>NC_044314.2:37625020-37938458 GCF_007474595.2 Lynx canadensis
CTCAAAATGTACCCCAAACTGAACTTTTAAAAACTGCCTACTAGCAAATCACATCCAATTGGTGGGTTTCTTTCCTAGCTTAATTATCATATTCCCTCATAATATTCTAATTCACACAAAAGTTTTTGAACCAACTCTCATCTGGCCCAGAAATATCTCTGAGTTCCATTTATAAGTTTACAAAAAGAAAAAAACAAGATGGAAAAATTCCTTTTCATTGTATATCTTTTGGTACCGTAACGATATTTCACCACACAAACATGTTATTGTTTCTCTAGTAAGAAAAATTCCAATTACTTAATAACGCAAAATTTTTTTTTACCTTACTGTTACTTTCCCAGTAGTATCTGTATGCAGAAATACGTGGACATTAAGGCACCTACCTGGGTGGCTCATAAGTTAAGCATCTGACTCTTGACTTCAGCTCAGGTCACGATCTCGCAGTTTGTGAGTTGGGGCTTGCATGTCAGCTTGGGATTCTCTCTCTCCCTGTCCCTCTGCCCCTCCCCTATTTGCACACGCCTTCTCTCTCTCTCAAAATAAATAAAAACATTTAAAATTTTTAAAAAGAAGTATGTGGACATTAGATGAGGAGAAGAAAGCATCTCTAAATTCATTTTTTGTTTTTGTTTGTGGAGGTTGGCAAGTGGACAAGGAGGAGTTGGTTATCACTGATTTAAGGTCAGACTGTTAAACAAACTGATGGTCTGACACTGATGAAAGTTTAGGAGAAATCTGAAGACCTTTTATAAGTGTCTGACCCCTGAGGAAGTGATGCTGCAAGTAAGTACTTTCAGGTTCCCGGTGATGGAATGACCGGGTTAGTCACTGCCACTTCTCACAAGTCTGGGAGTGGCTGGCAAATCAGAACAGAACGGGTCAGGGCCGGCAATCGAGCATCTCTGTAGGTGTGGGTCAAGTTAACCCCTGGTACACTCCACCCTGCCAGCCTAAGCAAAACAGTTCAGTCCAAATCTTTTCATATGTTATTTTAGAGTTTGAGCGGTAGCGGGAGCAGAGAGCAGACACCAGAGAGCCCTGAGCAGCCCGCCGCAGCTGGCCTAGTTACCCTCACACCCTGGGCGGAGCCACAGCTGCCGGCCAGGTCACCATCAGGACCCAGTCACCATCACCACAGCCCGCAGCGCTGCACGCACCAATCCTGGCACCACAGGCAGCGGCACAGGGAACGAGGCCTCCTATCGGCTGCACCTTGCCCGCTGGGGACAAGAAGCCCATGGCAACAGAGTCAAATGGTTCAATGGAAGAAACGGATGTGGTTTCATCAACAGGAATGACACAGAGGAAGATGTATTTGTACACCAGACTGCCATAAAGAAGAATCCCAGGAAATACCTTCGCAGTGTAGGCAGTAGGGGAGACTGGGGTCTGATGTCGTGGGAGGAGAAAGGGAGCCAAGGCAGCAAACGTGACAGGCCCCGGTGGAGTTCCAGCACAGGGCAGTCAATATGCAGCGGGCCGTAACCATTACAGACACTCTCCATGTGGCAGGGGCGCAATTCCCAGCAGAATTACAACAGTGGAAGTGGGAGAAAAAAAGAGGGATGGGAGAGTGCTCCTGAAGGCCGGGCCCCATAGCACTGGCCCTGGCACAGGCGGAGGTTCCCACTTCAGTACCAGCAGAGACCTCGTGGATGCAGACCACAGTCCTCGGCGCCTCCTGTGCAGGGGGAAGTGATGGAAGGTGCTGACAGGCAGGATGCAGGAGAACAAGGTAGACCAGTGAGACATACTAAGTACCGAGGTTACAGACAAAGATTCTGCAGGGGTCCTCCCTGCTAAAGGCAGCCTAGAGAGGATGGCAATGAAGAAGAGAAGGAAGAGCGAGGAGATGAGACCCAAGGTCAGCAGCCAGCTCAGCTTTGGTACCGCCGCAACTTCCAATTACGGAGAAGCAGACACCCAGAAAACCCTCAACCACAAGATGGCAAAGAGACACAGGCAGCCGATCCACCAGTGGAGAATTCGTCCGCTAGCAAGGCTGAGCAGGACGGGGCTGAGTAAATGCCAGCTTACCATCGCTACAAGCATCTGGTTTAGTCATCCAACAAAGAAATGAGCAAAAGATTGGAGCTGAAGACCGTAAGTGCTTGCTTTTTCCCCACTGACCAGATAAACAGATCTGCATTGTCTATGCAGCATGGGGTTTTTATTTTCACCTAAAGACATCACTTTTTGGTGATGACAAATGTGTTTAAAAAAAAAAAAAAGCCCGGTTTTTCTTAAAACCAAAAAAAAAAAAAAACTTTTTTCCCCCTCCAATACACCTTTAAAGATTTTTAAATTGTTTCGTATCTGGTCAAGTTGAGACTTTTAAGAGCCTCATTTTAATTTGTAATAAAAGTTTACACCTTGATTTTTTTTCCCAAATAAAGTCAACAAACAGCAAGCACCTGTTAATAAAGGCCTTAAATAAATATATATTATTTTTTATGTGAGTATTTTACATAATATTATAATAGCATATCATAATAGTTAAATCTGAATTGTAGACTAGTCAAAATCTGCTACTTCATTTAGCACCCCTGCCCCCCAAAAAAGATTTATCCTTCTGTTAGGAGACTGATCTTCAAGGCACCATCCAACTTCCCCAGTGAGCTGATGTCAGTCAGCACTGAATCCACCATCTTCCTCCCCACACCAAACCTCCCCCGATCCTATGGGCTCCAACACACAAGCTGACTTCAAACACTGTCATCCTCAGCAGCCACCATCCCGGTCACGGAGCCAAACACCAACCTACCTGCCTATCAACCTGTAAACTGACACTTCGGCCAAAACCAAATCCAGATGCAAACCACGACCCAACCACCATCTCCTGACCCCCTGGCGCTTAGATTCCCTCACCCTGCCAAACCTGCTCTTCTCCATCTGCTTCCTAGTCCCCTCCCGTTCTCCTAACCACAAGGCTTCTAGTTTCACTTGCTTAGCTACCGACCTAGAAGTCACACAACCTTTGTGATTACGCCATTTTGACACATACAAAAAATCCCTCACCTTTTGGACATCTTCAGCCTGTCCATCCCTAACCCTAGACGAGTCCCACTGCCCACTTGTTCTGCTCCAACTTCCAGGATATTAACATCACAGACAAAGTTCTGAGTCCACGGTCCAGCCATGCTAAGTAGCCAGATGGAGGGGCCCTCACCGCTCTTTACAAACCCTCTCTTGGATGCCCCTCACCACCCCCTCCCGTGTGCGCACCCTCATGGACCACCCCACAGGATCCTGGCCTCTGACTCTACAGTGTCACCTCCTCACACTCAAGTCCCCTCCACCTCACTTTCACCTCACACTCCCTTTGCTCCCCTCTGAGTCCTTCCTCCTTTTCAAGGATCATGCTCGCCTCACTTGTACACTTGACTGCATCCTCTTCAGCCTCAGAAGCCTGGTTCCACAACACTCCTCTCTTCTTTCACACTCACCAGTCAACTTCACTAGCCTCTCTCCCGAGGTAACTTTTAGGCAAACTGCGCCTGAAGGGTTTTGTCCCTCCCGTCTCCACGAAAAAAATACTCTTAAAAACTGAACTGTCAACATTTACAAATCAGGACACTTCACTGGAAAAATCAAGATTCCTGGCTTCTCTGGTAAACTAGAATCCTCTGCCACCACTGAATGAGCACACCCAAATCGCAAAATCCCAGGAGCTGATTACTGGTGGCCCCCTTTCAATGGGTATTTGCCATCTCCAATGCACCACATTACTCTTTCTTCGTCCCTGGTCAAAAGACTCGCATGCTCCTTACCTCCCAGTCTCACAGACGGCCACCACCACACCAGCCCACTGCTTGCAATTAACAGGCTCTGCTCCTTCCAGTTCTAAAAGACATTTCCCTCAACTATCCCAATTCAAGCTACACCCCCCCTTCCCCCTCCCCACAATATTTCCTTCAAGGAAGGGTCCACACTCACTGTCCCACTTAGCACTATGCACTCACTCCTACACCCCCTGTAATGTGATTTCCACTGTTACCTCTCTGCCGAAACTGAAGAGAGCAGAGAAAGCAAGGAAGTGGAAGAACGCTTTTCACATTTCTGCCTGCTCAACAGCACTGGACATAGGTGCCTGTCATCCTTCAGAAGGTCTTCCACCTGGGCTTTTCTCCTGCTACAGAAATCACATAGACCTTCCGTGGTTAGAGACCTAGCCACACCTCTGAATGACACACGGGCCCCGTCAGCATACGCTGTCCCTGTAACACTGCCACCAGCAAACCCAGCTTTCAGAGTTTCCCCAAGGACAAAAACAACAGGAAAAAGACTCAGTCTAAAACTGACCACAGTCTCACACCTCTGAAGGTAAGCACACTGATTTACTAAACACATACTGATCACTTGTCAGCTGGTAGGGACTGGTGCTTAAGAGACCGGTAAAACAAGGTCCCTGCCCTTGCTTAGGAATTCAGTCTAGAATGGACACAGATGGATACAATGACAGTGTCGACATAATACTTGATATGATAAGAAGGGGGGAAAAAAGAAGCACAAAAGAGAAGTCCAGGGAGGGCCAGAGCAGCTTGCTGAGAGAAACACTGGAGCCGCCCTCGGCATCAACAGATCCACTGTCACCATTTTAGTCCAGGCCCCCTGCAATTCTCCCAACTGGCCACCAGGCCTCCTTTTTAGTCATCCTAAACTCTCTTCCAAATCCATTCTCCACACTGCAGCAGGGGTGGTCTGCTTAAAATTCAAAACAGAGCTCTCTCCTGCCCAAAACCTCTCAACAGCACTGCAAATACGGTCCTGCCACATCTGCCCCATGCGGATTTTTCTCTCTCATCTCACCCCACCTTCTGTGGCACCAGCGACCCCTCAGCCACACGGATTTTGCAGTTCCTTAAACAGAATGAGTTCTCCTCAGTGACACAGTCTCTGCATACACCATTCTTTTCCCCTGGAATCCTCTTGCCACCACTCTCTGTATGAAAACCATTTTGAACCCTGGGTCTCAACTGAAATGTCATTTCCCCTGTTTACTTGTTTCTATTTCTGTCTGCCCCATTACATTGTGTGATCAAAACAAAACCAAGTCTGTTTTATTCACTTTGTATTCACAGTGTCTGGCATGCAGCACGCTACCAATATTTGCTTGATGAGGACATAAAGGACTTCTCTTCTAGAGTCCTAATGTAAGCATCCCCTCAGGTTCATTTCTCAATCATCTCTACCACTCCCTATTTTTAGCACCCCAATGCTAATCATGCTTATCTGTCCTGTCCAGACCTGACCTGGCCTCCCAAGATCAAGTATTGTTACTATGATGCCTGCAGGATAATTCCACCTGGAGTCCCATTCTGATACTTGCAATTGGACATGTCTCAAGACACATTCATTAACTATCCTCAAACAAAATTTATTTTCCTGTTGCTGTTGACGTTAACATCCTCTTACAGGCTGAGTGACTGACTTCTCTCTTTCTTTAACTCATTGACAAGAACAACTGCTTCCATCTCTAAAAATGCACCTGTATGTTCCTATACACACAAGTAACTGACCTAGTGCATTAGCCTCATTTTCCTGCCTCTAATCTTTTAAAATATGGGCACATTAAAGCTAAATTCTGATGTCTACCAATACTCCCATCAAAGTCCTTCAATGGCTCCTTGCTGCCTTCAAAGTTCATACTATTCAAAGCTCCTATCAATCTTGTCCACACTATTCTCACAAGGCAGTCTAATTTGGTGGTTAGGACCAAAAACTCTGCAGCCAGACTGCCATGCTAAACGCACAGAAACAAGGACAGATGCAGATCCCTCTGTACTACTGTTCCTTCATCTGTACAACGGGGATAATGATAAAAAGTATTTACCTCTGAGGTGCCTGGGTGGCTCAGTCAGTTAAGCATCTGACTCTTGATTTCGGCTCAGGTCACACTGACAGTGCAGAGCCTGCTTGGGATTCTCTCTCTCTCTTCCCCTCACTTTCTCTCTCTGTCCCACCATGTGCACTCTCTCTCAAAATAAATAAACTTTTTAAAAAAGCATTTACCTCCAAGTGTTGTTATAAAGACGTAAGTGATAAGGAGAACCCTTAGAATAGTTCTTGGCGCAGGTCAGTGCCATACACATTGTGTTTTACCACCCCATCTCCAATTATCAATAGCCTACATCCCAGTCTATCTGAACCAAGTCACTCTTCCTTAAAGCTTTTCACTTTCCCTTCCAAGGTAAAAGCCCACAGCTGATAAGCACCAGCCGTTAAGCTGCCAGTATTCCACCCCTCTTGAAGGGCATTTCCCGTCAATAGCTTCCACCACAAAGCGCCTTTCTCTCCAGGAGTGTCCTTTATATCTCAAGCACTGAAATTCTCCAGAGGTTGCTCATCAAAAGATTTCCAGCCCTGTTCAAAGACTGTTAGTCTACAATTAACCATCCTCTTCTTCCCTCGACTTTCTCAATTCTCTTCTAAGTTTCAGATCAAAGGCAATCCTACCACCATTTTCCATGCCCCGTGGCAAAAGTGTTTTAGTTCTCCTGTGTCCCTAATCTGGGTAAAAGTTGAAACTTTCATGACTACTACATCCCTGCAACAGTTCTATTACATCAGATAGTGTTCCCTTTGCATGGAAACACTTTAATTAAAATTAAGTTCTGCAATGTTATTATGAGAAGAATATGGATGGACTTCAATACCTGAAGCAGCCAACCCTCACCATCATGACAGTGCTGCCCTCTAACCCTCTAAAGTCCTTGCTATGCACAGGAACTTGGGAATAATAGTAAACTGTGTATTAATAACTCTGCTCATTCCTAGGGATGGAAAAATAAGAGTTATTACCAGAAAACTTAACCTTAAGGAAAATAATAAATCATAAAATGTAATGTGTAATTTCTGAAGAACAACCCAGTAACTTAACATATGGCCTTCTCAATGCAATGCAAATTCTGCTCCTTTTAATAACTGAACTGATACTTGAAATAAACATTTTTTTTTAATGAGAAGGAAGTCATAACTACCAAAGACACTAAAATATAGCAAAAACCATGACATCTTAAAAAGTCTTTAAATCACCTTATGGCACTCCAGAAGGCTTTACCTAGTGTCTCTTAGGTCTTACAGCTGAGGTTGTCAACTAAAAAAGAAATATACCGAAGCCTAAAGAGGTCTTTACAGAACCAAAAAGAATCATATGCTCTCTGTAACCTCCGAAATCATAACCTGCCACGACTGTAAAATATTCTTATAAACACTTACAAGAATTTATTTTATGATTTACAACAATTTAAAGGAATTCTAAAAATTAGAGGAGAAATGGGTCCATAAACCAGAGATGCACTCTCAACACTCATCACTATTACTACAGCTGCCCTAAACAATCCTAAACATTCCTTCTCCTTAAGGACTAAAGGGGTTTCACACTGAGAACATCTCTAAAGACAAAAGTACAAGGAAAACAGTAGAGCAGAAACTAAGCTGAACTGTTAATCGTTCATTTATAACTTCAAAAAGAATTAAGTCGTTAAGATCTAGGCAGGACTAACCAAAGTGTAGTCCTTAGAGAGCAAATTGCTTATACCTACTCCATGAAAAGGTACATACAGAGATTGAGAGTAAGCATTTATAAATTCTGACTGCAATTTGACAGAAATTTTATATCTATTAAACCTAATGATTTTAAAAATCTGGGAGTTACATAACGCATGACAAAGGAGGGGTGTTAAAAACTGGTCCTTCAGGAATGTTTGCTTCTGGGAAGATGGAGTAGATGTACTTTTTCCTATTCCTCCCATTAACTATAAAAAATTTGAACTGCATATAAAACAAACATAAGACTCTCAGATGTGCAAAGAAGGCAGACTAGACCTCAGGCCCTGAGGAGCAACACAATGGTGTGTTTCCTGGGTTTTATTTTTGCCTCATACATCCCAGACTTGGAGCTGAATAAGCTGGCAACCTGGGAATGCCAACGGGCAGAGACAAAATAAATCCCAACAAAAGCCTGTTTTCTCTAGCCGGAGGACCAGAAATGGGACATCCTACCAAGACAGAAGACTCTTACAGGGAAAAAAACCAAAACCAAAACAAAACCCTCTACTCCAGACAAATAATACAGAAAAAACTGTGCTCTAACCTAGGCCAGCAAAGGTTAGGTGAGTAGCTTAGACTTCCATGTTCTCACCAGGCTGTAACAAGGCACTCAAGCCCCTCCACGGTACAGTGACACTGACAAGGCTAAACAGGGAGCCCAGGCTTTCATCCACGTCAGCTGGCATCAAGGCACCCTTCCACACCACCACCCTCAGAAACCCTGGACCTCTACCCCACCTGGTAAACAAAACACTCTACTTCTGGGTCAAGGAAGCCCAAGTGGGGAGCCTGCACATCTAATTCCTCTAAGCAATAACAAAACAGCACCACATGCTGCCCCCTGCCTCTACTGGAGTGGTGTCAAAAAGAAGCCAGCTAAAACAAGGGCTTAAATAAGATCCAAAATTTCATAGAATGTGAAAATTTCCAGGTTTTAATTTTAAAAATCACCCATCATACCAAAAGTTAGGATAAATTCAAACTCAATGAAAAACACATCAGTAGACACCAAAACTAAAATGACTTATCAGAATTATCTGCCAATGATTATAACACAGCTGTGACAGAAATGCTTGAACAGATTTCAAACATGCTTGAAACAAATAACCTTAGAAAAGAAATAGAAGATATAAAGAAGAATCAAAACAGAAATTTTAGAGCTGAAAAATATCAAAATAAAAAGCTAAGTGGATGGACTCAAGAGCAGAATGGAAGGAATAGAAAAAATAAAATGAAAAATACAGCAACTGAAATTAAGCTGAACAGAGAAAAATAAAGAAAAACAGACAGTAGGGACCTGTGGGACCATAATAAAAGATCTACCATTTAAGTCATCAGTCTTGAAAAGAAAGGAGAAAGAACAAGGACTGAAAAAGTACTCAAAGAAATAATGGTGAAAAATGTCCCACCTATGTAAAAGACATAAACCTACAGATTCAGGAATGTGAGTGAACCCCAAACAGTATAAACCCAAAGAGATCCATACCAAGATGTATCATAATTAAATTTCTGAAAACTGAACTAAAAGAAAACTCCTGACAACAGTGAGAAAAAATGACCCCTTAACCAGAGGGATAACTGGATGACAACAGATTTCCAATCAGAAACTACAGAGGCCAGAAAAAAGTAGTACAACATTTTTCAAGTGCTGAAAGAAAAGAACAAGATGGAATCTATGACCAAAGAAAATATCCTCAGGAATGAGGAAGAAATCAAGGCAAGGGGTGCCTGGGTGGCTCAGTCGGTTAAGTGTCCAACTTTTGATTTCAGTTCACGTCGTGATTTCACAGTTTATGAAGACAGAGTCCTGTCAGGCTCTACACTGGAGCCTGCTTATGATTTTCTCTCTCTCCCTGCCCATCCCCCGCCAAAATTAATTTTAAAATAAATAAATAAAATAAATAAATAAAATTGGGGAAGGTAAAGGGATATAAAAGGAAATAAGGTTCCTATACTTCACTTGAACAGGTAAAATGATGATACCAATACACAATGATAGTTATGTATATAAAATGTAACAGCTAAAGCAATGAGTAAAAAAACAATTTTAATTTGTTAAATTAAAATTAATTTGTTTGGGGTGCCTGGGTGGCTCAGTCGGTTAAACGTCTGACTTTGGCTCAGGTCATGATCTCATGGTTCATGAGTTCAAGCCCCACATCAGACTCTGTGCTGACAGCTCAGAGCCTGAAGCCTTCTTCAAATTCTGTGTCTCCCTCTCCCTCTTTAATAAAAAATTTGAAAATTTTTTAAATAAACAGAAATAAAATTTAAATTGTTTAATTTAAATTAAATTTAAAAAACATTCAAAAACAATATAGATAAATCAACATGATTTCCAAAAACAAATGTTCAAATAATCCACAGGAAGTAAAGGATATCCAGAGAAACAAAAAACAGAAGGCACAATCAAAAAACAAAAAATAAAATGGCAGACTTAAGTCCTAACAAAAAAATAATTACATTACATGTAAATGGCCTACATGCATCAATGAAAAGACAGGAATTGGCAGAATGCATTAAAAGACATGATCCAACTACATGCTGTCTACAACAAACATTTCAAAAGTAACAATACAGGTTAAAAGTAAAACAATAAAAAAAAAAGATATATTCCCCAGTTAAAAACAAGCAAAAGAAAAAGTAGTGGCAATATTAATATCAGATAAAGTAGAATTCAGAGCAAAGAAAATCACTAGACACAAAGAAGGACATCATATAATGACAGAAAGGGTTAATCCATCAAGAAAACAAAGCAACCCTAGATGTGTATGCACCAGAGAGCAGCAAAATATGTAACTACAAACTGCCATAACCTAAAAGGAAAGACAGCCAAATGCACAAATATACTTGGAGGCTTCAACATCCCTCTCAAGATCTGACACAATATCCAGACAGAAAACCAACAAGTATAGAAGAACTCAACACCACAACCAACCAACAGGATCTAACTGAACAATTCACTCAACAGCAGAAAACACATTCTATTCAAACATTCACAGAACATACACCAAGAGGGACCATATATTGAGCCATAAAATAAGCCTCAACAAATTTAAAACAACTGAAATCACAACATGATTCGGTGTGTTCTCCAATTACAACGGCATCAAACTAGAAATCAAAAACAGAAAGATAACAAGAAAATCTCCAAACACTTGGAAACTAAACAACTTACTCTTTTTTGTTTATGTTTTTATTTTTGAGAGAGAGAGTGTGAGCGGGAGCAGAGGGAAAGACAGAATCTTAAGCAGGCTCTATGTATGCTCAGCGTGTAACCCAACACGGGGCTGGAGCCCACGACCCTGGGATCACAACCTGAGCCGAAAGCAAAAGTTGGCAAAAAACAAAACCTATCACAATTTGTAGGATACAGCTGAAACAATGTTGAGATGGAAATTTATAGTGCTAAATGCCCTCATGAATATAAATGCAAAAAATTCTCAACAATTACTAGCAAAAACAGAATTCAGCAATATACACAGTTACACACCATGACCAAGTGGGGTTTATTCCAGGGATGCAATGCTGGCTCAACTCAAAAGTCAACCAAAATAATCCATCACTATCAACACGCTAAAGAAGGAAAATCACATGACCATACTAATGCACAAAAAGCACTTGACAAAATTCAACACCCACTCATGATAAAAACTTTCAGAAAGACAGGCATAGTGGGCAACTTCCTCAACTTGATAAAGAGCATCTACAAAAAATTTACAGGTAATAATACACGTAATAGTGCACAGTATCAGTGCCTGGCAATTCATTTTTTCAACTGTAGTATGAATGCCTGACATTAAGCTTTTCATTGCCCAGGCATCCACTTCAAAGACATCATCCCATCTTGAATAAACAGAACAGCCTGCTACACAATTAGATAAAGAACCAGGCTGCCCCACCCATGAAGTCCCCCCACCCACTCTTTCTTAGGAAATGCTATTACACTTAAGTAACTAACCATTGGATAGCTTTCTTTTCCCTTCCCATGCCCTAATTCCCACTCTTATGTTTTAAATTAACCAGTAAAGAGTGAACCTGCAAAACCCTAGACACCTCACCATCTACACCATTAAAAGCAGAACCCCAGGTGTGCATGCTCTATCTGCTGTGTGCCCCAGACGTGGGGTGTACCCTCAAGGACCTGTGTGTAAGAAACCTTATCATCTTGTCAAAGTTCACCAAAGATTGTTGCTGAGGTGTGTCTTGCAATCATAATAAGAACTTCAAGAGCCAGTCCACAACACTGGCTGCAAAAGGGAAAAGTCTACGAACGGTGAGAGCTCCAGACATTTCTAATCAACAGTATCACTATGGATAAACTGAGACTGGCCCAAACATGATGAAAAACTAAATGCTTTCCCCCTAAAATCAGTAACAAGGCAAAGATGTCCTCTGTCAGTATTCTCATTCAACATAGGATTGGAATTTTAGCCAGTGCAAGAAGGCAAGAAGAGGAAATTAAAGTCAAGTTGATTGAAAAGAAATAAAACTGCCCCTATGTATACATGACATACTTATCTATTTAGAAAGTCACAAGGAATCTACAGAAAAACTCCTAGAAGTAATAAATGGATTCAGCAAGACTACAGGAACAAGATCAACACGAGAAATTTAATGTTTCTCTACATTAGCAATTAACACATGGACACCAAAGTTTAAAATATGTATCATTTTCAACTGCTTGAAATAAAAATACTGACATGTAAATGTAACAAAACACACACACACACACACACACACACACACAAACATAGATTTGTATGATAAAACCACACAATACTAATGAAAGAAATCAAAAATATAAATAAATGGAAAGATATACCATGTTTACGGACTGGAAGACACAACTTAGTAAAATGTCAATCCTCCCCAGACTGATACACAGATCTACTACAATTCCTATCAAAATGCCAGCAAGAGTTTTGTATAAATATAAACAAGATTATTCCATAATTTATATGAACAGGCAAAGGAACAAGAATAGTTAAAACAATTCTGAAAAAGGAGAACTGGGAGGAATCAGTCTACACCAACTTATGTCTTACCATACAGCGCAGTAACCAAAACTGTGACAGCGGTGGAGGGACAGACACACAGACCAATGGAACAGAACAGAGAACCCAGGAATGGATTCATGCAAATATACCCAACTGCTTTTTTTTTTTTTTTTTTTTACAAAGACACAACCAATTTGATGAAGGAAAGATGTTGCCTTTTCAACAAATAATGCTGTAACAGCAAAAACTACAAACAACCAGATGTCCTTACACAGATAAATGGTTCAAAGAACCATAAAAGTACACCCACACTATAAAGTACTACTCACCAAGACAAAAGAATCAATTATTGATACACGCAACAACCTAGGTGAATCTCCAGAAATTATACTGAGTGAAAAAAAAAAAGCGAATTCCAAAAGGGACTCACTGTATGATTCCATTTATAAAACATTTTTGGAATGACATAATGATAGAAATAGAGAACAGATTAGTTATTGCCAGGGCTTAAGGAGCACGTAGGAAGGTAGGAAGCAAGTGGGTGTGGCTACAGAACATGCAGAAACCTTGTAGTGGAAATGTTCTGTATCTTGACTATCCAGTGACATGGTCATGGGTCTGATACTATACTATAGTTTTACAAAATGACACCACTGAGGGCAAACGGGTAAAGGGCACACAGGGTCTAAATTCTTATAACCGCATGTGGATCTACAGTTATGTCACAAAAAGTTTAATTTAAAAAACAAATTGGATCTTCACTCACTGCTCTAAGGTTCATCATCCAAATATTAACACTTCAGAATGGCTCTAGCCTCTTAAGAACTACTTATTAATCTTGGCTTTGTGCTGGACTAAATGAAGACACACAGATATAAATGTAAAATACTATCCCTACCCTCAAACACCATACACTCGAGTAGAATGACAGAGGCATTAATCAACACTGAAAGATTTCGTAAAGTAGATGGGATTTGAGCAATCAACGATTTATTGAGAAGAAATCATGTACAAAGACACGGAGCTAGAAATCAGCACAGTTCCTATGGAGAAAGAGGCATGTACATGTTGTGATGTTTTAAAAACAGTGTGGTGTAATTATGGAAGGTCCTCAAAAGTCACAGAGAGGTCAAATTTCACTTACTCAAAGAATCCTTTCCTCATCAACCCAGACAACCAAAAGCAGCAGCTGCCCCCACCCACAGTCTCTCCAGCATCCTTTACTGTTTCTTTACAGCACTCATCACAAGTTGTAATTATTACATACTTATTTGCATGTTTATTTGCTTAATGCTGCCCCACTTTCAGATATCTCAACTATCTAGTACTGGGTCTGGCACACAATAAGCACTCAATGAGTATTAATTGAACAAGTGAACACACAGTAAGTATTCACTCCTAGTTCTCTTCTCGACTGTTCCTCCACTACCCGTCACTCCGTTCACCTTGGTCCCTCTCTCACCTGCTGCCTCTTTCAGCCAATCTTTTCCCCTGCTCCTCCACCTCGGCCCAGCTCTTAACCCATCACAAAAATAAAAACTCAGTATTTTTTAAAATAGTGCATCACAATGGCAATACTGTAATACTCTTCTGAATCTCAACCAATCAAGAACTGTATCCCAAGAAATCTGTTACTGAATAAAAAGTACTAAAGTTGTATGTTGTTACATAAGCCTAATATATGTATTGTGTAAATGAACAAGAGCAGAGGAAGTTATTCCTTTCACAGCCTTATTGTCCTGAATATGAGAGTCTTTCCCCAGAACTGGATGATCCTATCTGGTATACGGAAAGCTGTCTGGAGAGAGCCAGGGCAGTACTCCTCAAGGCTACAAAGTTACGAAAAATAATAAAGAAAGAAACTGCTACAGACCAAAGACTAAGGAGACATAATTACTAAATGCAATGTGGTACCCTGGACTGGATCCTAGAACATAAAGAGAATATTAATGGAAAAACTAGTGAAATCCAAATAAAGTCTGGAATTCAATTTAAAAAATATAATTTACACACACACACACACATATATAGGATTAACATGATTGAGATTTAAACTTGTTGATATTATTTTATATCATTAAAAAGAGAAAGAGAGTGCGGCGCCTGGGTGGCTCAGTTGGTTAAGCGTCCAACTTTGGCTCAGGTCATGATCTCGTGGTTCGGGAGTTCGAGCCCCACGAAGGGCTCTGTGCTGACCGCTCAGAGCCTGGGGCCTGCTTCGGATTCTGCGCCTCCCTCTCTCTCTGCCCCTTCCCCACTCGCACTCTCTCTCTCTCTCTCTCTTTCAAATAAAGAAACATTTAAAAAAATTTAAAAAAGAGACAGAGAAAAAGAGGGCATGCAAGTTAGCCAAGAGTGAAACTCAGGCCTCAGCTGGGGCTTACAGTTGAAAAACTACACATAGTTATACCTTCATTTTGACTCTTGTCCCATGCTCTTACCTGATGCCATGAGAACTAACTTGCTTGCAATCGCTGGAGACCAACAACCAGTTCTGACTTCCTAGCAAGCTCATTCATACACTCAGCAAGCATTTATTAAGTGCCTGCTGCCCACCAGGCACTATGAAGTCTTTGGAGATACAAGGCTAAAAAAAGAAAGGCACAATCTCTGCTTTCATAAAGCTTATGTCCTTATGCCTGGAGAAACCAGGCATTTAAAAAGTATTTGCATAAATGGTGAGTGTTCCCAAGAGTTTTAGAGCCTGCTTTTTAAAAACCCTACCAAACAATCCATCAGGTATTGGTTCAAGTCAGGTATCACTGATGTTCTCAATAAGGCCTTCGATGTGAACGAATCACCTGAGATCTGTTAACTCACTTTAACATACTTTTTCGGTTGACGTGGTTTAGGACCTGAGATTTTGGATTTCTTCCCAACTCCCAGAAGACGAGGATGCTGCTGCTGGTTCACGAACCACACTTTGATTCAGCAAGGTTCTGAACTACCATGGAAACATCCCTCAAACTATCATGCAAAAAGCAGGCTCCAAAAAGGCAAGGACACTGCGTCTCTCTTATTCACCACAGTACACACAAGACTTAAAACTATGCCTGATAGACAGCACTCAATAAACATTCATTTTCGCAGTAAATGGATGTATGGTCCTGATAAGCACTGTTCAACAGTAGTCATTGGTCACATCTGGACACTGAACACTGGGCATGTAGCTAGTGCAACTGACGAGCTGAATGTTTTTAAACTTAATTTTAATTAATTTAAAGTCAAATGTGGTTAGTAGCTACCACAAGGGACAATCCAAGTCTGGACAAGGATGTGATGTAAAGAGCAGTGGATTGATAAGGCCTAGGATTGAACCCCAGCTCTGCTGCTTTAGCTTGTGACCTGTCAAGTTACAACTTCTTCAGGCCTCAACTCCTTCCTCTGAAAAATGAGGACAAGACCCCCCTGCCTCCAACACACACACACACACACCCTTCTCAGAAATTATTATAAATTAATGTAGTAAGCATAAGGTACGATTAAGGTAACATTCTCTGCCCTCCAGAAACAGTTCACAATCACAAAGACTACTTTGCCTATTGCCCACACTCACCAGAAAATGCCAAGCGCCTTGGCTTGAAGGACTGGTTAGCTCAGTGGCTTTGAGAATGAGGCCAAGGTCACAAGTTTGGAGGAGGGAGGACCCTCACTCAGCAAGGCTGATCAGGTAAGAGAGGCAATGACAATGCACATCAACACAATTCCTGGCAAATCTTTAAATGGGCACTGTGTTGACTGTGGATGAGTAAATGACATTTCATTCATTCGATCTTCCAGGAAGAGCTGCCACATTACCTAAAGCCCGCTACTTCCCAGCCACAGACCTTTGCGAATTCAGGTCCCCTCCGCGGGCAGTGCGCCGGGAAGCCCCCGCCCCGGGCCGCCCGCGTGTCCTCCCCTCCCCCGTAGCGCCGGCCCGGCGAGGGTCAGCCCGGC
Organism: Lynx canadensis; assembly: GCF_007474595.2. Classification (NCBI taxonomy): domain Eukaryota; kingdom Metazoa; phylum Chordata; class Mammalia; order Carnivora; family Felidae; genus Lynx; species Lynx canadensis. The sequence goes on from NC_044314.2 coordinate 37,641,511, forward strand.
ACCACGGCTCCAAGTACCACGCCGCCGGGCCGAACCCAGGAGCCATATTTAGCTGTATTTCTGGTCAATAAAAGAAACTTCCGTCTCCCAAAGAAGAACGGTTCTAACTCAATGACAAACTAGGACGGAAACTCGCTGCTCGCCGCAGTTGCCAAGCAGAGGCGCCGCGTGTCCGGCAGCCCCGGAGTCCCGGACTCGGACCCCGCGCCGAGCGCGCTCGCGCCCCGGCCACGGCAGCGCCGGCCACAAAGGACGGGGAGACGCGGCCGCGGCCGGGCCTCCCCCTCCTCCTCCCGCCCCGCGCGAGCGGCCGCAGCTCCGGGACGGCCCGGGCGCGGGCGGACACTCACCTCGGTCCGCGCGCGGCGGCGGCGGCGGCGGCGGGCGCTCCTCGGGGCCGGCCCGGGCGGTCGCGGCGCGGTCCCGCGGGCCGCAGCGCGGCGCTACTCTCGGGCCGCCGTCCGCCGCGCCGCCTCCTCGGCCACTGCCGGCGGCTCCCCCGGCGGGCGGGCGGGCCCGGCGCGGGCCCCGCCTCCGCCGCGCCCGCCCCCGCCTCCGCGCCGGGCCTCGCGGGCTCGGCGCGCTACTCCCGGTCGCCCCGCATGCCGCCGCCGCTGCCGCTCGCTCAGGGCCGCCTCACGCGGCGGGCCGGGCCGCAAGGCCGCCCGCGCAGGCCGCTGGGGCGCAGTGCTCTCGGCGCACGGCGTGCTCGGCGGCGGCGGCGGCGGCGGCCCGTGCGGCTGCGCGGGGGAGGCGGGGGCGCCGCGCGCTCACCCGGATGCGCCGTCCCCCGCCCCTGCGGCGAGCCCACCTCGGGGCCGCGGCGCTTCCCTCGGGGCCGCGGCGCGGGCGGGGGGGAGGTTCCGGCGTCTCGGCGCCCCCACCCCTGCCTGCCCGACCCGCGGGGCGGCGCGGAGCCGAGGCGCCGCGCGGCCGGCCGTAGCCGTGGGCGGGAGGCTCCGTCCGCGACGGGCTGGGGCTGTGCCGTCCGGGCCGATGGCCTCCACCTAAACCTGTGTACGGACAAAGAGGCCGCCGCAGCAAGTAGAATAAAACTCGGGCCGTTTCACGTCGAGCAGACCACGGGGTGAGAGGAAACGGAGGTGCCCTCACCGCGCCGTGGAGGTTCTGGGTCGACCCCGGGCCGAGCCCAAGGCTGCTCCGGACCCGGGCGGGGTCGCCCGGGAGCGGCCGAGGTGCACTTGGAGCTGGAAGACCGCCGGCGGCACCTTCGTGCGGCCCTGATGAGCCCTGCGCCAGGCGACCGGGATGCAGGAGGTCCGGGGGCCAGGGTGGGCGGTGAGAGGCGAGGCCACCGACCGGCACCGCCGGAAGAGGCAGCCAGGCCTCGGGGGACGAAACCAGCCCCGGCCCCCTGCAGAATGGGGATTGTTTGGGGCAGAGTCTCCTGCGTAGTGCTCTGAGAGGGGCCCTTCCACTGTACCCTCTGGGGAAAAGCTCCGCTTTGGCACTAAGTCCATTCCCCAGCGGTACCTTACTCCGAAGGGAGGACACAACCCTGGTCCTCTGTCACTCACACATAACCAACCGTTCTCTAATAAATTAATTTTCTCCTTTTAAGTCATCCAGAGGTCTGTGTGCCTTGCTTGCCATCCAAGAGCTGGAATGATTAGAGACTAATGTTGATACTATTATTTTAATGGCCCCAGTTTTACTCTTTTAAGAAATGCTGTCTATGTTCACAGAAAGAACCAGAAGGCTGTAAGCAAAAAGATGTTACCGAAGGTTATCTTTGGAACTACCCTGTTTTGTGTTTGTCTACATTTTTCAAGTATTCTAAAATAAAAGTTGCTCTTTAAAGGTACATCTATAATATTTTGAAATTAAGTGAATCGTGATTGGCCTGTGGGGACTACAAGGAAACTTCACTTTGAAGTTTGTATCTCTTTTTAAAATATTGTGTCAAGAAAATAAAATACTGTATCTAGGGGGGAAAGGCCTGCAAATCATCGATCTGATAAGGACTTGTATTTAGAATATATATATATACACATACATGTATATATATATATATATATATATATATATATATATATATAAAGAACTCTTACAACTCAATAAAACTAATAATCCAATTTAAAATGGGCAAAAGAATTGGAAAGACATCTCAACCAAAGAAAAGATTTCAATGATCAACAATAGCATGAAGAGATGTAAAACATCTTTAGTCTCTACAGAGAGGCAAATCAGAACTACATACAGTGAGAAGGCTCTTCACACCCACTTCGATGCTGGGGGGGGGGGGGGGGGGGAAAGGCCTGACAATAATAAGTGTTGGTAAGGAGACAGAGAAATTAGAACCCTCATACACTACAGATGGGAACATGAAGTGGTACAGTCACTTTGGAAAAGTTTGTTAGTTTCTCAAAAAGTTACGTGTAAAAAGTACCATATGACCCAACAGTTCCATTTCCTGGGTACATACCCAAGAAAATTTAAAACATGCCCATATGGCAAGTTGTACAGAAGTATTCACCAGCAGCATTATTCATAATCCCCAAAAAGTGGAAACAGTCCAAATGCCCAGGAACTGGTGAATGGATAAACGAAAAGGGGTATATCCATACAACGGAATGCTATTCAGCAATAAAACAGAATGAAATATTCATAGAAGATACACGTAGAAACATTAAACTATGTGAGGGCAGATGCAAAGAAGCACATACTGTATAAATCCATTTCGGTGAAACCTCTAGAAAAGACAAATCTACACAGTGTATTGGTTGCCTAGGTCTGGGGGTGGGAATAAGAAGTGAATGCAAAGGGAAACAAGGGATCCTTTTTGGAGTGATGGAAATACTCTAAAATCAAATTGTGGTAATGCTTGCACAACTCTATAGATTTACTAAAAGTCATTGAATTGTGCGTTTGAAACTAATGAATTTTATGGTATGTAAATATTACCTCAATAAAACAGTGGGAAAAATCTGTGTGCCAAGAAGTAGCCCAAGATAATAGCACATTATCTAGTTGTATCAAGTTCTTAGCAGTAAAAGAAACTTTTAAAACAAATGGAAAATTGTAGGGGCACCCGGGTGGCTCAGTCGGTTGAACGTCGGTTGAAAGTCGGTCGAAAGTAGGACGTCGGCTCAGGTCATGATCTCATGGTTTGTCAGTTGGAGCCCCCCATGTCGGGGTTGCTGCTGTCAGCAGAGCCTGCTTTAGATCCCGTGTCCCCCTCTTTTTCTGTTCCTCCCCCATTTGCGCGTGCGTGCTCTCTCAAAAATAAACTTTTAAAAAAGTATAAAATAAAACATGGAAAATTATGTGCTGTTTGCACAGTACAAGGTAATAAAATGCACTTTTTACAACTGATTGTGTAACCAAGCACCATAACTTTCAACACCCTCAATGTACCTACTCCTATTCATTCAAAATATATCGTCCTTTTTACCCACTGAAAGAATTGGAAATGAGGTAGAAAAGAGTAAACATGCTTGAGAGCAAGAAAGAACTGAATATCTTACAACAAGGAGCAGGGTGTAAAGGGCTCAGTCTGGGAATCCAAAGAGGACATTGACATATTCTTTCCGATTTTATTCTTGTTTCCCCCTCAGTCCTGTGCCCCAGACTCACCAGATTCTTCCAGTTGTGGAGATGAACTCCACATTGTTGTGCTCAGAGGGAGCACTCACTGTCTTTGGGCTGGATAATGGTATGACTGAGAATTTCATGATTTTACCATGGAAGAAATTAACCTTTAATTTGTGGCGACCCTGAAAGTGGACGAACCTACAAGAACTAGTCTACCTGCCCTGACTTTTTCTCACTGAGGCGCCTCAGAAGCATACCAGGGGAGCTGCTCTATTGAGTGAATGATTAACTCAGTGCATTGTTCCTATCTGGCTCTCCTTGTTTCCAATAATAATAATGCTAATATTCTTTTTGTGAATAAGTACAAGTTGTTTGTTCCCAATTAGCTGGAAAGAGATGGACTCATGTTAATGGGAAGATGTGGGAGATTGCCCAAAGCAGGGTAAACTGCCCAAGGATAATTGGGCCCTGTGGTGGGCAGCAGGAGGAGGGGGAGGGGATCTGTTACAGAATTGGGTGTCAGATGTCCTGACAGGGTGGGGAAGAACTGAAGAAGGTGACATTGAAAGAGGGATAGGCAAACACAAGCCCACACAGGAGTCAAATGACATGAAGAAGGTGGTAGTTATGCAGAATGTGTAAATGCTATCATTTTATGATTTTTTATTCCTTGTTTTGCTTTTCCAACCAAAGCCTTGTGGCTGCAGCCTTAAGACCATGGCTGCCCATTCTCCTCTCCACACATGGTCTCTATACTTCCTCCCCAAGTGTCTCTTTTATGCTTGTGTTTCAATGGCCAAATCAAACCCCCTGCCACATCTAACTTCTAAAGGAGCAGGAAAATACAATCAATTTTGGCATTGTTCCCAGAAAGCAGAGAGCTGCGAAAATTTGGATTATAACTTTAATAACTATCAGAAGTATGAAAATCGGAGGATAACACTTTCTTTAAACTTTTAATTTTGAAATAATTATAGATTCATAGGAACGTGTAAAAGTTGTACAGAGAGGTCCTTTGTACCCTTCATCCATTTCCCCCCTTTTACATCTTTGTTTTTAAGTAACCTCTACATGCAACCTGGGCCTCGAACTCACCACCCTGAGATCAAGAGTCACATGCTCTACCGACCGAGCCAGCCAGGTGTCCCCCTTCAGTTACATCTGTAACGGAAAACGGACTATAAACTTTTAACTATAGCATAAAATCAAAACCAGGAAATTGACATGAGTACAATGGGAGTGTAGAGTTCTGTGCCATTTTATCACTTGTACAGGTTCCTGTAACAACTTCCAGAAGCAAGCTACAAAATTATTCCATCACCATAAAGATCTTCCTCACTCTAGCCCCTCATAGTCATACCTACCCCTCCCTGCCCCACTATCTCTAACCCCTGGCAACCACTGCTCTCCATGTCTATAGTTTTGTCATTTCAAGAATGTTATATGAATGGAATCATATAGGATGTGACCTTTTTGAGGCTGGCCTTTTTTTTTTTTTTACTCTGCATAATACCCTTGCATGTACTTGGGTCATTTTGTTTTGTGCTAATCACTCTGTCAGCTGGGCCTGGCTCCCCACTTGGTCTTCTCTGACACCATCCAGCCAAGGTTAGAGGAGTCACCATGGCTGCCCTGCCTGTCGTGTAACAATAGGGTGAAGGTGGGAGGGTAGACTGTCCATTCAGCCTTCCCTGACTGGGATGGGGTGAGGTTGCATTTTTTCCTGCAGTTGGCTGGAATTGGGTAGTTACTGTGTAAACATTTTCTAGGTTGCCCCTTTCCTGGTTCTTTAGCTAGCGGGAGCAGGCATTTCTTGGGCTTTGTTTTGTTTTGTTTTGTTTTTTTAAATCTGTCCCCACAGTATTTCCAGGTTGCCAGCTTCTCCAGCACTCAGACCAGGATATATGAAGTAAAAGAAAACTCAGAGAACTCATTGCCCTGTCATTCCTCAGATCCCACGGTCCTTAGTAACTTGGCTTCTTCTCCCTACCTTTCAGAGTTTTCTCATGTTTGTTTTATATACAACGTTCGGGGCTTTTAGCTGCTCTTAGTGGGAAGTGTACTCCTTCACGAGTCCATCTTGTTCTGGAAACAGAAGTTGAGAATAAAGTTTTAAAACATAAAATAGAGGGGCGCCTGGGTGGCGCAGTCGGTTAAGCGTCCGACTTCAGCCAGGTCACGATCTCGCGGTCCGGGAGTTCGAGCCCCGCGTCAGGCTCTGGGCTGATGGCTCAGAGCCTGGAGCCTGTTTCTGATTCTGTGTCTCCCTCTCTCTCTGCCCCTCTCCCGTTCATGCTCTGTGTCTCTCTGTCCCAAAAATAAATAAACGTTGAAAAAAAAAATTTTAAACATAAAATAAAGCAGATTGCAGATTATTCCTATAAAAATGTCACGTCCAGTTTCTTGTGTTCCAATAGGCTTTCTTGAGTCAGAAGGAAGGGAAGATTTACTGCAGGTTTATTGGGAATCCCACACATAACACTCAGGACATTTGCATGGGCCACAATGTTTACTATATGGAAACCAATGCGGGGGGTCCGGGGGGTGGGGGATGCCGGAAACTGCTAGATCAGAGACCTCCGCGGAATCTAGGTCAGTAAGTATGGCAGAATGAGAAGGTTGAGATAGGCCAGAGCCAGAGGCTCAGGTGGAACAGGCAGGCACTGATAAGGCTCAGGATACACCATTTGGACGCATGGCCAATGATGTCGGAGAAAGAACTAAGGAGCTGAAAATGAAAATGAACCTAAGAAACTGAAGATAAAGAGTCCAGAGGTGTTTGGGGCAGAAGAGCATGTGACTCTTGATCTCCGGGTCATAAGTTCGAGCCCCATGTTGGTGGTAGAAATTATTTAAGTAAATAAAGTTTAAAAAGAGTCATGGGGCGCCTGGGTGGCTCAGTTGATTAAGCGTTTGACTTCAGCTCAGGTCACGATCTCACGGCTCATGGGCTCAAGCCTTGCAACGGGCTCTGTGCTGACAGCTCGGAACCTGGAGCCTGCTTTCAGATTTTGTGTGTCTCTCTCTCTGTCCCTTCCCCCACGTGCTCTCTCTCTCTCTCTCAAAAATAAATAAGCATTAAAACTTTTTTTTAAATAAAAAATGTTTAAAAATAATAAAAAGAAAAAGTGATCAACATAAAGTTTTTTAAATTTTTAAGGAAACCAGGAGTCAGGATATAAGGAAAACCTAATTTGGGGGCAAAAATCAAGGACAATAGAAGCAAGTCTTAATTGGCAGCAGATTTGGGCAGTCATTATTTAAAAAGAAATCAAATGGCATGAACCTGAAATGAAGATAAATGGAAGAGCTGATGGGTTTGGGGCTCAGAGACGTACTATGGAGTTAAATGACCACAATTTTAACTGGGAATGCGTAGGAATTCATGGTATGGTTAGATGGCTTTAGGAAGACTCAATGGGAAAAAAAAAAAAAAAAAAAGAATATGTTGAATAGCACAGGGTTGGGGAGAAGACTGCAGAATTTTACCAGCCCAAAGTGGCTTTTAGAGATCTATAAAATACATTTTCTTGGCCTCTTCTTGCCTCAAGTCATAGCTTTTTGGTCCTGCAGGACATCAGTCTATCTGCATAATATTCTACATATCCCTACCGTTTTATAAATTTAGGCCCAAGGGATATGGTAACAGAAGCTACATGACTAATAACCATGCCTTCACCTATGCCGTACCATGTGTCTAAATGACCCTTCAGATGGTTTCCACTAGCTCTGAGGATTCTGATGGCCACCCATCCTACACAGCCCTGCTATACTGGTTTTCCTAAAACACCTCATTCACAAAGCTGCTCTCTGTCTATACACGTCAGTCAGGGATTCCAGGCTCTGCACAGTCTGGCCCTATTTCCACCTGCCACAGGCCCTCTTGCCCTCAGCTCACTCATAAGACTTCTCTGCTCCCGTCACACCACCTACCTCACTCTTCCTGACTCCCCACATGTTTCACTATTTGCTGCCTTGACTACTTTCCTCCACCAATCTTAATCCCTCGGGATTATTTGACAACCTCTTCAATCAGATTGATCTTTTCTTTCTCCTGAATTCCTATGACTTCTTCATCTGTAGCATATTTTTCCCCCAACACAAATTAGCTGCCTCATCATTTTGTTGCTATAACATTTTATGTGTTTAAGGCTCCTATCACCTCCTGGATGGTTTTGCACTGTGCTTTGTACGTTTTTTAAAAAATGTTTATTTATTTATTTTGAGAGAGAGTGAGAAGAAAGAGAGACAGAATCCCTAGCAGGCTCCATGCTAACAGCATGGAACCAGACACAGGGCTCAATCCCACAAACCATGAGATCATGACCTGAACTGAAACTAAGAGTCAGCCGTTCAACCAACTGAGCCACCCAGGCACCCCTGTATTTTGTACATTTTGAATATAAAAGTAATACATATGATACAAAATTTGAATAGGATAGGAAGATATGAAGCAAAAACAAATTCTCTCCCCCAACAGCATCCCCAGAGGTAGCGACCTTAATTTGTTTGGTGGTTGTCATCCCTACCTCTCCTGATGAATACCTCTCCTAACTCTAAATAGTATACTTAAAGTACCAATTCTTGATTTATCAACCTTAGACAATGTGCTTATCAGTTGCTGCTGTCGTATAAACAATCCCCAAATCGTGGCTTATAATAAACACTATACAAGCTTAGGAGTCATTGGCTGCCACTATCCTGGACTTGGCTAGACTTGGCTCTAAGTGTCTTCTAGTTTGGGGACTTGGGCTAAAGTAGGGTCTATCACTTGGCACGTGCTCTTCCCAGGCAGAGGGCCATAGTTAAACCACATCTCATTGTTCCAAATAATTCATATGACTAAGCCCAGAGTCAATGGGTAGGTATATGCCATACCAGGAGGCACAGCAAAAATCGTATGACAAAGAGTATGGATGTATAATCTACTGCAAAGAGGGAGTAGAAAGTTGGGAACAATGATCCAGTCTACCCACATAAGTTTCTATTGATTCCCACTTGTCAAAGATGAGGAATTGAGCTTATTAACACCACCTGTGTCTCCCTCCTTTCTCAAAATTGTGTTAGATGTATTATAAGTAGTTCTACTTTATAACTTTATAGAAAAAAATACTTTCTTGACCCTTCAACTTCAGACAGTGCCTAAAGTACCCAAATTTAGATAGTATCTTAAAGTCTTCATAATAAAAAAATGAAAATATGTGTACCTTTATACTTCCGTATTCTCTCTTCCCTTTCTATCTCTTTCTAACTCGTATATTGTGAAGGTTTATTATATTTCCTTTCTATTTGGAACTATAATTAAGTCTTCTATGTGTTATATACAAGCTGATTAAAAAAAAAAAAAACAAAACTAAAATCCAATAAGGAGCCTTAAAATACTCTCATTGTGGTAGATATTCTGTAGACTCAAGAAAATGTAGTTGGACTTGTAAGAAGGAATGAGTCTTTTCCTCAGTACGTATAGCTCCAAAATGAATATTTCCAATACCAAGAGCTAATATTTCCTCACTCATGATATTCTATATGCTATCCAGAATCATGCTACATGTGATTTGTTTTATACGAGCCATGATTTTCATTTTTGAGGGAGTTTCTGTTTGCCTTACTTTTTCCTCATTGACAGAAGAAACAATCACCTTCACTCTGTCTCTAAGTTCATACAACTCTTAAATCACATTATTTGTTGAAGTGAATCCATTTTCTTATCAACACATTTGTCCGCAAGTCTTCTATGTATTTTACTTTGAACCAACTGCTTTTATACCTGCTGCCCAGCCAACAGCCTAGGGATTCTTTTTATTGCTATTCTGAGATGTGGCCATTATTTCTTGGATTTCATAGCTTCACCTTTTTGATTTCTATTTTTCATTTCTTAGAGCATATACTCAAGTGATTTTTTCCCCCAGATAAATATTGAGTTCTTTCAGTCCAACTTGCAGACTGATAAAGTGGCTAGGTTTGGAATTCTATGTTCCAAGCCACTTTCTGTTTGCATTTGAAGGCATCGTTCCATTGTATTCCAGCCTAAAGCTGGAGAATCTGAAAGCCAATATGATTCCCCTCTCTGCGAATGAGGTGTTTTTTGCTCTCAGGAAGCATTTAAGTATTTTTTCTTTAACTGAGTGTACTGAAATTTCATTAGGATTTGCGAGTTCACAATGAATGCTTTTGAAAAGCATTCAATTATTTAACCAACAGGCATTTTTGATATCCTATTATATGGTCAGCTGTGGTGAAGACATACGGGGTACATATATGAGGAACACAATTATTTCTCAGAGAGCTTTAATCTATAGGAGAACACGTGCAGTTTAGCTGGAGATTGAATTCTTAAATGGCTCTCACATAATGAATTCATAATGAGCCAAATTGAATTCAGACATATTTTGTGTCTGATGAGATTGTGTTTACGAAAGTCTATTCATGTTTGTACCTTCTGGTAAAAATATTAAATTCTGCGACTTTGTGAGGAGGGAACAAAGTCAGCTGTTCCTTTGCTCTATTGCCTCTTTTTTTTTTAATAAAACTTAGTTACCTTTTCTATGAATCCTTCCCCATTACTGTCATTAAAAAATAATTTAAGGGCACCTGGGTGGCTCAGCCGGTTAAATGTCCGACTTCAGCTTAGGTCATCTCACAGTTTGTGAATCTGAGCCCCACATTGGGCTCTGCACTGACAGCTTGGAGCCTGCTTGGGATCCTCTGTCTCCCTCTCTCTACCCCCACCCCCATTCATGCTCAGGCTCTCGCTCTCTCTCTCAGAAGTAAATATTAAGGGGCACCTGGGGGCCCAGTTGGTTGGGTGATTGACTTCCTCCTTGGGTCATGATCTCACTGCTAGTGGGTTTGAGCACGCATCAGGCTCTGTGCTCAGAAGCTGGAGCCTGCTTTGGATTTTGTCTCTACCCCTCCCTGCTTGTGCTTTGTCTTTCTCTTGTTCTCTCAAAAATAAGCAAACGTAAAATAATTTTTTTAATGTTTATTATTTTGAGAGAGAAAGAGACAGAGCATAAGCAAGGAAGGGGCAGAGAGGGAGGGAGTCACAGAATCGAAGCAGGCTCCAGGCTTTGAGCTGTCAGCACAGAGCCCAACTCGGGGCTTGAACCCACAAACTGGGAGAGAGATCGTGACCTGAGCCGAAGTTGGTAGCTTAACTGACTGAGCCACACAGGTGCCCCTAAAAATTTTTTAATAAATAAATAGACATTTAAAAAATAATAATTTAAAATAAAACACTTCAAATCATATTATTATAGACCATTTAGTTAGCAAGTGACTATAGAAGTTGCAATTATTTTCATTTCCTCTTTTTGGCTTGTCCTGCAACTTGATCACATCTATAATGAGCGTTTGCTGGCTTGGTTTGTCCTCTTGAGACTGTTACTATACTTTCTTTCAGGGTCTAGTACTCACATTCCCTAACCTAGGTTTCTATACCAGCAAAGAAAATAAAAACCACAAGTATTTTGTCTTTTCTTGTGGTACATTCCGAGACCACTTAGACCATCACATGAGCAATGACATGATCTCCTTTCAAAGTGGATAAATAAGTAAAATATGACTGAAAATAAAGACCTGAAATGATTTCCCCCCAAAATGAATAAAGTGGGAATACCACCTCCTAATGTCTTTATAATCTCTGTGTCTCCTGTAAAGAAAACAATCAAGGAATATTCTAGGAGACATTGGTACTTAAAAGCATGGGAACAAGAGCTTATTCTTTTATGCCAAGGCCCTGAGATACCTTAAATTCATGTTTCTCAGTCCTTCGTGTGATTCAGAATCCTCTGGAGATGCTTAGGAAACCACTTCTCCGGGCCCCACCCTTGGAATATCGTGGAGCAGGTAGAGCTGGCTCTTATCCACTCCCAGCCCCGCAGAGCTTCCCGAAAATTCTTTGAGATTTTTTTTTTTTTTGACACTTGTGAGATGGTAGTTAAACACCCCAGGACCTGTATGCAAAAGAACAGCCAAATACTATTGCCAAGTAGTTGCTGCCCACCCACCCTCCAAAGATTGTTGCCTGTTCTGAAGGCCTTGCAATGCTTATCTTGCTTTGCTTATCTGTTAGTAACTCAGGCTACTAACAGTTGTTGACTTAGATGATGAATGACATTACAATCTCCCTTTGGGAGGCTTTCTCAGACAAATAGTTAGAAGACAAATCTTCAAGTGGAGGAAATTGATGTCTAACAGTGGACATGTGGGTACACATACAGTCTAATGCACACATAAATCACCCTCGTACCTATACACACATGTGCACAAGACTTTTTACCTTAAAGATGAGGCTTCATAATGAGGTGGGAAACGTCAGAAGTTTCCTGCTGATGCATGACTAATCAGGAAATCTTCTAGCCATAAGAGAATGAAACAATTTGAAAGACGATGGGAAAATGAGATAAAATATTAGGATGTCCCCGATAGAGAGGAACTATGTGGTCATTAAGTCCATCCTTTCTGTGTTGGTTTAATGTCCCCTGACACACTGACCAAATAGTCATCACCTCAGATTTGAATTTCTCAAGGGATGGGGAATTTAGTGACTCCAGAGGTCACTTGTGTCACTTTTGTTGACTCCCTTAGACATTTCTTCTTTACATTGACAAGAAATCCGCTTCTTTTATTTCACCTTCGCATCTTTTTTTTCTGATGTTAATATAGCTAGACCACCTATCTTTCTGTTTTGGTACTTTTTTCCTATCTTTTCATTCCAACTCTTTGTGCCTTATGTTTTAGGTATGTCTTTTGAAAATGACATATAACTAGATTTTTTAAAATCCATGCAACTTTGTCTTTATTTTTTTAATGTTAATTTATTTTGAAAGAGAGAGTGTGAGTGGGGGGGGGCAGGGGGTAGAGAGAGAGGAGACAGAATCTGAAGCAGGCTCCAGGCTCTGAGCTGTCAGGACAGAGCCTGACGCGGGGCTCAAACCCATGAACCATGAGATCATGACCTGAGCTGAAGTCGGACGCTCAACTGACTAAGCCACCCAGGCGCCCCTAACTTTGTCTTTAAAACTGAGTATATTCTATTTAGAATCATATTTCAATTTGTTTCTCCTATTTATTTTCTACTTTCTTTTAAAAATCTTTTTTACTGTTTATTTTTGAGAGAGACAGAGACAGAGTGCAAGCAGGGGAGGGGCAGAGAGAGAGGAAGACACAGAATCCAAAGCAGGCTCCAGGCTCTGAGCTGTCAGCACAGAGCCCGACGCAGGGGTTGGACCCACAAACCGTGAGATCATGACTTGAGCCAGAGTCAGACACTGAACTGACTGAGCCATCCAGGCATCCCCCTACTTTCTTTTTTAAATTATTATTTTTACTTTCTACTTGTCTTACCTTTTTGTTTTGTTTCTTGTGTCCTTTTTTGCCTTTTAAAACATCCATTCTGCTTTTTCCCTTTCACAATTTTTACCATCTGGGTAGTTTAGAGATTAATACACACTATTTCTATTTGTTCCATAAAGGTTAACAATATTTAGACTCACTGATAATTTTATTGATGTATTTCTTTTTGGAGACGTCTTTAGTCAAATCTCATGTCCATTTTTAAAAATTGGGTTATCTGCCTTTTTATTATGGAGTTGTAAGAGATTTTATATATTCTGGATACAAGACTCCCCCCACCTTTTTAAAAAAAGATTTTATCTTTCAAGCAATCTCTACACCCAACATGGGGCTCAAATGCATAACCCTGAGATCAAGATTCGCATGCTCTCTACCAACTGAGCCAGCCAGGCATCCCGTGGATAATAGACCCTTTTCAGATATATGATTTACAATATTTCTCCCTTTCTATGGGTTGTCTTTTCACTTTCTTGATGGTATCCATTGAAGCACATTATTTAGTTTTGATAAAAATCCAATTCATCTACTTATTCTGTTGTCGCTTGTGATTTTCATGCCATATCTAAGAAACCATTGCTGGGCGCCTGGGTGGCTCAGTCGGTTTAAGCGTCTGACTTTGGCTTAGGTCCAAGCCCTGCGTTGGGCTGTGTGCTGACAGCTCAGAGCTTGAGACTGTTTCGGATTCTGTGTCTCCCTCTCTCTCTGCCCTTCCCCTGCTCTCTCTCTCTCTCTCCCTCAAAATAAATAAACATTAAAAGATTAAAAAAAAAACATTGCTTAATCCAAAGTTGTAAAGACTTGCTCTATATTTTCTTCTAAGTTTTTTTTTTTAAATGTTTATTTATTTATTTGAGAGAGAGGTAGAGCATGTGCAAGCTGGGGGTGGGGCAGAGCGAGAGATAAAGAGAGAATCTTAAGCAGGCCCCACACTCAGCACAGAGCCCAATGTGAGTCTCACAACCATGAGATCATGATCTGAGCTGAAATCAAAAGTCAGATGCTCAACCAACTGAGCCACTCCGGTGCCCCTAAGAACTTTATGTAACTCTTACATTTAGGTCTTAGATCCATTCTGAGTTCATGGTATGAGGTGAGTACATGGTATGAGGTGAGTCCAATTTCATTGTTTTGCATGTGGACATCCAGTTGTCCCAGAATCATTTTTCCAAAGAGATTATTCTTTGTCCTATTGGTGCCTGTTATAGACTGAATGTTGTGCCACCCCTCCGATTCATATGTTGAAATCCTAACCTCCAATGTGAAGATCAAGGGATGTATTTCCATTTATGTAGGTCTCCTTTAACTTCTTTCAATAACATTCTGTCATTTTTAGTGTATAAGTCTTGCATTTCTTTTGTTTTTTTATTTTTTGTTTTTTTAAGTTTATTTATTTATTTTGAGAGAGAGAGAGAGAGAGAGAGAGCGCGGCACAGGTAGGGGAGGGGCAGAGAGAGAGAGAGAGAGAGAGAGAGAGAGTGCACAGGTAGGGGAGGGGCAGAGAGAGAGAGAGAGAGAGAGAGAGAGAGAGAGAAAATCCCAAGCAGGATCCACATCATCAGTGCTGAGCCCCACTGGGGGCTCAAACCCATGAACCTGAGCCGAAGTCAGATGCTTAACCAACTGAGCCACCTAGGTGCTCTTGCACTTCTTTTGTTAAATTTATTTCTAAGCGCTTTATTCTTTTTGATGCTATTATATACATAATTTTGTTAAATTTAATTTTCAGATATTTTTTGCTTATGTATAAAAATTTAATTGACTTTTATATATTCATACTGTATCTTGCAATCTTGATGAAAGTGTTTATTAGTTTTAATACTTGTGTTTGTCTGTAGGGAATGTCTTAGGATTTTGTCTACATAAGATCATGTCATCTATGATAGAGATAGTTGTGCTTCTTCCTTCCAATTTGGATGCCTTGCACTTCTTCTTCTGCTTAATTGCCCTGGCTATATAACCTCCAGTACAATGTTGAATAGAAGTGACTTTTTCCTGATCTTAGACATCCAGTATTTCATCATCAGTATGTAGTTGGTTGTGTACTTTTACAGATGGCCTTTAACAAAGTGAAGAATTTTTCTTCTATCTCTAGTTTATGAGTACTTTTTCATTACATGCTATTGGTTTTTTCAACTGCGTTTTCTACCTCTGTTGAGATGATCAAGTGGTTTTTGTCTCTTATTCTATTAATAGAGGTGTATTACATTTGTTGGTCTTCACGGTTTCATAAGACAACTTTGCATTCTTATGATAAACCCCACTTGGTCATGGGGTCATGGTGTACAATCTTTTTCATATGCTGCTTAATTCAATTGGTAGTATTTTGATGATGGTATTTTGAGTCTGTTTTCATAAAGTATTTTGGTCTGTAGTTTTCTTATGTCTTTGTCTAATTGTATCAGGGTAATACTGGCCTCATAGAATGAGTTGGGAAGTAGATCCACCTGTTCTATTTTTGGGAAGAGTTTGTAAAGGATTGGTGTTTATTCTTCCTTAAAGTTTGGTAGAATTCACTAGTGAAGCCATGTGACTTGAGTTTTGCTTCATAAAAAGTTTTTTTTTTAATCATTTAACCTCTTTATTTCTTATAGCTCTATTCAGATTCTCTCTCTCTCTCTCTCCTCTCTCTCTCTCTCTCGATGCGTGTGTGTGTGTGTGTGTGTGCTGTGTGTGTGGCTTTTTGGTAATTTGTGTCTTTCTAGTATTTTGTTCTTCATTTAGTTTATGTGACTTATTGGCATACATAGTATTTCCCTATACTCCTTTTTATTTCTGAGAGGTTAAAGTGATATCTCTCTTCCATTCTTTTTTTTTTTTTTTTTTAATTAAGAATCTCCATACTCAACATGGGGCTTTAATTCACGACCCTAAGACAGAGTTGCATGCTCCACCACTGAGCCAGCCAGGCCACACCCCCCCACCCCCACCCCCGCTTCTGCTTGATTTTAACCATTTGGAATCTCTCTTTTTTCTTTGTCAGTCTTGCTAAAATTTTGTCACTTTTTTATATCTTTTCAGACCAGCGAAACTTTCAGTTTGGTTAATTTTATCTATTGTTTTCTTTTATTCTCTGTGTTATTTATTTCCTTGCTAGTCTTTATGATTTGTTCCTTCACTTGCTTTGGGTTTAGCTTGCACGTGTTTTTTTGGTTGTTGTTTGTTTTGTTTGTTTTGCTAGTTTCTTAGGTAGAATTTACCCTCTTGATTGAGATCTTTCTTTTTTTTCAGAGAGAGCTTGCATGGTGTGCACAAGTGGGGGAGAGGGGGCAGAGAGAGAGAGAGAAAGCATCTTAAGCAGTACCACACTCAGTGAGGAACCCAATAGAGGGCTCAGTCTCACGACCCTGAGATCATGACCTGAGCCGAAATCAAGAGTCAGATACTTAACTGACTGAGCCACCCAGGTGTGCCACTTCTTTATAAATATAAGCATTTGCAAGCATAAATTTCATTCAAAGTCCTGCTTTTGCTGCATCCCATAAGGCTTGGTGTGTTGTGCTTCATTTTGATTCATGTCAAGTATTTTTCTAATTCCCTTGTGATTTCTTCGTTGACCCTTTGGTTATTTAGGAGTATATTATTTAATTTCCATATACTATATTTGTGATATCCTCCTTTTTTTCTGTTATTGATTTCTAATTTGTTTCATAGTGGTCAGATGTCTATAGTATGATAAATATATAGTATGATTTTACTCTACACATAAAGTATGTAGATACATACGGTATATGTGTAGTATGATTTTAATCTATATATATATCTATTATGATATATATCTATATATGATGTTAATCTATATATCTATATATTAATATGTATATTAATATATATAATATAGAAAAATAGTGTGATTTTAATACTTGATTTCTTAATTTGGAGGGGGAGGGCACGTGGGAGGGCCAGAGAGAGGGGAACAGAGGATTGGAAGCAGGCTGTGCGCTGACAGTCTGACAGTAGCCAGCTGAGGTGGGGCTCAAACTGTGAACCGAGAGATGGTGACCGAAGCCAAAGTCAGACGCTCAACTGTTTGAGACACCCAGGTGCCTCTGATTTCTAAATTTACTGGGGCTTGTTTTATGCCCTAGCATATGTTCTATTTGGAGAAGATCCCATGTGCACTTGAGAAGAAGGTACATTCTGCTGTTATTTGGATGGAATGTTCTGTACATACTATTGGGTCTAGTTGGTTTGTAGTGTCATTACATTTTGGCCGTTAAAAATTGTGCTTGGTTATTTTTTTTTTTCTTTTTTTAAGATTAAAAAAAATAATCTCTATAGGCAACGTGGGGTTTGAAACTCATGACCCAAGATCCAGAATCACGTGCTCCACTGACTGAGCCAGCCAAGTGCCCCATATGCTTGGTTATTTTCAACTAGCTCTTCTCTCTAAGCATAGTGTGCCCTCCCTTTTTTATTTCTATGTATAAATTAAGCAATTTATTTTATATCGTATCTGACAATTCCATTAATGCAAGTTTTATAGATTGAATCTCTTGTCTGCTCTCACTCATGTATGTTGCCTTGTTCTTGCATACTATGTAATCTTGCCAGAGAACTCTGTTCTCTGGAACGTAAGCTGTGAAAATTCTTTAAGACTTGACTTTCAGGTATGTTCTTTCATAGATATTTGCTTGCTTCTCTGGGGTGCCCAAGGGTTATTTTAACCTTTTAGACGATGTTTTTAAAACCTCGTAGGGTAGTTGTAATTGAGGCCAAAACTCATATGAGTCATGAGTTCTCCTGAGGATTACACATTACTAGAGGCAGTCCAATGTTAAAAAGTCAATATAGCAAGTTTGTGTTTTTCATCAGAGCAAATTTATTTGTAGTTCATTATATTGGTGCTGTAGTCTTTGTGGGTTCCCAGCTTTAATGCAGGGTATCATTCTAGATGTTGCAGTTTAGGAAGGCCTTGGAGTTTAGCTTCTGAGTTTTGTGCCCTGAAGGCTATGTAAGGAAAGCTCAAGGTCACTAGAGTTGGGCAGAATGGCCTCAGAGGTGAAAGCCAACCTCAGGGCCGTTTTTCCTATCTGGATTTCAATTTTCATTCATTTTTGGCTTGGGAAGCTTTTTTAGTGCAATTTCAGTGATGCATTTATAAATACATGTTTTAAAAATTTTTATTCAGCAGTTTTAGGTTGTTTCTTTAGAGGGCTATTTAAGGTATATAGGTTCATCATACTGCCCTGTATTACCAATTAGTCCTCAGAAGTATAGAGAACTTCTACAATTCAAAGAAAAGAACATATTAAAAAGTTGCTTCTTTTGACTACTGTTTTTTAAAAAAAAATGAGGTGAGGGTACTTATTTTATAATTTTTTAAAAAAAAAATTTTTTTCAACGTTTATTTATTTTTGGGACAGAGAGAGACAGAGCATGAACGGGGGGAGGGGCAGAGAGAGAGGGAGACACAGAATCGGAAACAGGCTCCAGGCTCGGATCCATCAGCCCAGAGCCTGACGCGGGGCTCGAACTCACGGACCGCGAGACCGTGACCTGGCTGAAGTCGGACACTTAACCGCTGCGCCACCCAGGCGCCCCTATTTTATAATTTTTTAAGTTTATTTATTTATTTTGAGAGAGACAGAGCCAGCGCAAGTGGGGAAAGGGCAGAAAGAGATAGAGAGGAGAGAGAGAGAGAGAGAGAGAGAGAGAGAGAGAGAGAGAATCCCAAGCAGGCTCTGCAGTGCTAGTGCAGAGCCCAGTGTGGGACTCAAACCCATGAAGCCGTGAGATCATGACCTGAGCCGAAACCAAGAATCAGATGCTTAACCAACTGGAGCCATCCAGATGCCCCTAGACTACTTTTTAAATTTTATTTTTCAAGCAGGCTCCACGCCCAATCTGCCCCAATCTGCCTTCGAACTCATGACCCTGTAATTAAAAGACGTGTTTCCCTTGACTACCTTTTTCATGCATCTCATAATGTGAAAAAAAACACCTTCTTAAGAGGAAGTGCTTGGGGGCATAACCATTCCCACTGCTCACCCTTAGCTCCTCCACTCTTGTGTCCATTCAATCTCCTTGACATCAGTGTCTTGGGTCGAAAGAGAGTATTCCCAAAGCAGAGATATGGAGAAGTAAGTGAGATGATTCATTTTCAGAAATACCAAAGAAAACTGTGCTGCCTAGTTAAACAATAGGTTTACAACCCATTGGAACTTTGTACGAACCACCCCCCCTACACACACACACACACACCACACAAACACACACACACAGTGGATCCCAGACCCATAGACACTTCATGTCCTAGTTGTTCTTTCCCCTCTCTATCCAGTTCAACCTGGCTTATTTTTCACAGGCTTGGCATGAGCGTGTGCCAAAGAATGACGTCTCTGCGCACCTCAAGGAATGTACATTTGTTCCAATCAGACTATTTTTTGCCTTACATGGCATAGGCGACATCCAGGTAAGGCTGTAACCCCTGGTCGCACACAGCCAATGAGATCAGGGGAGGGACTTGTACGCTAGGAGATAATTGCTTGCTTTAACTGCCCCGTGTGTGCCTGTCCATCAGACACCCTGTCTTGCAAGAACGTTGATTAAAGCCTCACCTCACTGTGTGAGTCCCTCTGTGTCCCTCCTCCGATTGGGTCAGTGGGCTGATTTCTTCACAGAAAGCAGCGGGATGAATGATAGTGAAGATAAGCGGCAGGAACAGAGTGCCAAGCTGAACCTCAGGAGCAGGTGATAGTCAGATAAAACCTCAGGTGGATAGTCAGATAAAAACAGAGGAGGAAAAGGTGAACATCAGAGAGAGGGGACCAGGTGTCATGGCTGTGGAGAGTGCCCCAGGATAGCCCTCCAAATATTTGAGGTCAGTTCATGTTTCCTCCACTTCCCTAAGCTGTGCCTCGATACCTTTCACATGGTATATGAGAACTGCCACTTTGAATGTTGCTAACAGAGCCAGACCCACCCTCTCCCCCTCCATGGAAGACCATGTCACTCCATTAATGCAGTCAGCCAGCACTGCTCGAAGCTCTGCCCATCGACCATGTTGAACCATCACTAAAACATTCCAATTCTTTCCCACAACAACACTCATTCATATCTTCCCATTTCTTCTCTTATTAGACGTGTGTTTTTTCAGAAAAAAATCTGAGTGCACGAACACACAGTTATCAGCTCACGTTGTTAGTTTCATCCTGCCACTCTAGCCAACAAGAACTTTTAGTCCTGATTCTATCTTCACCAGTATTTATTACTTTCCTCATCATTTGCCAATTCGATGCGCACTTTACTATCAGTCCAAATCACTGATAAAATATTTAGCTAGATCCAGGCTTATACCTTGAAATTTCCTTCCAAGTTGACGTTGGTGTATTACTCAATACCCTTTGGGTATGATTGTTCAACCAGTTATTACCCCACCTAGTTGTATGTGTACCCAGAACAAGTCTGCATGGATGTCACGCATGTTCTTGTTCAGTAGCCTCGTCACAAGTATATGCTCTGCTGACCTACAAGCATAGGAACCGTCTCAAAAGAGTGAAACCAAGACAAGCTTAACAAGGCTTGCTCTTGGTGCCACCATTTTAGAGCCTAGCAATTTCAGCTGCCTTTTAAAGTGACTCATCAACATCCTTTTATTAATCTACTCTGGAAAATGACCCAAGATTGTCTTCAAACTCATCACTTTAAGGTTTATGGGCCATGCAGTCTTCCTTTGTCTGAAGTTCAAAAACACCTGTTTAAATCCATTGACATCATTTAGCTTACCTGGTTAAGCTCTTATATTATGCAGGCAGCTATAAACGGAGGCCTAAAGTACAGGGGCTTAAGCAAAATAGAAGTTTATTTTCTCTCCCAGAAAAGCTGGGTAAGTATCTCTAGTTGTTACGGCAGCTTCCTAATAACCAGGGAGTCTGCATCCTCCTCTCCTGCTGCTCTTGCATTGTTAACAGGTGGATTCGATCTCATAGTTTAAGATGGCTTTACCTGCTCCTTCTCTCTTCCCCTTTTGAGCCTGTGGGAAGACAGAAAGGAAGGGAAGGGCTCTTTCTTTTAATGTGAAAACCTCGGAAAGTACAGACATCACCTTTTTTTTATTTCATGGTCCTAGCTTAATCCCATAGCCACATGTAGCTGGAAAAGAGGCTGGGAAATAATCATTTTCATCTTGAGTCGCCGAGGACCTACCTAGGTGATCATGGTTTCCCTGGGTCTTTTCCAGGTTGTTAGAAATAAGCCCATTGACCCAATCAAAGGAGGGACGCGGAGACTCAGAACACAGTGAAGTGAGGCTTTAATCAACGTTCTTGAAGAGCAGGTGTCTGACAGACAGGCCATTAGAACAGACAATTTATCTCCTAGCATGCAAGTCCCTCCTCTGATTCCTCACTGGCTGAGTACTACAGAGGTTACAGCCTTACCCGGAAGTCACCTATGCCCACGTAAGGCAAAAAGTTGTCTGATTGGAACAAATGTACATTCCCAGAGGTGATGCAGAGACTTTCAGTACTTGTCCCTTTGTTCTTGGTGCACACTCATTGCAAAGCCTATGAAAATAAGCCCAAGAAAAGGAGAGGGGAAGAAGACCAGAAAGTGAAGTACCCAAGGGTTTGGGCCCATTGCAGGGCGGGCGGGGTTGGTTCATACATATTTCCAATAGGCTGTAAACCTATTGTTAATTAGACAGCACAGCTTGTATTTAGTATTTCTGAAAATGAATCATCTCCCTTACTTCTCACAGATTCTAGCACTGAATCTCCTGCCTCCTGGGAAATCTCTCAATCCTGGGCAAACAGGAAAGTTGGTTATCCCATATCTAGCTAAAATGTGGAAGTTCTCAAGAAAGAAGAGGAAAATAGTTATCAGTGGACCACTAGATCTCTTCCTTACTCCCCAATTTGTCTTATGGATCCACCATTCCTTCCTATACATGGGGCTGCCTTTCTTCCTTTTAGCCTGGGAGATTTTGCTCATGAATAGAGGGATCTAAAGCAAAATAGGGTGTTGAAGGAGTCTGCATAGTCCTTCTGATCTGTACATCGCATCTATTATACATTCTCCCTCTCTTGTTTCTGAAGTTATTTATAGTCCCTTTTGCTGATCTTCGGCATTGAAAAAAAAAAGTCATTCAGACAATTCATGAAAGAATGTATAAAATGGCCAAGAAGCTTATGATAGGTCTTTAACATCACCAGTAATCAGGAAAAACTATTTATCTATCATCTGTGTATCTATCTATCTATCATCTATCTATCTCCTATTCATTCATCCAGCCATTGTGCTTTTCCAGAAGGTTTTACAGATTCTCACTCAACTGGGCTTCTCTAGCATTACAATGGTTGTTCACTTTTTCTTTCTTCTCTGATACATTTTTATTTTTTTTAAAGAGAGAGAGAGGCAAGCCAGGAAGAGGGGCAGAGGGGCAGAGAGAATCTTAATCAGGCTCCACACTCAGCATGGAGCCTGACATGGGGCTTGATTTCACAACCCCAAGGCCATGACCTGAGCTGAAATCAGAGTCTGACATTCGGGGCACCTGGGTGGCTCAGTCGATTAAGTGTCCAACTCTTGTTTTCGGCTCAGGTCATGATCTCCCGGTTTGTGGATTCGAGCCCTGCCTGTGCAGCATGGAACCTCCTTGGGACTTTCTCGCTCCCTCTCTCTCTGCCCCTCCTGTGCTTGCACTGTCTCTGTCTCTCTCAAAAAAATTAATTAATTAAAAATAAAAGTCTGATGCTCAACTGACAGAACCACTCAGGTGCACTTCTCTGCTACCTTTTTTTTCTAGTCAACAATATAAATATTTTTAAGATTTTATTTTTAAGTAATCTCTACACACAACTTGGGCTCCAACTCACAACCCCGAGATCAAGAGCTGCATGCTGTACTGACTGAGCGAACCAGGTGCCCCTAGTCAACAATATTTTGATTCAAGTTTTATTTCTATTCACTTCCTCTGAATCTTACATTCCTAGCTTCCTTCTTTCTGGAGTGTATATTATTCTTCCAGGGGATCTAGGAATTTTACCTCTTCTCTCAAGTGGCATCAGAATAACATTAACTCGTTCTTTTGGCAGGGAAATTATGAATGCAGAAACATAAGTATCCCTTTAAGAAGGGAATTGCTTTTGATGAAGGGGAAGTGAGGAGGCAGTCCCGTGACTCTTTGTTTATTCAGGTGCAGTACAGTAACTGGCCTCTGCTCCAGAACATTTCCAATGCTCAGGAGTTATACAGCTCATTTCAAAGCTAGCCTGGGCGGACGAAGATCAAAGGTCCCTGCAGGCAGTGTTCAGTTCTACTCTGGCTTTCCCTTCTGAAGTCATTTGCTTTTTGCCTATCATCACTCAAGGTCCAAGGAGATGAGAACTCTCAGATGTGTTACAGAGTCAGCCTTTATCTTTCACAATGAAACACTATCCACCGTGCACCATATATTCCTCTAGGTTTGTTGACAATATCTTAGATAGCCTCACAAAGCATATGCACTAGTGTGAGAGAATGAGAGCCACGTAGAGGCAGAAGATGGCACATGAAGGGAAAGAACGCATTGCTGTTGTCTCTGAGGCCTGTTCTATCCTGCCTTGTCATAGATTATTTACTGTAGCCCAAACTTTCTTATTTATCTTACACTATCTGTGCTTTTGCCACTAGCATCCAAAAAAGCCTTGGGCAGCAGGCGTGTGCCCCACGTGCCAGTGGATCCCAGCCAATGACAGCCCTCATCAGTAACTGGATTTGGGAAGGCGGGGTCAGATCTGGACCCTCCAGACCTACAGGCTTGGACTTCGAAACTGAAATGGAAGAGAAGAGAGGAAAGACGGCATCTCAACCAATAGTTCAGATATGGAAATAGTGGCTTGTTCCTCCAGACTCCAGGCCAAGGTCAACCTGGTAAACCAAGTGATCATCACCTATGGAAGGCAAAATGAGAACTGTCCTCCAGCTTAAGCAGACCAGCCACTGTTCTGTTCAGAGTCCCATTAACTGTTCCTGTTGGAGAGGAAGCATCCCACAGAGGTGCTGTTACCCTCAGCCATCAGAGATTCACCTACCTGTCTCCACCTCAATAGTCAATGTTTTTGGGTTCTCAGCACTGACTCATTTTATTGTATAACAACCATGAGATAGCTACTATTATTATACCTGCTGTAGAGGTAAGAAGACTAAAGGGTAAAGAGAAGCAGTGACACATGTCCAGGTCCTGCGTCTGCTCAGTGGGAAAGCTGGGATAGGAGCCCTGGCAGTCTGTTTCTAGAGCTGGCCCAGCAGAGAAATGTACATTCAATACCTCACCAAAAGTCCATGTGAACTTGCTGTTGACCCAGGGTCTCTCATAACCTTTACTTCTTTATGGATACCTATTTTTTTTTATGTTTACTTTGAGAAAGAGAGAGAGAGAGAGATTGCAAATGGGGGAGGGGCAGAGAGAGAGGGAGACAGAGAATCCAAAGCAGGCTCCAGACTCTGAGCTGTTAGCAAAGAGCCCGACATGGCGCTTGAACCCCGAGATCATGACCTGAGCTGAAGTCAGTCAACCAGCTGAGCCATCCAGGCACCCCTATGCATACCTCTTTGAAGTCATAAATAGCAGACCAATCTCATGCACTTAACTGTTTCCCCTAAACTTCCACTAAGTTGTACCTTTTGTACCCTTTGACCAGTATCACCCCATTTCCCCCATGAAATTCTTAATAATTTTTGAATAAGGAGTTCTGCATTTTCAGTTTGTGCTGGACCCCACAAATTATGTAGTTGGGCTTGTGAAATGCTGAGGCTCACACATAGGGATGCAAGGGAGTAGTGCAGGCCCGGCTGTGGTCAGTGCAGGCTGGAGGTCACGTGCAGGCCTAGCAACAGGTAAAATCACGTGAACAGCAAATACCGAACATCACCCTCTCTAGTGTCCCGTCTTCACAACACAGGTAACCACACATTGAATACCTTGGCATATCCCGAATTTTAGAAAAGTATTTTTGTATTTTTTAAAGAAATTTATTTTTTATTTATTTTTATTTTATTTTATTTTATTTGAGAGAGCACGCATGCGTGCGCGCACGCATGAAGGAGGGAAGTGGGACAGAGGATCCCAAGGAAGCTCTGTGCTGACGAACCATGAGATCATGACCTGAGCTGAAGCTGGATGCTTAACCGACTGAGCCACCCAAGTGTCCCCCCAGTTTTTATCCTAACTTTTCCCAACTTTCATTGCCGTATTTGGATTGAAGGAATTCCTAACCCAGTATTTATTTCACTATGTTCTTTTATTCCAATAGTCCCCTTACTGCCCATTTTCCCTCATTCTTTCATACATTTCTGGCTGAGTCTGTCACCACAACTCCTCCTTCACTCTTTTTGGAGAGTTGGAATGGCCAAAAAAAAAAAAAAAAAAAAAGGCTTCTAGAAGCTTCTAGAAACCTGAGGGTAACACAGAAGAAAGGCCCCTATCACTCCATAATAAAGTCTATTGTTCCATGCACTCTGAAGTTTTAGTTAGATTTTAAATAATGGTAGTCCCTTCCAATCAAGACTATTAGACATTTAAGTGAGGCTTCAAAATGAGTCAGATTGCAAAACAAATTGAAGGGAAGCAAAGGAACCTGGAGAAAAGAGACAATGAAGAAAGCAGTAGATAATTTAAAGAAAACACTGTAAATACCATCCTCAAAAACATTTTAAAAAAGGACATTTCACTCTGAAATAAAAATAGGAGTCTATGAAAAAGAGGAATGATTAAAGAACAAGAAGATCATTTGGAGTTTAAAATATAACTGTAATATATGAATGTAATAGAATGCATAGAAGATGATGTTGAAAAAAATCTCCATGAGAACAAACTGAGGGCTGATGCGGGGTGGGAGGGAGGGGAGAGTGGGTGATGGGTATTGAGGAGGGCACCTTTTGGGATGAGCACTGGGTGTCGTATGGAAACCAAACCAATTTGACAATAAATTTCAAAATAAATAAATAAATAAAATAAAAAATTTTTAAAAAGGAAAAAAAAAAGAAAAAATCTCCAAGAAGGTAGGTTTAAAAGGCAAAGATATAGAAATCAGGAAGGTAGGAGGGATAATTTGAGAACATTGGAGACTTAATATAAAAATCCAACATTTGGGGCGCCTGGGTGGCTCAGTCGGTTAAGTGGCTGACCTGGGCTCAGGTCATGATCTCACAGTTCATGAGTTCGAAACCAGCACCGGGCTCTGCGCTGACAGTGTGGAGCCTGAATAGGATTCTCTCTCTCCTCCCCCTCTTCCTCTTCCCCACTCACTCACATGTGTGCACTGTCTCTCTCTCTCAAGATAAATAAATAAACTTTAAAAATCCAACATCTGCCAATAGGAGTTCCAGAAAACAGAACAAGGAAACACGAGGGAAGAAATGATCTGAGAACACAGTATCTCTAGATTACATCAGCTGACCAAATAAATGCCCAGTCAAACAGAAGGAAAGACTCACACCGAGGAACATTATCGTGACATCTCAGAATATGAGGGATAAAGAGGAGATCCTAAATGCTTCCATGTTGGGACGGGGGGAGGAGGGAAATCACACGGGAAAAATGAGAAGAATAAGAATTGGAGTTTAGAAAGGCCAACCCTGGAGGCTGAGGAAACATGATATGGTTGGTTGTGATGTTCACGTCTTTTTTATCTTTGTGGATCTGCTGCCTCGTTGTTCTGTCAATGACAGAGAAAGGAGAAAGAGGAAGTCTCTGCCGCAGTTGTGAATTTGACGGTTTCTCCTTTCACTTCCAACACTTTGTATTTCACAGAGGCTGGACGTCTGTTGCTAGGTGTATCCCCGTTTAGGATTGCTACATATTCTTGGAGAATCTACTCCTTTTTCTGATGTAATACCTCTTAGTCCCTAATAACATTCCTTGCTCTGTAATCTCTTTTTTCTGATGTTAATACAGCCCCTGCAGCTTCCTTTTGCTTCCTGTTTACATGTTTTATCTCTCCCTACCTAAGCACATTCAATGTATTATTGATGTGATAGATATGATTGGGTTAAATCCTATCATTCTGCTAGCTGGGCTTTTCTCTTTTTCCTCTTTTTTGGGCTTCTCTCAGGTAATTTGAACACTCTTTATGATTCCGTTTTCTCTCCTCTATAATTATGATGTACACCTCTCTAAAAAGATTTTTAGTGGAGCGCCTGAGTGGCTCAGTCAGTTAAGCGACCGACTTTGGCTCAGGTCATGATCTCGTGGTTCATGAGTTTAAGCCCCACATCAGAGTGCTGTCAGCACAGAGCCTGCTTCAGATCCTCTGTCTCCTGCTCTCTCTCTCTCTCCCATCCTCTCAAAATAAATAAAATATTTTTTAAAATTCAGTGATTTCCCTAGGATTTACAATACAGTTTTTTAAACTGATCAGAATCTATCTTGAAATAATACTATAGCACTTCACATTTAGTGTAATGGCTTTCCAACAATGTTCTCAATTTCTTTCTCTCATTCTTTGTGCAATTGTCACACTTTTTTACTTTTACATTTACTTACAACATGTAATACATTACTACTATTTTGCTTTAGGCAGTAAGTTATGTCCTAGAGTAATTAAAAATAAGGAAAAAAAGAATTATATTTTACTTTAATTTATTCAATTTCTAGTTCCCCTCACTTATTGGTGTAGATCTAGGTTTTCAGTCTGATATGTATTTTTTTTGGCCTGAAGAACTTCCTTTTACTATTTCTTTTTAAAAAAAATTTTTTTTTTAACGTTTTATTTATTTTTGAGACAGAGAGAGACAGAGCATGAACGGGGGAGGGGCAGAGAGAGGGGGAGACACAGAATGGAAGCAGGCTCCAAGCTCTGAGCCATCAGCCCAGAGCCCAACGCGGGGCTCGAACTCACGGACCGAGAGATTGTGACCTGAGCTGAAGTCGGACGCTCAACCGTCTGAGCCACCCAGGCGCCCCTCTTTTACTATTTCTTGTAGAGTAGTTCTGCTGGCAGTGAATTTCCTCAGTGTGTGTGTGAGAAAGTATTTATTTTTCCTTTTTTTTTCTTTTTTTCTTCAAAGACATTCTTGCTGAGTATAGGATATTCTGGGTTGAAAGCTTTTTCTTTCAGCCCTTTAAAGATGTCATGCCATTGTCTTCTTCTTTTCTTTTTTTAAAAGATCTTATTTTTAAGTAATCTCTACACCCAATGGGGGGCTCGAACTCACAGCCCTGAGATCAAGAGTTGCACGCTCCACTGACTGAGCCAGCCAGGGGACCTTATTTTCTTATAAGGAATCTGTTGTCGACTCTTATCTTTGTACCTCTGGTATGTAATGTTTCTGCACTCTAGCTGACTTCAAGGTTTTCTCTTTGTGTTTGTTTTCAGTACTTTGAATACGATATGTCTGTGTGTGTCTGTTTTGCTTTGGTATTCATCCAAAGCTTCTTGAGTCTATGATTTAGTGTTGCTAGTCATTAATTTTGGAAAATTCTCAGCCATTATTTATTCATATATTTCCTGTGCCCCATTCTCCCTCTCTCTTTTCTCTCTTTCTTTTTTTTTTAAATTTAAAATAAAAATTTTTTTTTAGGGTCATCTGGGTGGCTCAGTCGGTAAGTATCTGACTTCAGCTCAGGTCATGGTCTTGCAGTTTGTGGATTCGAGCCCCTCATCGGCCTCTCTGCTGTCAGCATGGAACCCACTTTGGATCTCCTCTGTTCCCCTCTCTCTCTGCCCCTCCCTCACTCACGCTCTCTCACTCAAAAATAACTAAAACATTAAAAAATTAAAAAATTTAATTTAATTTAAAAATTAAAAAAATTAAGTTTATTTATTTATTTTGAGAGAGACAGAGACAGCACAAGTGGGGGAGGGGCAGAGAGAGAGGGAGACAGAGAATCCCAAGCAGGTTTCTTGCTGTCAGTGCAAAGCCCATGGTCAGGCTGGAACTCACGGAACCTGAGACCAGGACCTGAGCCGAAACCAAGCCCTTAACCAAGAGCTTAACCAGCTGAGCAACCCAGGCGCCCCCATCTCTCTCTTCTCATTCTGGAATTCCAATTATGCATATGTTAGACTGTTTGATATTGTCCCTTCAACTCCTTGAATGCTCTCTTTCCCCTCCCCCGACCCAACATATACACTCTTCTTTTCTATCTGTATTTCAGTTGGAGGAATTTCTATTAATCTGCCTTCAAACATCCTTATTGTTTCCTCAGTGGTGTTGAGTCTACTGACGAGCCAGTAACTACTGTGCTTTTCCTTTCTGGGATTTCTATCTGATTATTTATTATAGTTTATTACAGTTTTCATCTCTTTGCTGAAATTAGTCATCCCATCTTGCATGTTGTCAACCTTTTCCATTAATCACCTATTAATCAGAGTTATTTTAAATGTCCTGTCAGTTCCAATGTCTGTGTCATATCTGAGTCTGGTTCTGATCATTGCTTTGTCTCTTGGGAGTATGTTTTTTCACACCTCTTTGTATGCCTCATAATGTTTTATTGGAAGTGGACATCTTGTGGAGGACAAAAAGACTAAGGTCATCATTTTTATGCCTGGCAATTGACATGTCTTTCCTTCAGTAAGACCGTTAGTATGGGGGTTTGAAGTAATGCAGACAGGCATCAGACTGGGTTTGCCATGAACTGTGGCTGCGGTTACCGTCTGTGTGCCACAAGCTGCAAATTCCAGTAGGGACCCTTCGTGTTTAGGACGGGGCTTGCTTTATCAGAACAATACCTGTTCAAGTCTGAACTTCAGGTCTTCCCTTTGCACCACACATCTAAGAGCGTCTGTTTGAACATTTGGTTGCTATCCTGTCTCTCTCCCAAGATTCTGCTGTTACTTATTATTTAAAATGTGCTCGTTTAGCAATCAGGGGGCATCGAGGGAGTGGTGCTGTATTTCCTATGTTGGTCTGATTGAGCCTCAGATGTAGGTATGCACTATGTCCCTGGTTTTAGGGGGTGGAGGGGCTTTCTCGGTTCTCCTGCCCCTCTTCCAGCTGCGGTCGTGGGCACAATCCTGCCTATCCCACGGTACAGTTTTGTTTTTACCCTGTTCCTGGCTACAGTGAGTTTTCACCAATGGCCTAAGGAAGCTGGGCTGGTTTTCCTCCCCACCCACCCCCACCCCCTACTGAGAGCATGGTCATGCACAGATTAAGGCTTTTATTCCATTTGAAAGATTGAAGGGGAAAGAATCTAAGGCAAATTTTTTGCCTCTCCCATAGGGCCATTGTAAAGGACATTACTGGGTTAAAGAGAGAGAGAGAGAGAGAGAGAGAGAGAGAGAGAGAGACACGATATGTACTGTAGATTAGATAAAAGTGTTATGCCAATTTTAAATAGCCTGAAGTTGAGGACTGCAGTAGAGCTATGAAAGAAAATAACCTTGTTCTTGGGAAATCTATACCCAAGTCTTAGTAGGTGAAGGCGCATGGGGCGTTCAGCCAACTCTCAACTGATTCAGGATAGAGAGATAGAGAGAGAGAGAATAACAAAACAAACGTGGCAAAATGTTAAAATTGAGAGAATTCAGCTATAAAAAGAGTGTTCTGCATCATATATCTGCAACATTTCTGAAAATTTGAAGTTATGGCCCCAAGAAAAGTTTTTTTAAAAAACAATCAGTTTATTCTACTCAGGATGTAGAGAGCTGGAAGGAGCATCACTATCATTCTTAACACACACAAAATGAGGCAGACTAACTTCCAATAATGTTTTTGAAGCCATTGGAGAGCTGAGGTTGCACAACGTCCCAACAGCCCCACCTCGAAGGAGAGACCAGCACCCTCGGGGCGAGGGAGGCTGGGCTGCTCCCTTACCTGGGATGGATCTGACTAGGGGACACGCCTGTAAAAAGAGTTCAGCTGCAACAGTTGATGGGTTGATGAAGGCCCAAGTGTGTTGGTGGGACAGTGTTGAAGCTTGCTGTCATTCAGATGATTCTTTCCTTCAAGGTCTCAAGAAGAAAAAAAAAACCAGTTAAACCACAAAGAAGTATCTAGAACTCTGAGGCTAGAAACAGCAGATGCAGTCACTCCACTGCAGGGAAGGAGGGTGCTGTCATTAGAACCAGGGGATGGAAGGGGCGCAGTGTGGAGAGAGCTCTTGTCTGGGGATGCAGGCAGATGAGGCAACCCATAGAAAGGGACCTTGGGGGTGGGGGGTCGGTGGGAATACCTAGAATTCACTCCCTTCCTTCCTCCCACTAATCTGCTGGCCTCTCCCCAGAGAGCCAGGGAGCCGACATAGGCTGCCTCCTGGGGCACACATCGTGGAAACAGGGTGGGGCAGGCTGGGAACGGAAGCCAGTAGAACTGTCTATTGTACCTGCCAAAGTGGCAGGTGGTAGCTGGAAAGCACAGAAATTAGATGTTTTGAGTCCTCAGTGCTTCTGAGGAATCACATGCCTTTGGGCAAACTCTTTTCTCTCTTTGATCCTGGTTGCGCATTTATAAATACTAAATGCACTGCCTTCCTTGCAGGATGATTGTGGGTTTTAAATAAGATAAAGTATGTATGTGAAGTGCTTGGCCCACAGTTAGTTTTCAATACCTAAGAACTTAAAAAAAATTTTTCTTTTACCGTAATCATTGTTCTAAGCATAATTGTTAGTGTGTAAAACTCTTAATCTCTCCCTGTAAAGAAGCCCAAGAGACGGGGAATCCTACAATGCGAATGAATGGTGAGATTAAAATGGGAGAGACTGGTGGAGTGTTTGCCAGGAATATTCACATGCTCCTACCTTTCAGCCCAGTAAATTCCACTTCTAGGTATTTATCACGAGGAAATAATCATTTGAAAAGTAAATGGCAAGACAGTTCATCATCCTGGATCTACAGGCACAGCGATCTAGACTGAAATTTCAGTTCCGTCACTAGTCATATGACTTTGGGTAAGTTACCAGCTTTCCCCAGCCTTTCTTTATCCTTCTATAAGAGGGGCATGAAAACAGTACTTGCTGGATAATTCTTTTAAGCATGTATGTAAAAACTTAACACAGAACCTGGCCCACATAAGACAACAAGCACTAACACTTTTACTTGCACTGGTGGGAAGTAGGGTTCAACCTAAGTATCTCAAAATAGGAAAATGGTGAATTTACAGAATGAAATATTATATAATCATTAAAAATGATGTTTTAGGAAAATTCACAGCTTGTTGTAGGCAAAGATTTTTTTTTTAAGATTTGGCTTTTTAAAATTTTTATTTATTTTATTGCTTTTTTAAAGTTTTTATTTATTTATTTTTAAGAGAGAGAGAGAGACCACAAGAGGGGAGGGGCAGAGAGAGAGAGAGAGAGAAAAAGAGAGATCGAGAATCCCAAGCAGGCTCCACACTGTCAGCTCAGAGCCCAACTCAGGGCTCAATCTCACAAACCCTGAGATCATGACCTAAGCTGAAATCGATAGTCAGACACTTAACCGACTGAGCCACCCAGGCACCCCTAATGTTTATTTATTTTTGAGACAGAGAAATAGAGAGCAAGCAGGAGAAGTTCACGAGAGAGACAGAGAGAGAGAGAGACAGAGGGAGAGAGACAGAGAGAGAGAGAGACAGACAGAAAGAAAGAGAATCCCAAGCAGGCTCCAAGATGTCAGCACAGAACCCTATCCGGGGCTCAAATTCATAAACTGTAAGATCATGACCTGAGCTGAAACCAAGAGTTGGGCACTTAACAGACTAAGCTACCCAGGTGCTGCATAGGCAAAGATTTTTTAAACAGGACATAAAGAGAAGGTGCCCAATGCCTTTAGTGACGCGGGAAATGCAAATTAAAATCACAATGAGAAACCACAACATACCCAGGAGAATGACTAAAATTGAAAAGACTGACAATATGGGGGAAAAAAACCCTAACAGTGTCAAGTGTTGGTGAGAATAGGAATAACTGGAGCTCTCACCTGGTGCTGGTGGGAGGGTAATCAGTATATCACTTTACAAAGGGGTCTGGTGAGGGGCACCAGGGTGATTCAGTTGGTTAAGCTACAAAAGATAACCTGCAATTTAGCTCCACTTAAATCAAGCTCAAAAATAGGCAAGATTGGAGGAGGCAAAAAGGAGCTTTGTGAATTAGTGGAAATGTTTGTTTTTTATTTTTCGTGTTTATTTATTCTTGAGAGAGAAAACACGAGCAGGGAAGGGGCAGAGGGAGAGAGGGAGATGAGGATCTGAAGTGGGCTCTGAGCTGACAGCAGAGAGCCCAACATAGAGCTCGAACTCACGAACCACCAGATCATGACCTGGGCCGAAGTCAGACCCTTAACGACTGAGCCATGCAGGCGCGCCCCCCCCCCCCCCCCCCCCCCCCCCCCCCGTGGAACTGTGGATGGTGATTATGCAGGTATACGCATATGTCAAAGTTCACCAATTTGTATGCTTAAGATTTGTGTGCTTGTTGAATATAAGAAATATCACAATAAACAAGTAAATAGAAAAAAATGATGTTTACAAGGAATTCTAATAGCATAAGGAAAAGATCTGGTCAAGTCAGAATCAAAATACTTTATAGAGAATAATCACATTACCTTAAATATTATAACGAACCACTGGAGAGAAATATACCAGAAGGCTGACAATGAATTTCTCTGAGGGTGGGATTAGATGTTTTCTTTATGCTATTCTATCTCCAAAATTTTCTTTAATAAGGATGTATTACCTTTACAATTAGGAAGAAAAACCTTAAAAAATTAGAATGCCCTTTTGAATTTTACAAGCCAGAAATTAAAAGGAAAGAAAAGAAATAGCCTGGTAAAACAGCATTTATCTGAAATGCTTTAAATATTGCTGTAATTGCCTGATTTTGAGGTTTTAAACATAATCTTAAAATAGGTTATATGTTCAATAACTTCTAATTGCTTCATTTTTTCTTTTTCTTTCATATCACAGGCAAAAATCAAAGGAATAAATGGTTCTATAGTTAAGTAGATAAATGTATTCAAGACTGAAAGGGTTTTAATTCACAATTTTTGTTATGGGTATGCTCTTGTTTCATTTTGGTAATTAATGCGTAAAGCTGAATTAAAGACACTTCATTGGCTTTTAAACATTTCAATGGAACTCCTGTATGTTAATGTTAATTTACGTCTCCCCCTCACCTTTGAGAGGGTAGGTTCTGAACACTCATTAGTTAGAGGTTAAGAGGGCAGTTGTGGTTGGAGAAAGGCAATTGTGGTTGGGGAGGCAGAGCCTGCCAGGTCTTATTGAACCCTGCCTGGGGCCATGCATTCAGCCTTGTCTGATTGTCTTGCTTCTTACTAAAATGTTCCCAGTAAATCAGGGCACGTGGCAGAGACTGTCAGACCTGTAGTGGCCATAAAATCCAACCCTATGCAGATCTATCTGCCTTGCACTGCTCTCCTGCTAACTATCCCCCCACAGCCACAAGCTCAGGCCCACAGGCTGGAGGAAAGGACCACTGTCATTAGGGTCGCCTGGGTGGAGTTAAGCATACAACTTTGGCTCAGGTCATGATCTCATGATTCATGAGTTCGAACCTTGCGTTGGGTCTTCGCTGTCAGCGCAGAGCCCGCTTTGGATCCTCTCTCTCCCTCTCTCTCTGCCCCTTCCCCGCTCTCAAAAAATAAATATAAACATTACAAAAAAAAACTATAACCAGAAGACACAAGGAGAAGGGAGGATTCAGGCGGCACAGTCTTGCTGCCCAGCTGCTGTCTTCTAACAGTTATTGATTCACTCAACAGTTAATTGAGCCCCTCTATTTTCCAGGCACTGGACCAGGTTCTGGGGATAGGTGAGTATTATGGGCTGCACTGTGTCCCCACAGAATTCATATGTTGAAGCCCTTACTCCCAGATCCCCAGAATGTGACTGTGCTTAGAGTCAAAATTACTTTGAAGAGGTAATTAAATTAAAAGAGGTGATTAGGTTGGGCTGTATTCCAGTATGACTTGTGTCCCTACAAGAAAAGGAAGATTTAGGTACAGATACCGACAGAGGCAGATAATGTGAAGACCCTGGGAGAAGACACCGAACTACCAACCAAGGAGAGGCCTGGAACACATCTTCCCTTGCGGCCCTTAGGAGAAATCAACCTTGCCAGCACCTTGACCTTAGACTGTCAGCCTCCAGAACGGAGAAAATAAACTTCCATTGACTAAGCCCCCAGTCTGTGGTACTTTGTCATGCCAGCCCTTAGAGAAACTAATATGGAAGGAGGGAGATACAATGTCCCTACCTTCCTGGAACTTGCTTTAAAAGAAAAAACAAAACAGGGCACCTGGGTGGCTCAGTCTGTTGGGCATCCCACTTCGGCTCAGGTCATGATCTTGCAGTCCGGGAGTTCAAGTCCCACATCGGGCTCTGTACTGACAGCTCAGAGCCTGGAGCCTGCTTCAGATTCTGTCCCCTCCCTCTCTGCCCCTCCCCCACTCACACTCTGTCTCTCAAAAATAAAATAAAAACAGAAAAAAAAATTTTTAATAAATAAAAGAAAAAACAAAATAAAACAAAAAACTTTTTATTATGGACATATTCATCATACATAAAAGCGGAGAGAATGGTATAATGAACCCTAAGGTACTCATGACCAAGCTTCACCAATTACCAACAAATGGCCAATCTCTTTCATCTATACTTACCCATTCCCTCTGGATCTCCATCCGTTATTTTATTTTATTTTTTAAGTTTATTTATTTATTTTGACAAAGAGAGAGAGAGAGAGAGAGAGAGAGAGAGCGCACAAGTGAGCCAGCAGGGGAGGGGCAGAGAGAGAGGGAGAGAGAGAATCCCAAGCAGGCTACAAACACTGTCATCACAGAGCCCGATGCAGGACTCCATCTCACAAACCACAAGAGCAGGACCTGAGCTGAAATCAAGAGTCAGACGCTTAACCAACTGAGCCATCCAGGTGCCCCTTAATTTTTATTTATTTATTTTTTTTTTTAGGCATGATGTCCTTTGATCGCATTTTCCCAAGACATTCACCATTCTGAAGTCATTCTCTGGTAATTTATACTGCAATAAAATAGATCCATTTTTTTCCAAGTTAATCTCTTTTGCCTATAACCAACAAGTGCTAACCTCCACACTCTCTTTTTCCTGTGAGATTATGACCTGAGCTGAAACCAAGAGTTGGATGCTAAAACAACTGAGCCACCCAGGTGCTTCTCCACTCATTATTTTATTTTATTTTATTTTATTTTATTTTATTTTATTTTATTTTATATTATTTTATTTTATTTAAAAAAATTTTTAAGGTTTATTTATTTTTTGAGAGGAGAGAGAGAGAGTGACAGAGTGCTAGCAGAGGAGGGAAAGAGAGAGAGGGAGACATAGAATCTGAAGCAGTCTCCAGGCTCTGAGCTGTCAGCACAGGGCCTGACGCAGGGCTTGAACTCACGAACAGTGAGATCATGACCTGAGCTGAAGTCAGATGCTTGATGGACTGAGCCACCCAGGCACCCCTCCACTCATTATTTTAAAGCAAATCTCAATTATCATCTGTAAATATTTCCAAATGTATATCTAAGAGATAAAATTTCTTTTTAAAACAACAATAATACCATTACCATATCTTTAAAATTAATGATAATTAATTAATATCTAATAACCGGTGTTCAACTTTCCTGAGTGTTCATAAACAGGCTTTTTTTTTTTCTTTCACTTGGTTTGTTGAAATCATGATCCAAACAAATTCTACCTACACCAATTGGTTGCTAGGTCTTTTAAGTCTTTTTAATTTCTGAATTTCCCCCTTCCCCTTTTTTCCTTGGTACTTAGATATTGTAGAAACTAAGTCATTTATCCTGTAGAATTTCCCAGACTCTGGTTTTGGCTGATTGCATCCCTGTGGCATCATCTAACATATTCTTCTATTCCTTATTTCTTATAAACTGGTAGTTGGGTCTAGAGGCTTGATTAGGTTTAGTTTCCTTATTTGACAAGAACACTTCAAAGGAGGTACTGTGAGTTTCCTATTATATCGCATCATGAAGCATGTAATGTCTGGTTATCTGGGCTTTTGATGATATAAGATTGATCAGTGGCTTCAGGTATATTATCCTGATCCATTTATTATAAAGTTTTTATGAGATTGTAGAGGAAAATATGTTTCTGTACACTTGGGGCTTTCTGAAAAATTTTACTGATTTTCCCCCCCCAACCTGAGAGCCAGCTTGGAAGTCAATTTGTGACTAATCAGACAGTGAGAGCATTCCTAAGAGATTTTCCTAACTCTGGTGGTTAAGAGGACCAGGCCCTTGGAGAGATCTTGGAGTTGTAAAACTAGAGACATTGGCCTTATCTTTCCCCTCAGAGATTTATTTTCATACCAAAGGGTTAGGATAAGGATCTCTTCTATCTGATCCCCAAGGACACTTTCAGAAGGTGATGGGGGGGTGCGGTGTGTATGAAAGTGATGTTTGCCCTTCAGAAACAGAAGAAATACATATTTCTCTGTATCTCACCTATGAAGTTAGCCCACCAGGGGTGTGCGGAGTTTTTTGTTTTTGTTTTTGTTTTTGTTTTTGTTTTTTTTCCAGCTGTCTCTGGCATGGCACTCTGTGGTGTTTGCTGAGCCTGGGGAAATAGTGCTACAGGGTTCCTCTGGCTGTTTGTCTTGCTGTGAGTATAAAGAGAAATCTGCCTCCGAACCAAAACCCTCATGTGCACATCCAGGACAAAATTAATAAAGGTGAATATTAAAAACCTAACAGTTCTGTGCTGGCCTGTTACCTAGTATTTTTTAGCAGTTATTGTTGATCATTGCCCAGATACATTATTTCATTAATGGTTGCAAAATGGCAATATTCTATTTAAAAAAATTTTTTTTCTTAAAATGTTTATTTTTGAGAAAGACAGAGGACGAGTGGCAGAGGGGCAGAGAGAGAGAGGGAGACACAGAATCCGAAGCAGGCTCCAGGCTCTGAGCTGTCAGCACAGAGCCTGACGCGGGGCTCGAACTCATGAACCATGAGATCATGACCTGAGCTGAAGTCGGAGACTCAACCGACTGAGCTACCCAGGCGCACCAAAATGGCAATATTCTAAATATACCATTTATTTTACATTTAATAGCTTGAATCTCTTACAAAGGAGAAATTTCATTAACTGTGTTGTTACTTTGAAATACGTTTCACATAGGAAAAGCAGGGGAAATGATTCCTTCCAATTATTTACCAATTTTTATTTTTCTCGTCTTTTTTTTTTTTTTTTTTTTAAACGTTTATTTATTTTTAGGACAGCGAGAGACAGAGCATGAATGGGGGAGGGGCAGAGAGAGAGGGAGACACAGAATCGGAAACAGGCTCCAGGCTCTGAGCCATCAGCCCAGAGCCCGACGCGGGGCTCGAACTCACGGACCGCGAGATCGTGACCTGGCTGAAGTCGGACGCTTAACCGACTGCGCCACCCAGGCGCCCCTATTTACCAATTTTTAGAATGAGTTAATGCTCTAGCGTTCTCTAAAGGACGGTCCAAAGGAGTTCAGGGGTATTTTCCAAAAGTAAAATTAAAAGCACAGGGATTTAATATTTTTATGTATCTCATATACATACCTAGGTGCAAATTGCTCATCTTTGCCCAGTGAAATCCTTTAAGTTGGCTCCTGAGACCTCTGACATGACTTTAGCAGTTTTTTGTTATGAAAGATGCTTCCGGTTCATCTTGTGTCATATCCCAGACCTGAAATCACCATTTCTTAATATAGTTTCTTTTAGTGAGAAATTGTCTTTAAAGACTCCAATCTGAAGGGGTTCCTGGGTAGCTCAGTTGGTTAAGTGACTGACTTCAGCTTAGGTCATGATCTCTGGTTTGTGAGTTTGAGCCCCACATCCAGCTCACTGCTGTCAGTGTGGAGCCATTTGGGATTTTCTACCTCTCTCTCTCTCTGAAATAAACAAACATAAAAAAAAAAGATGTATTAAAGACTCCAGTCTATTAGAGGTGTTTATTGTTACTGAGTTACTTACTGCTTGTGTACCTTTTGTTGGACAAAATTGAGCAATATTGTTTTAAGAGTAATCATCATGATTTCACATTGTTATTTCCTTTAAGCTCACAGAAATTTTACTCAACTTCTTTGATTTTATATTTGTCTCTTTGTGTGTGTGCTAAATATCTAAATTCTTAACAGTATTACCACATTTGCTTGTTTGCTTTATCTTACTATGTACGCATAATAGCTTACAAACTACACTAACAATACTTGTAATTTTGTGGGTGTGTGCACAATTCTTTGATGTCAGAATCTATCCTACTGGTGAGATACAAATTACTATGTTTTATTTATTTTATTATTTTTTAAAGTTTTAATATTAATTCTAACTAATACGGTATTACATTAGTTTCAGGTATACAACATGGTGATTCAACAATTCCACACATCAGCCAGTGCTCATTATGA
Organism: Lynx canadensis; assembly: GCF_007474595.2. Classification (NCBI taxonomy): domain Eukaryota; kingdom Metazoa; phylum Chordata; class Mammalia; order Carnivora; family Felidae; genus Lynx; species Lynx canadensis. Next base: position 37,680,705 of record NC_044314.2, read on the forward strand.
CAAGTGCCATCCCTAATCCCCGTCACCTATTTAACCCACCTGCCCACCTCCCTCAAATTACTGTGTTTTATTTTTATTTTTTTAATGTTTATATTTGAGGGGAGGGGAGGGGCAAAGAGAGGGGAGGACAGAGGATCGGAAGCAGGCTCTGAGCTGACAACAGCGAGCCCAATGTGGGGCTCGAATTCATGAACTGTGAGATCATGACCTGAGCCAAAGTTGGGCACTCAACTGACTGAGCCACCCAGGTGCCCCAAATTCCTCTGTTTTATTTTTTTATTTTTATTTTTTATGTTAAATATAATTTATTGTCAAATTGGTTTCCATAAAAATTACTGTTTTAAAGTCACATTACTACCTGTTGATTACATGGTTAAAGCATCCATCAGATGGATAGTTAAATTTGTATCATTTTCTTTTTTCTTTTTGTTTTTTTTATTCTGTTTTATAGTTGCACAAAACATTTATATAGTTGCAAAGTCAAAGCCATACAGCAAGATATATACAGTCAAATATAGTTTTCAGGGCGCCTGGGTGGCTTAGGTCATGATCTAGTGGTCCATGAGTTTGAGCCCTGCATGGGGCTCGGTGCTGACAGCTCAGAGCCTGGAGCCTGCTTCGGATTCTGTGTCTCCCCCTCTCTGCCCTTCCCTCGCTCATGCTCTGTCTCTCACTCTCAAAAATAAATAAACATTAAAAAATTTTTTTAAAAAGTGAAGCTGACTTTAAAGATATATATATATATATATATACATATATATATACACATAGTTTTCATGTCTTTTTATTTCCTTCCTCTCCCATAAATAATAATTTTCAGTAGATTTTAATTTATCATTTGTTTTAAAGGTTTTATGTAAAAATGTGTAGTCTGAAAATGGGCCTGAAAGATATCCAGATCCTAAGGTCGTAATCCCTGGAAACAGTGAGTGTTACCGGACATGGGCGGAGGGAGGGAGGTGAACATTGGAGATATGATTAAGTTAAGGTCTTTGAGATGGGGAGATAATCGTAAATTATCACCTGGGTGGTCCCGAGTGTAATCACAAGTATTTTTGTAACAGGGAGGCAGAGGGAGACTTGATACACAGAGAAGAGAGGGTGGTGTGATGATGAAAGCAGAGGTTGGAGAGATGCACTTTGAAGATGGGAGAAGGGGTCACAAGCCACAGAATAGAGGCAGCCACTAGGAGCTGACAAGGGCAAGGAAATAGATTCTCCCCTCCAAGACTCTGGAAGGAACCAAAATCCCAGCACCTGGATTTTAGCCCCACAAGACTCCTTTCAGATTTCTGGCTTCCAGGACTTCTAGGACTATAAGAAAATAAACTTATGTTTTAAGCCACTAAATTTGTGTCAATTTATTACAACAGTAATAGGAAATTAAATATGTGTGCATAGCAAATTATAAGCTATATATATATATATATATATATATATACATATACATACATACACACATACATATAGCACACACATATATATGCTTATAATTTTTAAATCAAAGTAAAAACTAAAATCTGTTGCCATGATTACTTATGGGCACAGGAGGAAAACAGGATGGAGAGAAGCAGGGATGTAAAACTAGACTTGACAGAATGTGTCTTGTCTTATGGTTCTGACTTTGGAACCGTGCACACACACACACTGTTCTGCACCTTGATTTTGTTCACTTAGTGATATATCCTGGCGATCACTCTAGAACAGTTTATAAAAACCCTCCTCATTCCTTTGCATAGCTGTATTGTGTGCTGCATTGCATAGACGTACCATATTTTAGTCATTCCAGTTCCCTCTGTAGAAAACTGGGTTGTTTCCAGGCTGTAGCTATTTATTACAAACAGTGCTATAATTCATAGCTTTATGCTTATGATATTGCATATTTTTGTCAGTATATCTGTGTGAAAGACTCTTAGAAGATGGATTGCTGTGTCAAAGGGTCATAGCACAGGTACTCTTGCTGGATATTCCCAATCCTTCCCATGAGTGTTATACTTTTTTTTTTTTTTACATTCTAACAAGAATGCATGAATATGTTAGCGCTTCCATTGACTCATCAACAAAATACCTTTTCCAATTTTTGGATTTTTTTGTCATCCAGGAGAAAAGATATCATGGTTCTAATTAATAATTCTGTTATTGTGAGAAAGATAAAAAATCTTTCCAAATGTTGAAGGACAATTTGCATTTCTCTTTTTGTGAATTGCCTTCTTATCTAGCCCTTCTTTTCTACAGGGTCATTGGTCTTTTTCCTTTAGTATTTTAATTAATTAATTATATATATATATATTTTTTTTTTTTTTTTTTTTGAGGGAGAGAGAGAGAGAGAGAGAGAGAGAACATGAGTGGGGAAGAGGGGAAGAAGGAAAGAGAGAGAAGCCCAAGCAGACTCCATGCTCAGCATACAGCCCAGTGTGGGGCTCCATCCCATGACCCTGAGATCATGATCTAGCCCAAATCAAGAGTTGGACACTCAAGCAGCTGAGCCACCCAGGCACCCCTTCCTTTAGTATTTAAAAATTTTTTTTTCAACGTTTATTTATTTTTGGGACAGAGAGAGACAGAGCATGAACGGGGGAGGGGCAGAGAGAGAGGGAGACACAGCATCGGAAACAGGCTCCAGGCTCTGAGCCATCAGCCCAGAGCCCGACGCGGGGCTCGAACTCACAGACCGCGAGATCGTGACCTGGCTGAAGTCGGACGCTTAACCGACTGCGCCACCCAGGCGCCCCTTCCTTTAGTATTTTAGAATGAACTGACTTTTGAGAGAGAAAATGAACAAGTAAACATGATAGGTAAATAGTAGGAATTTGACTTGTGACGAATTTAAGATGAGAAGGAATAGGCTGACCGAGTAGAGGGAATAGGGTAAGGGGAGGGGAGGGCTCCTTTAGCAGGAGAAGTCAAGGGAAGTCTATTGGAGGAGGCGACTTAAGGTGAAATTTTAAGAGAAGGAGGCATGTAATACCATGGATAAGTTGCTATGTGGAAGAGTGATTGCATATGTACTTTTTCTAGACATTCCTGTTTCCCGATCCCTTCTGTGGGGGGTTGTACCTCTTTTTGCATTCCAACAATGCATGAATTGTGACTGTACAATCGGTTCCTTTTCAGGGAGCTCATGGCGGACTCATGAGACCTGCATACCTTTGCCTCTGGAAGTAGAGCTGGCTCCCCTTCTTCTTCTGCCAAGAGGAGAAACTTTAAATTTCTCACTTAGGTTTTTCTAAAACATTAGCCCACCACCTTCCAACAGACATGTGCCAAATTCTCTGTCCTGCTCCCTGCTCCCTCCACCTGGGAGACAACTTCCACAGAAGGAGCCACCACTCGTTTTACCTGATCGTCTCCCAGAAGGGGGTCTTGGGCTAGTGATTGCTTTTTTAGGTATAGTCTCAGAATGTACAGCACTGCTGATCTGGCCCCGGTGTTCTTGAAATGTTTCACTTACCATCCTGTTATGCATTCAGTTTAAGACTCTTCTGCGTGCTGTACTTTTCAGCTTGAAGAGTCAAGCCCTGGAACCAAACCCAATTCTTGCCCAGGTGAACTGGCCCATTTTGTGTGTGCTCAGCCTTCTTTTCTGGGCCCGAGCAGGGACCTGGCTCCCAGATGGAGCACATGCGAGTTCTCTCCCTTACGCTGTTCCACACTCCATCCTCAGCCTGCCTAACACACATTCCAACTGCAGGAGGCCAAGGAGAAGTGAAGAATTCCTTGAAGGCAGTCAGTATATGGTTCTTTTGCTGGGTCAACTTCCTCCTCTTGACAACTCTAGGATGTTGCTCATGTAACAGTGCCTAAGGAGATTTTGTGGCTTAGCTTCTCATGACAGCTCATACCCTGAACCTTGGTGTGTTCAGACCATGATTCCTGGTTAGTTACCAGCTGTGCAGCTAGCCTGATTATTTGGTAACCTTGGTATTGGCTTCTTGTGTTCTCACTCTGGCTTTGCATCTCGATGCTACTTTGGAGGGCTTTGCTCAGGATAGTAACAGTAATAATGGCAATTAGTCTTTACTGAGTGTGCCAAGGATGACTCTAGGTCCTTTTACATACTTAGCCCATTTATTTCTCCATAACTGTGAAAGGTAGACTACAGAGCTGACGCAGAGAAGGTAAGGAACCTGGCCAAGCTTACCCAGCACAGGTAGCTCAATAACAAAGTTGAGAAAAACACTTGGTTCTGCTTGATTTCAAAGGACATACTCTTCCCTTGGCAACAGATTTATGACCTTCTGCTCAGCAAGGACTTGGGAGGGGATGCTGAGTTCTGGATGATTTTGTGGTTTTTACAAGCTCCTGCCTGCTCCCGGTGGGCTGGGCAATTTCCTTGGGTTTTTGGTTTGCTCCTGCTTTCCCTCGGAGTCTCCAGGGGTCCCACGGAACCCTATCCTGCTCAGTGTGCACAATTCAGCTGCCATCAATGCCTCTGCATAAGGACAGATTCAAACTGTCCACCCTCATTAAGTAAGCCAGGTACACCCCACGGAGAAAAAGTGTTCTGATGTATTCAGAATTAACTCAATTGATGACGTTACATCTGAAGTTATTCAAAATACAATAAAAAATAGTTTATGAAAGAAATATGGCTGCTTACAAACATTTAAAGATGTTGGAGAATCTGGGGCTGGGGTTTGCTCAAACTGGAAGTGGCAAGTAGGGAAGGACAAGACGTAGCATGCAGATTTTCTATTTAAAATATAGGGGAGAAGTGAGTGCTGAAAAGCTTCAGTGGCAACGGGTTGCCATGGTAACACAGGCCTGCTGCTCTGAATTGGGCGCAGTTACTATAGGTTGGACTTTACCAAAGGGAAAGGTAATCTTGTGTGTGAAGGGGGAGAGGGAGGGAGGGAGAGAAGTGCAGGGCTGAGAAGGAGGGAAGGAGGGAAGGAGGGGAAGCACTGAGAAAAAGGAAGGGGAGGAGAGGCGGAGGGAGAGGGGCTGAGGACCATATCCAGGAGGGAGGAAGGGATTGCTCCAGACTTTTCTTTTAAAAAATAAAAAAAACGTTCTGTAACTAAAAGTAGAAAAACCTGGTTCTGGATCGACAGGTGAGGTTGTTTCCTGCATCTTGGATCCGGTGACTCACTCACTCAGCCAGCGGTGACTGCTGTGGCATCTGTGACATGCCAGACCTGCTGCCTGGCGCTGGGACAGGAGCACCAGCGAGCCTCTCAACGTCTTCTCTAAGTCACTTTTACCCTGGAACTGGGCTGGTGTTGGCTAAATGCTGGCTGACAGTTCTGGAAGGCTCTCACTCAGGAGCTGTCTAGAGGGAACAGGTCATGCTCTCTCTTATTTGCTTTGAGCTTCAGAAAAGGTAAACAAGAAATAAAGAGATGTGTAAGAAGCACTTCCAATCCTCTAAGAGCTAAAATAGCATGAGGCCAGTTACAACCCAAATAACTGCCAGGCTGCAGAATCACTGAAATTCTGGAGGAGGAGGAGAGGGAGGAGGGAAGGAAAGGAGATAGAACAGTCTTCTATTAACAGCCCAGGTCTAAAGTGGTGCAAGCTTTTGGAAAGACAAAAACAACAACACTTGGGTTCAAGCCACGGAACTGCTAGTTGTTGGCTATGTGACTGTGGGCCAGTTACTTAAGTTCTCAATGCTCCACTTTTCTCATCTATAAAGAACCAATAGGAGCGCCAGTTAAGCATGTGACTTCAGCCCAGGTCATAATCTTGTAGTTCATGGGTTTGAGCCCTGCGTTGGGCTTTGTGCTGACAGCTCAGAGCCTGGAGCCTGCTTCGGATTCTGTTTCTTTCTGTCTCTCTTCCTCTCCCCTGCTTGTGCTCTCGGTCTCTCTCTCAAAATAAATAAATATACATTAAAAAAAAAACCCCACAATAGTTGTTCCTGTCTCATGGGGTTGCTGAGGGCATTAAAAAAGATAAAATGTTTAAAATTATTACCCCTTAAGCTACAAGCACTCAATACCCAATCATGAATGATTGGGTATGTGATTACTACAATCTCTCTGGGGAGCCACAGTCAGGCCCATGGTGATCAAGCAGAATGTCACTAAACCTAGGCAGGGCACCAGGTATCACTGCCTTTTGTTCTTTGACTGGACAGCTTGAGGTGTTGATGTTTTGCTGCATAACACACACCATCCTAAAATGCACTGGCATACCAAAAAAAAAAAAAAAAAAAAGCCCATTTATTATTTTGTCCATAATTCTATGGGTGGACTGGGATGCCTTTTCTGTCCAGGTCAGCTTAACTGAGGCTAGACGATTTAGAATGGCTTCACTCTTACGTTTGGCCGTTGGCAGGCTGGTTGGTCCTAGGACAGCTCGTCTTTGCTTTGGTTGACCAGCTGGGATAACCTATCTCTGCTCCTGGTGGTTTCTCCCCCTTCACGGGCTTCCCCAGGTTCCTATCATGGTGGTGTCAGAGTTTTCTAACGTTCCACTAGCCATAAAAGGTCAGATTTAAATTCAAACTTCAGAGACTGAAGACATCGACCCTGCCTCTTGAATGTAGAAGTCACACTAGGGAGGAGCCGCATACGGCCGTGGGGGGTAACTTTTGTGATCACTTTGCAAACTCCCCACCACAGGTCTCACTGGAACAGCAGGGGTGATGCATAACAACATAAGTAACAATATGGAGTGGCACAGCATACTTGCCAGGAAAGCCATACAGAGGAAGCTAGACCCGAGCTGGGAAGGAGGGATGGAACGGTGATCGGATGGGGGTACGGGAATATTCTCGCTGAGTGGAGTGCCACAGATATGGAAGCACATTTGTTGTGTTCAGGGGGCTGCGATGTATGGCTGTGGCTATAGCAGAGAGTTCACTTAGGAGCAAAGAGGGAACAAAGGACAACAGAGTAGTTGAGAGCCAGATTGGGTGGGGTCTGGCTGTTAGGACATTTGGGCTTAATTCTCTAGGCAGTAGGGAGCAGTGCAGGTTGTTTTGATCGATGGCCAAATGACACTTTACTGTGACTGCCATGATGCAGAAATGCAGCATCGTGCCACGTGACCAAGCCCACGAGGGGCTTTTTACTGGGGGGTGGAGGGGAGTTCTTGGCTGTTCATTATTTACTCTGTGTGTACCCTGGATACCTCATCAATAATATGAGAACAATCCTATACTTACCTTTTGAAGTTGTGTTAAGGACTGGATTCATGAATATATGTAAAGGACTCAGCACAGCACTTAGTTTTTGGAGATTTTAGAAAAGGAGCCACAATAAGCAAGAGAGAAGATTTTGCGTGTTGTGGCTACTCCCCTCAGAATTTCCCGGGTCCCTCCATGTGGCACAGGGGACATCCAGCCCATCTGCCTCCCAGGTTAAGCTTTCGGCTCTCCTCTGGGTGGAGGGGCAGGCCAGACGTTTGGAGAACCAGGGGAGTAGAAATGCCTGAGAACATGGGCAGGGGCATAAATAATCTCACAGAGCACCAGCATCAGAAGAGGTCAGTGCGAAACCATGATAAAGTGAGACAAAACAAGGGCACTTCAGGGGTGCCTGGGTGGCTCAGTAGGTTAAGCATCAATTCTTGGTTTCAGCTCAGGTCATGATCTCACAGTTTGTGGTTTCAAGCCCTGCTCTGAGCTGCTTGGAATTGTCTCTCACTCCCTCTCTCTCTATTCCTCCCAAACTTGCTCTCTCTCTCAGGATGAATAAATAAACTTTAAAAAATTATAAAAAGGGGCAGCTGGGTGGCTCAGTTGATTAAATGTCTGACTTCAGCTCAGGTCATGACCTCACAGTTCACGAGTTCAAGCCCCATATCAGACTCTGTGCTGACAGCTCAGAGCCTAGAACCTGCTTCCAATTCTGTGTGTCCCTCTCTCTCTGCCCCTCCCCTGCTTGCGCTCTGTCTCTCTCTCAAAAATAAATAAACATTAAAAAACTTTTTAAATTTATATAAAAAAACAAAAGACAAACAAAAAACAAGGGCACTTCATAATTTTGTCCAAGCGCAGACAAGCACAAAGTTACTGTGCTACCCACAAAATTTAAAAAAATAAATAAATCCCTCTCTTGGCTAATATGAACGATGGCTTTATACCTACTCTAGTGAGCCCTCTCTGTAGCTAAGTTTCGTTGAGATACTCAGTGACAGAATTGTCTCACTTTCTGTCCTCACTTTTTTGTGCAGTCCAGGCTCCTCCTCAAATACCCCCAAAGCCCAAATCTACCATAATTCTTTCTAATACCCTCTTATGCAGAAGCCCCCAGTTCCTCATGGTGAGCATGCTCTCCAGTGTGATGAGTAATAAACCCACTAAGTCAACTACAGGTGTGTTTCTGGTGGCCTTTGGTCACTTGCTTGTTGTAATGAGCACTTTCAACCCTAACTGCACTTTTTGGACAGACTGGGTGTGTAAGTCAGGACTCTCCAGAGAAACAGACCCAATAGGATATACACATATATGCATATCCCTTGACATATAAAAACAAACATTTATTTACAAATATGACAGATAGATAGATAGATAGATAGATAGATAGATAGATAGACAGATATTATAAAGAACTGGATCACACGATTATAGAAACTGACAAGTCCCAAGATCTGTAGTCAGCAAGCTGGAGACCCAGAGGACCTGATGGTGGAGGTCCCAGGTATGAAAGCCAGCAGGCTGGATACCAAGAAGAGCCAATGTTTCAGTTTGAGTCTGAAGGCAGAAGGCTGATGTCCCAGCTCAAGGCAATCAGGCTGGAGATATTTTTTCCCCTTCGAGAGGGTCAGCCTTTTTGTTCTATTCAGGCCTTCAACTGATTGGATGATGCCCACCCCCATGGGGGTAGAGCCATCTGTTTTCCTCAGTCTGCTGAGTCAAACATTAATCTCGTCCAAAAACATCCTCACAGAATAATGTTTGACCAAATATCTGGGCATCTCCATGGCTTTGTCAAGCTGACACATAAAATTAACAATCATACTGGGGTTTAGTATTGGCTACAGCACTAAAGAAAGGCCTGGATATAGCCAGCATGCTGAAGGTGTGGACCAATGAACAAACAGATACTGAAACAGGAAGGACCCAGTGAGACCACTGCAGCCATATGTCTGTTGTCTTTGTGGGAGAGCCCTGAGTTCCTATTTTTGAAAGCTTGTATTAGGGGAAGTTTTTCTTGTTTCTTTTTGTTTTTGTTTTTGTTTTTTTTAATGTTTATTTATTTTTGAGAGAGAGAGAGAGACAGAGTGTGAATGGGGGAGGTGCAGAGAGGGAGGGAGACACAGAATCCGAAGCAGGCTCCAGGCTCTGAGCTGTCAGCACAGAGCCGGACGCAGGGCTCGAACTTACGCACCGTGAGATCATGTGAGCCGAAGTTGGACGCTTAACCGGCTGAGCGACCCAGGCTCCCCCAGAGGTGCCTTTCTTAGGGGTTCCTTGCACAGTTCCCACAATGGAAGGAGGCTAAAGAAAGTCAACTGGAGAATCTGGAAGGGAAATGGTTATGACCCAGGAGAGTAGAGATTGTCCAACACGTTGGTGCCACGTTCAGGGTGTACGCAGCCCGTATGGTGACAAGGTATAGGTGCCCTGTGGTTGAATATAGTGTTCTGCTGGTCACTGTCTTTAAATTCTTAATAGTTTTTGAACAAAAAGCCAATACTTTTGGCCCCACATTTTTATTTAGTACTGGGCCCCACAAATGATGTTGCCTGCCCTGAGCACACGGTCTGCAGCCCTAAATGGGAAAACCATGCTAGATGCAGGGAGAGACTGACTGAGGATGGATCCCTGAGCCCCCTCAGTCTGGACATGGTGCCACCAAAGCACATCGGCCACGTCAGATCAGGCTGCGTTAGCACCTGGCAATTGAGGACCTGTGACTTTCTTTTTTTGCAGTTCAATTATCTCAGTAAATGTGAAAATAGAAATGACAGCCCCACTTCCCCTAAACCTTAACACCTTGTGTGTGGCCTTCATGCTAAAGGTGGAGGAGGAAGACGGAGAAATGTGTTAAGGGTGGGGTGGAGCCAGGAAGTGGTCGGTGGATAGAGACGGTTAGGGAGGCTGGCTCCGGGAAGTCCAAGAGGGGAAATGTGTGGGTTGCTCTGACTTGCCAAAAATTCCATCACAATTTTCCACGTCTCCCGTTGTTACATCTGCTTTATACCCAGCGCAAGGCTTCAAGAGGCAGGAAACAGCAACATTCAAGCATTAGTGGAGAATTTTTTAAGTACCTGGATTTAAGTTAGTCAGCGTATTATCTACTTGGTCAATTTTAATATATATATATTTTTCTGCTTGGCCTCATTACCACATTGCAACAGGATTGTTTTTTACTAGTTTGCACATGTTATCATGGATTTGGTTTTGCACGGTTTTTATGTGAAACTGAATTCTGGGAGCCAACTAACCAACCTGCGTGTCTACTTTTGGAACACAACTTGTTTGTAAGCTGGGACCGTGCGTGTTTAAAATTAGCAGAATACTGTATTATTGCGAAGTCCCAAAGATAGTTACAGAGCAAGAATGCCCTAAATATATCTTTAGGAGAATTATGAGGTAACCAGTCTCCATAAGGGGCACAGTAATTGGCAACACTGACGACGGGGGAGATTTTGGGTACACAGTGGCTTTATGCAGTTTTCGTGCTGGCACCAGCTCTGGTGTCTATTTTGACGGCAGGGAAAACCAAGACCTCAGATGGAGATTCCTTGGCTGCTTTAAAGGCGGAGAGTATGAGCGAGTGGAAGGAGTCATCATGCCCCTGTCTTTGGGAAGCCAAGGATACCTCCTTGCTTGGACAGCCCTCTTCTTTACCACTCTGATCTCTGTTTTTATTTGTTTTTGTTTTTACTGGTGTGTCCAGACTAAGGTTTTTTGAAAGTAATCTGTATATAGTTTTTCTTTCTTATATCTTCCCTTTGCCCAGCTTCTTGTCTGAGCTGGGGTCAGCCCTGTCCTCATTTTCCCTTGGGAAGGATGCAGCAGGCAGTTGAGTAGAGTTAGTCTCTCTAAGTCTGATTGACTCTATCTTCCTATGCTCCTAAGCCTATGCTCCTAAGTCAGATCCAGATAGTCTGGAACAAACTCAAAGCAAGAAGGATTTCCCCAGGGTAGACAGGGTCTCCTGGGCCTGGAGAAAGTTGACCTATTTAGTAGGCTGAACCTGCTGGGGCACAAACAAGAAATGGCTTTCTTTTGCCTTCTGTCTTTAAACATACTCAGTTGAATTTCCATTCCTGACTCCTTGCCATCTCAGACTTACTTTTACTTTGAGGGTTGGGAGAATCCAGTGCCATTTAATTTAAAATGCCAAACCCTTCCCAGGGGCACCTGGGTGGCTTAGTTGGTTAAGGTCTGACTCTTGATTTCAACTTGGGTTGTGATCTCAACAGTTTGTGAGTTCGAGCCCCACATTGGGCTCTGCACTGACAGTGCAGGGCCTGCTTGGGATTCTCTCTCTCCCCTCTCTCTCTGCCTCTATCCCACTTGTTCTCTCTCTCTCTCTCTCTCTCTCTCTCTAAATAAACTTTAAAAAACTTAAAAAATAAGGGGCGCCTGGGTGGCTCAGTCAGTTAAGCATCTGACTTTGGCTCATGATCTTCTGGTTCACGAGGTTGAGCCCCATGTCCTGCTCTGTGCTGACAGCTCAGAGCCTGGAGCCTGCTTCAGATTCTGTGTCTCCCTCTCTCTCTGGTCCTCCCCCATTCATGTTCTGTCTCTCTTTCTCAACAATAAATAAATATTAAAACAAAATTTGAAAGAAATAAACAAATAAATAAATAAAACTTAAAAAAAATGTCAACTCCTCTCCAGATTTAATCCTAAATCTCTCCCCTCCTCCAAAGGAAGCATGTTAAGGAGGGAGGGAGGAAAGGGTGTGGCTACTTTCTTCTTTGCTCTGCCCCCTTGTCCTCCCCACCAGTCTGCCCCAGAGGCAAGGAAAGGCCACCTCCCTGGAGTCACTGCAGTAGTTCTCAGTGAGCTCTCCCTCTTTCCTCTGGGTGTGGACAGAATGTGTAGGGCTGCTTTAGCCTTCTCTTAGTTCGATGCCCTGAGGATGAGTATGTGGAAGGGAAGGCGGGAGACATGGAGGGAGATGCACACACACAGGGCTCCCTGTGGGGGCCTGAAAGCAGAGAAACTTGCTTCAAGCTGCTTGGCATCCTGCGCCCTCTGGAGATGAGGCTGTGCTCTAAATATGTCCTTAGGAGAATTACAGAAGTACCCAATCTCCTCCGGGTTTGAGCCCTTTCTCTGAGAGGCAGAACTGGCACCGGGAGGCCACAAACCAGACCTGGTGGTAGAACCGATGCCTTGTTGAGCGTGGTGCTGTAAACAATTTGAACCTCATTCTGGTTCGTGGTCAACCCAGTGCTCTTTAGAGTCTGGCCCTAGAGGGACCCACTCATGTCCACTCACTGGATTCCGGATGTCTGGAGCCAATGACCCAGCTTGGAAACCCGGACCACGGGCTGTCTTGACCCACATGTCCACTCCCTGAGGCACCCTTGGAATAGATGCTGCAAAGAAGCCCAGTCCCGAAGAGGCCATTTGAGGGCAGAGGACAAGAGCTGTTTCCCCACCACTTACATACCCTGGTGCTTTGTAGGCTGGGAAGGAGGAGGACATTCCAGCAGGGAGAGCTCATGTTCTTCACCAGCCAGGAAGATTTGGGGCTAGGAGCCAGCAATTAATTTATCGCTTAAAAAAAAATCAAGTGGCTTTTCTTTGAGTAGTTGAGTTGCTGAGAGAAAAAAATTAAAAGGTCAAAGTAAGAGTTTATCAAGTTATCTTTTTTCTCATATCATCTCTCATCCATCCTTTCAAACATCTATTTCTGTGGTCGTCGTCACCATTATTGACAGTCACTGTTTTTAGCTAATGGATTTGTTTATCGATTCCTTAAAACCAGGCATCCGCCACCTGCCTGTGATAGGGACTTAAGGCAAAACCAAACAAAGCATCAAAAAATAAAAATGAAAAGTTAAAAAGCCTCTGTGTCCTGGATGCCTCCAAAGCTGGAGGGAAGAAAACATATGACTCTCAGAAGCACACTCACTTTGGCCACAAGCATACATGTCCTAAATCCTGGCTACTCCACTTCTTGAATTAGAGGTTATTTATTGACTAGCACCTCACCGTGATAGGGATGAACTGGTCCAGTGGCCACTAACCCTGCACCCCCAACTTCCCATCAAAGGGAGATTGGGGATGGAGAGCATTGAATTAGAACTACAGCCACCCTGCCTGGACAACAGACAGAGACACTGCTAAAGGCTGATTGTATGTGTATTTGTATATGCGTGTGGGTATGTGAGTGTGGATGTATGTGTCTGTGTTATGTATGCAAAGGTGTATGAGTAAGTATGTGCATGTTATGTGTAATGTGTGTGCATATGTGTATGAATATATGTGTGATATATGGATATAGGTATGCACGTATTTTGTGCATGGATATGTATGTGTGCATGCATTATGTGTGTGTGTGTGTGTGTGTGTGTGTGTGTGTGTGTGAAAGATATGATGACCCGCTTCGGGAAGAGGTGTGTGGTGGAGAGCTAAATGCTTCTCAGTCCTGTGTCACAAAAATGCAGCCTGGAGCAAAGCTGTGGAGGCATTCTGGCCAATAGAGAAGACTGGACCACACCAATAGTGAACAGTGGAACCACACCAAGAGGGAAGACAGGAATCACACCAATAGTGAAGTCTGGAACCACGCCAATAGCAGCAACGTTTTCTCTTTTTCTGTGGCATTAGACCTGGTGACTTCTGAGAACATGATTACTTCTCTCTACGCAGCGGGTGTCCTTGAGGGGCCAACATCAGCCCCCAGTGCTCCTGGAGGGCCCCTGAGCCCGAGCACTCTGTAGTCCATAAAGCACAGCAGGGAACCTGGGTGGGAAACCCTGGCTGAGAGGGGCTGCCTGCCCAAGAGGTCTGGTGGAGGATCTGCTGTGCAAGGGGCCATGAACCCAGGGCAGGGAGAGAGGGGTCAGAAAGCATTTGTAGGCCTCAAAAGGCTGCCACCCGATGGGGCAAAGGAACACTGGGGCTGCCGGAACCGTCAACTTTGCTCCCTGTTCACTGTCTGAAACTGCCTGACTCATAAGTCACTTGGACACAATAACACCTGCCATAATGCTATGGGGGAGGGGCCCTCCCAAATTCAGTGTAAAACACAGGGTCGGGTTACAAGGAATAATCAAGTGGTCTGAGTAGCCTGTGCAGCCAACTAACAGGTGAACCCGCCCGGATTTATACACCGCCCAGATTTATGCACCCAGGGTGCATTCCTGAGTTGAAGGAAGGGCTAACATTTCTGACACCCTGGCCCAGTGGTGGCCTGGGAGGGGCAGAGAGCTCAGTTCCTCACAGGGACTTCTGTGGGATCACCACAATTTCCTGTAGGAGCCCCGGAGCTGCCCCAGAGTCTCTGTCTCTGAGAAACAGTAAGATTCTACTTTGTGTTTGCTCCCTCAACACATCACTCATGAGGAGTGAGAAAGGAGCTTACGTCCTCACAGAGACCATTTTCCCTCCATGAGACGAAACAGATACGGCATCTGATTTCTGAAAGGCATATCACAGTATGGGCCGTGAGAGCGATGAGCCAGCCTGCTATCATGGGGCAGTCCTGCTTCATAATTTGGTGACTTTGTTCAGGTAAAGTGACCTGTGGGCAGGCCTGAGTGAGTCATTAGTGGTGTCCCCTGCGTGTCCCCTTCCAAGCAAGAGGCTGTCTGCTTGCCTTTGTAGCCTGCAGGGACATCATGAAATTAAGGAGCCCAAAGCATAGCAGGTCCAGTGAGGGGGGTGTGTGAGAGGGGGAGAGACACCAAAAGATGGAGAGAGGATGGATGAAAATGGACGTGACATGTTGGGCACAGGTCCTGGCATGTAGGATATGCTAAGGACATTGAATGCCTGAGGACTTTTTCTTTTACGTTTATTTATCATGAGGGGGAGGGGAGAGAGAGAGAGAGAGAGAGAGAGAGAGAGAGAGAGAGAGAGAGAGAGAGAGAATGCCATTCAGGCTCTGTCCTACACTGTCAGAGTGGAGCCTGACACGGGGCTCTAACCCACAAACAGTGAAATCACGACCTGAGACGAAATCAAGAGCTAGGCACTCAACTGACTGAGCCACCCAGGCACCCCAAATGCCTGAGGACTTTTGTAGGTTTGGTTTTCAGGCTGAACTTTGGCCTTCCCCAAACATCAACTGGCTGAGCAAAGTGAAATGAAGTTGTTTATACTGGTGCCATATAATCACAACTCCGGGCACCTGTGTGGCTCAGTCAATTAAGCATCTGACTCCTGATTTCAGTTCAGGTCATGATCTCGCGGTTCATGAGTTTGAGCCCTCGGTTGGGCTCTGTGCTGACAGCTTGGAGCCTGCTTGGGATTCTCTCTTTCCTTCTCTCTCTCCCCCTCTCCCACTTGCTCTCTCTCTCTCTCAAAATAAATAAACATTAAAAAAAAACCACTTTGTTTAAAAAAAAAATTACAACTCAACTTCCTCTTACCCTTCCTGAAGAAAGAGGGAAAGAGTTTGATTCTTAAACTCTCAAACTAAAAGAGTTTGATTTTTAAAATTCCCACTCCAAATTTGATTCAATTTAAAAGACATTTCAAAACAACTTTGACAGTATTTACTCCTTTTGTAATAATTTTACAACCTTAAGACTTTAATTAAAAGACGCTGAACAGCCAAAGCAATCTTGATAAAAAACAAAGTTGGAGGCATCACACTTCTTGATTTCAAACTCTATGATAAAGCTACAGTAATCAAAACTGCATGATATTGCCAAAAAAAATCCCCAGGTCCATAGATCAATGGAACAGAATAGACAGCCCAGAAATAAAAACCCATGCATATATGGTGAGTAAATTTATGACATAGGAGGCAAGAATACACAGTGGGGAAAGGACAGTCTCTTCAACAAATGGGGTTGGGAAAACTGGGTAGCCACATGCAAAAGAATAACATTTGACCTCTGTCTTACACCATACCCCGAAATAAACTCAAAATGAATGAAAGATTTGAGCATAAGACCTGAAGTAATCAAACTCCTAGAAGAAAATATAGGTGATATGCTCCTTGACATTGGTCTTGGCAATGATTTTCTGGATTTGACAGCAAAAGCAAAGGTAATAGAAGCAAAAAAATTAACAAGCGGGACCACATCAAACTAAAAAGCTTCTGAACAGTAAAGGAAACTATCAACAAAATGGACATTGAGAGCTTATTTGGAGGTTCTAGGGAAGCAGGGAAGCACAGCTACTCATATACCCTTGACCCAAGAATGGCCCTCCTCTATCAAGGAAGTCTGTCCACTTCAGGAGGGAAACACATGGAGTAGTGAGGGAGGAAGGGAACATCCGCGCAGCTGACCAGATCAGTCAAATTAACCCTGGTGACCAATGTCACTGGGGCGACAGATGTCACAGCCAGATTGCCCTCACACCCATATCAACAAAACAAAAAGGTAACCTACAGAATGGGAGGAAATACTTGTAAATCATATATCTGATAAAGGGTTAATATCCAAAAAATATATAGAACTCATGTAACATACAATCTAATTAAAAATGGGTAGAGGATCTCAATAGACATTTTTCCAAAGAAGACATACAGATGGAAAATAGGTATATGAAAAAGGTGTTCAGCATCACTAATCATCAGGGAAATTCAAATCAAAACCACAATGAGACATCAGCTTACACCTGTCAGAATGGCTCTTATCAAAAAACAAGAAAAAACAAATGTTGTGGAGCATTTGGAGAAAAGGGAACCTTTGTGCACTATTAGTGGGAATATAAATTGGTGCAGCCACTATGGAAAACAGATGCGGCGCCTGGGTGGCTCAGTCGGTTAAGCGTCCCACTTCGGCTCAGGTCATGATCTCACAGTTTGTGAGTTCGAGCCCTGCATCAGGCACTGTGCTGACAGCTCGGAGCCTGGAGCCTGCTTTGGATTCTGTGTCTCCTTCTCTCTCTGCCCCTTCCCAACTTGTGCTCTGTCTCTCTATGTCTCTCAAAAAATAAATAAATGTAAAAAATTTTTTCTTTAAATAAAAAAAATAATTAAAAATTAAAAATTAAAAATAGAACTATCATATGATCCAGCAATTCCACTTCTGGATATTTATCTGAAGAAAACAAAAACACTGTCATGGAAAGATATATGCACCGCCATACTTATTGTAGCATTATTTACAATAGTCTACATATGGAAACAATCCACCTATCAATGGATTAATGGGAAAAGTAAATGTGGTGTATGCACACACATACATACACTCACACATACAGGAATATTATTCAGTCATATAAAAGAAGGAAATTCTGCCATTTTCATCAACATGGATGGACCTTGAAGACATCATGCCAAGTGAAATAAGTCAGACAGAGAAAAGCAAATACCATATGATATCACTTGTTGAATCTAAAAACAAAACAAGACAAAACAAAACCCAAAAAATTGAGCTTATGGATTCAGAGAACAGATGAGTGTTGCCAGAAGCAGAGGGTGGGAGATAGGCAAAATGGGTAAAGGGGGTCAAAAGATACAAAGTTCCAGTTATAAAATAAGCTATGGGGATGTAATGTACAACATGATGGCTATAGTTAATAATACTGTATTGCATGTTTGCAAGTTGCTAAGACAATAGATCGTAAAAGTTCTTATCACAATTGGGGCGCCTGGGTGGCTCAGTCGGTTAAGCGTCCCACTTCAGCTCAGGTCATGATCTCACAGTCCATGAGTTACAGCTCCGTGTCAGGCTCTGTGCTGACGGCTCAGGGTCTGGAGCCTGCTTTGGATTCTGTGTCTCCCTCCCTCTCTGCCCCTCCCCTACTCATGCTCTGTCTCTCTCTGTCTCAAAAATAAATAAAAACATTAAAAAAAAGTTCTTATCACAAGAAAAAAGTTTTATAACTATACATGGTGACAGATGTTAACTAGACTCATTGGAGTAACCATTTCATATTACATCCAAATATTGAGTCATTTTTTTGTACGCTTAAAGCTAATAAGATGTTATATGCAATTATACCTCAATAAAAAAAATAAAATAGGAAACAGAAAAAATACTTTAATCAACTCCAATACAGGATTTGCAGTTATAGTATACTGATTTATGATAATTATGGAATCATTGAATTTAAATGATATATTTGAGATACAACTGCCTTGAGTGGAAATCAAAGGAGTTTTCAACTGTGCCTCCTTTGAGCTAGTTGGTCTCCTTTTTCTTTTTCTTTTCTTTTTTTTTGGGGGGGGATTAGCTTTTTTAAGTTTATTTTGTGAGAGACAGAGGGCATGAGTGAGGAAGGGACAGAGAGAGAGGGAGAGAGAATCCCAAGCAGGCCCCATACTGTCAGCTCAGAGCCCCGCGCAGAGCTTGAACTCACTAACCATGAAATCATGATCAGAGCAGAAACCAAGAGTCGGACAGTTAACTGAATGAGCCACCCAGATGCCCCACTTGCTGTCCTTTGTTACAAGATTGGTTCAAGGAGCCTACACCCAAAAGTGGTGTGGCAGTTTTTCAGTCTGTCATCGGTTCTAAATGGGGATCTCATGTACTTTTCAAAGTCTATCAGCAGGAAATAGACAGGGACAGTTTAGAGAGGTGTGGAAATCACGAGGAGGAGTGTGGCTCCCAGGGCTGTTATGGAAACCTGGAAGAAGAAGAGAAGAGGTATAGAGATGGTTTCCTCGAGAAGAGCTGGATCCTCTGGTTGAGAGGTACAGCTTACTCAAAGTGACCTTGCCCAGAGGGAGCTAGTGGAATAAATCCCCTGACCCACCTCCTGCTGAGGCTCCCCATCAGCTGAACCCACCTGAGCCCAGAGGAGGAAAGAGAATTTGGTGTGTCCATCTGGGTCAGCCCTCGGGTAGAAAGCAGGAGGAAGCGCAGAAGATAGATCTGGAAGGTCATTTGCGAGAGGAAGATTTTCCAATTTTAGATAGGTATCTTTGGAATAGAGAAGTCAATGACCTCTCTTCAGGTGTGTAAAATATAAAAGAAATGACATCTAAAGAAGAATTAAAACCCAAATGTATGGTAAATGGAAGACTGGTAAAAATGTAACATTGGACTTCTAAGGCTAAAGTGTTATTTTATCCCCAAATAGTTTTTAATGTAATAAAAACAAAAATATAATCACATAAAATCCACATCATCATGTCAGTTAAGCTGCCCTATGATCTGGGTACACACTGCAGGGGGCTGTGTGTGAGCTAAGTGCCTCTGACACTCAGGATGAGGGGAGGTCAAGACAACTGCTGACTAGTACTCAGTACTAGTACTAGTACTAGTACTTAGGCTCATGGTTGTTCTGCAGATATTAGATAAGAAGGAGAAACTCTGAAGGCACATGATGAGCCAGCTTTCTCGGGGGCAAGAAGTGAAAACATGGAGTCTTCCTCAGTGCCTCACTAGGGTGGGGCTCTGTGACTAGGAAAGTTTCTGAGACTTGCTTGCCCTTTTGACACCTGCTGGCCAAGACTTCCCGTGACCTAATGCTGAGCCAGCCCAAGTTATGGCTACAACCAAAGGGTAAAGAAGGTAACAGGGAAAAAACAGGAAAGGGAAGAGAAACCAAATAGCCAGGAGACCCGGGCCAAAGCAGAACCATGAGCAGATGCAAAGAGACAACAAGATTATCTACACGGAGAAACAGGGGCCAGAAAAATGGGGAAGTGGAAAACAGGGAGATGGTATATTGAGACTGTGGGTTTGGATGGTAAGCGTGTTTATTTTAACAACTGCTGATAGGTTGGGTTTTGCCATTAGAACAAATGCTCGCATGGGGCGCCTGGGTGGCGCAGTCGGTTAAGCGTCCGACTTCAGCCAGGTCACGATCTCGCTGTCCGTGAGTTCGAGCCCCGCGTCAGGCTCTGGGCTGATGGCTCGGAGCCTGGAGCCTGTTTCCGATTCTGTGTCTCCCTCTCTCTCTGCCCCTCCCCCGTTCATGCTCTGTCTCTCTCTGTCCCAAAAATAAATAAACGTTGAAAAAAAAAATTAAAAAAAAATAAAAAAAAAGAACAAATGCTCGCTGCCCTTTGAAATACTGATCAACTCTCCAATGATAGAAATGACTTTCAACTCATTTTTTTTAAGCTTATTTATTTATTTGACAGAGAGAGAGAGCGAGCAGAAGAAGGACAGAGAGAGAAGGAGAGAGGGACCCAAGCAGGCTCTGTGCAATCAGCACAGAGCCCAATGTGGGACTCGATCTCGGTTGGTGAGAGTTTGATTTCACAGTTCAAAATCAAGGTGTCAGACACTTAACCGACTGAGCCACCCAGGCACCCCTCAACTCACTATTTTTGAAATGAAAATATATTTTACTAATGAATTCTAAAGATTTTTTTTTAATTTTTTTTTAACGTTTATTTATTTTTGAGACAGAGAGAGACAGAGCATGAACGGGGGAGGGTCAGAGAGAGGGAGACAAAGAATCTGAAACAGGCTCCAGGCTATGAGCTGTCAGCACAGAGCCTGATGCGGGGCTTGAACTCACGGACCGCGAGATCGTGACCTGAGCCGAAGTCGGCCGCCTAACCGACTGAGCCACCCAGTCAGTTTTATTTTTTTAAAATAAGAGGTGCCTGGGTGGCTCAGTTGGTTAAGCATCCGACTTCGGCTCAGGTCATGATCTCCTGGTTCGTGAGTTCTAGCCCCACGTCAGGCTCTGTGCTGACAGTTCAGAGCCTGAAGCCTGCTTTGGATTCTGTGTCTCCTTCTCTCTCTGCCCCTCATGCTCTCTCTCTCTCAAAAATAAATAAACATTTAAAAAACATTTTAAAATGTGATGAAGCAAATTAAAGTATGGTTTTAGAAATAACCCTCAAACCTTTAATTCTGCTTGAGAGTGGAAGTGAATAGTATTCACTTGAAAATGTGTCTGAATTGGACCCTGGTGGATTTCCAGGCCAAGATCATGGGGGCCCAAGGAGTGAGTAGTGAGACCAAGCACAGATGAAGAACGACAGTGTCAGGGCTGGAAAGATGGGCCTTGTACCGTGTAAACAGAAGACTTTCTCTCTTCACTTCATGGAAGAGTGTAATGAAATGTAGGCAAAGATGCTTCAGGTGTAGGAGGTACTATCTTTTGTCATATTGCATTTAGAGTTTTTATTAAAAAATCAGTTCAGTTATCTTGCCAACACGAAAACCAAGGAACATTTAGCAGGTAAGCAGATCTGAACTGTAGCACAGGCAATGATTTATGAGAGAAAACTGGATATGAGAAGATGTTCTTCCTGGTATTTGTTTTCTAGGGGAGTGGTTGTTGAATGAGCAGGCATTGTGAAATTAGAAATTCTTATGCCATATGCTACAATGTCTAGCCTCAAATCAGTCAACCTCATATCAGGTGTTCTGAGGCAATATAAGACAAGTAGTTTATAATCTAGTTAGAGAGCAATATGGAGGAATCGATGAGAAAATAACACAAGGCAGGATTTAACAAAAGACTGAATTGTGTAGTTCTGGCTGTTGGCGTGACAAGAATTCAGAGAAAGGCCCATGTGGTGTTGACAGGTTCTCAAGGAATTTGGGAAAGATGCCAGCTAGGCCTGGAAGGATGGAGAGAATGGGAGCACCACAAGAGAGAGAATATGCCATTTGGGGGGTGGGGGCAGTGGGACCATGGGCACAGAGGAAGGAGTACAAACCAAATATACTGAGCACAGGGCTGACTGAGGGTTCTGAGTGAGGGGGCTGAGGGGTCAGTGTCTGGGAGTTGAAAACATCATTTAGCCGTCTGGAATAGTTAGTAGTAATTCTCAAAAACCATTGGTTTCTGAAATATTTGGGTCACATGAGAAAGAAGCTCTTTGTGAATTCAGCCCCATGAGGTACCACCTGAGAATCATTCAGATGCCAGCTCCATTCTTCCTGGAAGCTAGTGGGGATGCTTAACAATAATGACACTATCTCCCACTGATGAGAATGTTGATGCTAATAATAGCAATTGGGATTGGCAATTGTTGACATATCTTGGATTATAATTAAAAAAAAAATCACAACCAAGGAGCTTTCAAATAGCCACAGATAGTTTCTTCCCTGGTGAATTCATCAAAATATTTGTGGAAGAAATAATACACAAGGTCTTCCAGAAAATTGAAGTGAAGGGAATATTCTAAACCCAATCTATGAGGTCAGCATTACCCTAATACCAAAACCAGGAAGGCACACAAGAAAAGAAACTACAGACTAATATCTCTCATGAGCATAGATGTAAAAATTCTTAACAACATTTAGCAAATTGAATCGAACAATATACTGAAAGGATATTACATCACGACCAGGTGGAATTTAACCCAAGAATTCAGGGTTGATTTAACATTCAAAAACCACTCAACCAGTGTGGCTGGGTCAGTTAATTGTCCACTCTTGATTTTGGCTCAGGCCACAATTTCACGGTTTGTGAGTTGGAGCCTGACAGCACGGAATCTGCTTGGGTTTCTCTCTCCCTCTCTCTCTGCCCCTCTCCCACATGCTCATGCTCTCTCTCTTTCTCTCTCTCAAAATAAATAAAAAAACATTTTAAAAAACCCACTCAATCGTTATCCATATCAACAGACTAAAAAGAAAAACTGTATGATAGCCTTAATAGACATAGAACAAGCATTTGATAAAAACCTAACCTCTCTATTCCTGACTAAAAACTCTCAGCAAAGTAAGAACAGAAGGAAACTTCCTCAATGTGATAAATGGCATCTATGAAAAACCCATAGCTGACATCACACTTGAATGGTTGATGATCAATGCTCTCCCCCTATGGTCAGGAATAGACAAGGAAGTCTGCTCTCATTCCTCTATTCAACTTTGCGCTGGAGACAATGGGGAACTACAGTGGTTTGTTCCAACCACCACTTGGTTTGCCCAGTTCTCCTGAATCCCTCGCATGGTTTTGAGAAGCTGTGTCACTTCTAAACATCTGGCAGTTTGTGCCCTTTGGGGGGGGGTGGAGTTGGACTAAGGTGTGGATCTTGGGAGCTTTAACTACAAAAACAACAAAGAATTAAAGAGTGTTTTGATACTCTTTAATTGTGGTTTTAAAAATCCAGGAAGAGGGACACCTCAGTGGCTCAGTCGGTTAAGTGTCTGACTTCGGCTCAGGTCATGATCTCTCAGTTCGTGAGTTCGAGCCTCATGTTGGGCTCTGTGTTGACAGCTCAGAGCCTGGAGCCTGCTGCAGATTCTGTGTCTCCTTCTGCCTGCCCCTTGGCCGTTTGCACTCTCTTGCGTTGTCTCAAAAATAAACAAATTTATTTTTTTTTAATTTTATATAAATTTAAATTTATATTTTTATTTTAAATAAAAAAAATTTTTAAAAATCCAGGAAGAATGAACAGATGGTAATTGCCTTAACTCTTGTTATCATCAGTAACCATAGGCCTAGTGGTCCCACACCTGAACCCCTTCCAGGGTGTGGGACCCCCTTCTCTCTAGCTGAAAATGCCAGATCCTCATTCTCCAAGTCTTCTTTGCTGCTAGGGCCTGAGTACAGACTACGGGCTTCATCCCCCCCCAATGGCCCCAGCCCATATTTTGACACAGGAGGGCATTGCAGACAGGAGGCTGGCAGAGGAGGCAGTAGCTACCTACCTTGCCCAGCCATAGAGGAGATAGGTGTGTGTGCTACTGAGCAGTGTGCTGGCTTGCCTGCAGTGATCTAGGCACTGCCTTGTCCTTGGTTCCTTCTGGATTTTGACTGTCTGCCAGCTCAGCCTTGCTACCTGAGTGGAATAACTCCACTCTGTGGCAAGAACTCTTCTTGCAAATTTCTCTCCATCATACAGTGTCCTTGCTCCAATTCAATCCCTTCATTTGAAGCAGTGTGTCTATGGCACACATGTGTAAGTTTGTTGTTTAGCATCCACCCAGAGTTGGTACTGGACCTGGCACAGGAAGATGCCAGAAAGTACATGAACGAAGCATTTCTCATAAAAACAGCAATGTGGGTACGTGTGTATGAACACCATGAAAGATTATATATTCATTTTTAAATGGTATAGGTCCCATCTCAATTCATGGAATTTCATAAAATGAGCCAAGACTTTTACAGATGAAAGTGCTGTTAAAATCAGCACTGCTTCAGAAATGAGGACTTTCGAGGTCCAGAATGACTGCATGCTTCACCTGAATTTCACTTAGTATGATTGCTACCATGCTCCACTGCCTCTCCCTTTGCTAAGGGCATTTATTTGACAAAAAATTCCTTGATCATTTGAAATAATTAGAATTCTCATTTGCTGCTCATGGGAAAGGATATTGTTACAAAGATTATTTGCAGTATCTACTAAACCATATCATATCCTATGACCCAGAAATTCCATTCCTGGTATAATCCAACAGAGATGTGTACATGTGTGCACCAATATGTACAATGTTCATGGAAACTTAATTCAATAGAGCCAAAAGGCCCTGGGAACAACCTAGATGTTCAGCAGCAGAGTGAATACATGTGGTACATTCTCACAATGGGAAACTATACAGCATTGAAAATGGACCGCTGCTATAGGACACAAAAATGAATGTCACCAAAGAAGAGAGACACAACAGAAATACAATGTGCATGATTGCATTTGCAAAAACTTCAGGATGAATCTCTGGTGTTAGAAGCCACAACAGTGGTAACTTTTGGGGAGTAGAAGGGGTTGGCCATGGGCATAAAACAGGGGCTTTTAAGTGCCAATCATGGTCTGTCTTTTGACCTGGATTATTAATATGTTTACTTTGTAAAAATTCATCTGACTGTACACTTATGATTCTTATACTTTCTTGTATGTGTGTTAAGCTTTTAAAATAAAATATTTTAAAAATCTCTGAAAACTTAGGTAAACAAGGACAGTTAATTTATTTTACAGATAAGGAAACTGAGGCCAAAAAGTTATAAGACTTAAAGATGAAGTCCTTAACCAGTCAAACTGAAGTTTCCAAAGTCCACACACTGAAGCATGTGCCTTTGGTCCATGGATGCCCACTCTGGCCCCACCAGGGCCTTATTCCCATAAATCTGTAATGATTTTAGACATACTTCTTTTTTTTATAGATTTTAAAAAATGTTTACTGATTTTTGAGAGAGAGGGAAAAAAAGTGTGAGTGGGGGAGGGGCAGAGAGAGAGGGAGAAAGAGAATCCCAAGCAGACTCTTGGGATTCTCAGCAGAGAGCCCGATGGAGGGGCTAGAACTCACCAACCATGACTTCACAACCTGAGCCAAAGTTGAATACTTAACTGACTAAGCCATCCAGGCACCCCAATTTTAGACATACTTCTCATACCTTTGGGGATCCATCACTTTAGTCCACAACATATTAGAAACAAAAAAAAAATCTTCCAAATATATGGATGTGCTGGAAGAGATGTCTAAACCAACTCTGTAATGGCAGAAATGAAAATCAGAAGGCCAGAACTCAAACTGCATATTGGTGCGGGGCCACTTAGTACAGGGATAATGCCTTATCCACCAGTTATAACTCATGAGAACTTGCTTGTGTTAGAGCAAAGTACAAATGTTGAGACGTTTAATTCTCTGACAATTCCCAATCCTTGTGAAAAGTTCAGATTCTTACTGCAAGTAGGTGGAACCAAATAGAACATTTCAGAAAAGAGCTCCACAAGAGTCTCAGGGGGTTGCTGAGGCAAGAGGCCAGAAGTCACTCTGTACACAGGTCCAGGGATTGGGCTCAAAGGAGCTGAGGTAGGAATGAAGCCAGGCTGGGGTAGGGGGCTGCCCTCCAAGAGCCGGATGGAGGGCAGGGCAGCTGGGCGTGGTCACAACCCGACCAAGTCCCAGTGAGAGTTAAAGGAAGGACAGAGATCAGTCATAGTGCATCCTAAGTAGTTTGAGACTTTATAGAATGAACGGTTTTCTAAAACACTGAGAGCACAATCATGTGTTCCATTTCTTGCTCTTTGGAACAATGGCAGGTGGAAGCCTCATCAGCAAGTCTGGTTTCCCCGGACAAGGCAGGGAGTGGGGGCTTATGTACAAAAATTATTTGCAGTATCTACTAAATCATATCCCAGGGAAGAAGGTGGCTGACACTATCCTTTTGTTCAGATTAGGTGTCCCTCACTCGGCTGGCCATGAGCTCTTCTGGCCCTGCCCCCTGTCCCCAGGGCTGAGGCAGTCTCTAGGAGCTGGACTGGTTGATTCACTTGCCCTGTCTTGTGAGGACACAGAGGACGCAGAGTGAAGGGTGCCTTGGAGGAAGACCCAGCTTCTCAGAGTCTTATGAGGATTTCTTTCTGAGCTTAGAAAATGAACATCTCTGAGCTTCCATACCGTCTCTGTTTTATTCCACAAGCAACTGTCCCCAGAGGTTTTGGACTGACTTTTTCCAGTACTTTCTCAAAGTGCAAGTACAGCTAGTGGAAACAAAATGTCACATGTGAATAAAAACAAAAATCAACAACATAGCCCAGAGTTAGGAACCATGTGCTACAGGGCTTTTGGGGGGGGGGGGGTGCGGATAGAAGCAGGCAGACAATTTAAGAAGGCAGGTGTTGTCACAGCGTGGGGATTAGCAAATTTGAGGTTTAGGGAGAGCAAAATAGGGAGGGAATCTCAGAGATGGGAGAATTATAGTAATTATAATTATTTTCTTTCTCTCTGGTATGCACAGAGTAAAATAATAATTCATTTTAAGTAATGGGTGGGTCCTCTGGTAAGAGAGGAGGGAGGGACCAGAGCTCTGAGAGGGGAATGTTCACCAGGGTTGGTTACAGGGATGAGGAAAATACTATCCTGGGAGCATGATCCTGGGACTCAGAATTAAAGGTAAGCACCCCACTGTTTAAGAAAACCTTTGTCAGCCTTTTGGGGCCATATTTGTAATGTTAAATTAGTGTTTACATAGCAGGCGTAGATTTAAGAAGTAATTCCAGCCACTATAAGCACTGTTCAAACTATTTCCCCTCATTCAGACTTTGCACAGCGATATTAACTGCTGAGGTCAAACTTCAAGGGAGATGGCTTGAGCCTCCGTCCACCAGGTGTGGCTGTGCAAGAGGCACCAAACCTGACTCGAGGGCTTGCCATTCACACGGGGGTGACATAAAAAGTGCATCGTGGAGTTGGGCTGTACCCTACCTGCCCAAGTGTATGTGGGCAGCTGTGGCAGGCCTTCGGCACTGCCTGGAAGTTTCTTGCAGGTTCCTTCTCAGCCCTTTTTCATGATACTGTTAAACACTGGCTTTTCCAAAGTTTCCTAAGAGTTGTCACTTCACCTAGAAGGTGACACTACCTTCCCTTCACTGAGAAAACCCAGCCTAAGAGATGGAAATCACAATAACTTCCTGCTACTTAATCCAAAACTGTATCTCTACCTCACCTGCCTTTCCCTGTTCCTCCCCCCTTCAGCTTCAGGGGAAGCTGAAGCCCTCTTCACCTCACTCATGCTCATTATCTGATGCCTTCTTAGGAGTAGGACCTCAGTAATAGGGGAATCCCTCGGACCACACTTGTGGTCAAGGTCTTCTGAACTGAACAAGGAGTCTATGGAGACAGGGATATGTGTCCACCTGGGTCCATGTCACCTCTCTTGTAGCACACACTCTGGGTACTGGGGACCCCAGAATCTCCTGTCCAGATGACCCTGTGGGCCTTTCCCCCAGGTCCAAGTATAGACCCCCAGCCGGAGGCATGGTAAGGAGGAAGCTGTTCATGAGGTAGGGCAGAAGACAGATGAAGTTGAGTATTTGGGTTTCCACATGTGTGCACATATTGCCTCACAATGCCCAGTGCAGCAAGGGGTGAAAAGGAGCAGGTTAAAGGCTCTCCTCAGGCTACCATGTCTGGGGCAAAACTCTAAGGGATCTGAGAATACTAAATCCAGCTCTGGCCTTCTGAGTTATGAAGGCATGTTTGCCAAGATAGAGGGTTGAATGTATTCTGTTTTACAGTATAGTACTTGATTTGTACATTTAAATCTCAAGACATATGGTATGGAGGCTTTCATGTGTATTCTTGCCCTGGACCCTGCAAAGGTTAGGGTCAGGCTTATTTTCAATCACATTTTTTCCTGCTTTCCATGCATCTGTCAGGGGAAAAATAAGCAAACAACTGTGTGAACAAAGCTCCCTCCCTCTCAGCCCCCATTGCCTGGCTCTCTCCTTCTACACAATGATTGTTTAAATAATGAGGCACTCAGCAGATCATCCCTGCGGGTCTGCAGTGCTTGCAAAACAGTGACGAAGAAGAAACTGTCTCTGCCCAAATGTGGTACGACCCACAGGCATTTACCACACTGTGTAGTAAGATCTGTGATGGAGGAAACCAGTTGCTGTGAATGCCTCCTTATCTGACATCTCGCTTGGCTTAAAGAGTGGAAACAGAGATTAGAGAAGGCTCCCGATAGATGGAACAACAGGGAGAAGTTCACCTCCCACCCAGTCCACGTGAACCCTGCTCTCACACTCCGGAGAGGACGACAGTGACCTCCGAGGGGCTCCAGCACCTTCTCATGGCAGTGGGTTTCTCTGGGGCCGCACATCCCCACAATTCAGAAATGCACTGCACACTCTACTGCCTGTTGTGGTGGCTGTACCTTGGGGAAGTTGAGGGTCTTGACTGTAGCTTCAAGGTTTCGTCACATCACCAAGGAGTCCCCGCATCAACTGGAGCAGTGAGCAGTGACCATCACACTTCACACAAGTTCCCAAGAGAAGATGGGCAGTGAGTCTTCTGTCCAGTAGTGTGATTCCAGATATCCACTGTGTTTCTTGAGATTTTTCGAGATGGTAACATGGGTGCATCAAACGATATGGGATAGCTTAACAAGTATATTATGCATTTTTAATCATTAAGTGTTAACTGGGATCAAGACTCTGGCTGAGGCTGCTTCCCTTCCAGGCCCCAATGAGGGCATGAACGCTCCGGTGGGGGCTCCAGCAGCTTTTGCCGAAGGAAGTGTGGCACTGGTGAAGGACACAGGAACGGCAGGTCCCAGCAAGGATGCTGGAGAGGAAATACACGAGGGCTCATATTGCAGCAGAGATGAGACGTGCCCCGCAACTTCTCAGGAATAACTAGGGAGGGGACTTGGGAAAGGCCCCGCCTCAACACGCAAGCTAGCAGGTCATGGGTCATCAGTGTAAATTTATCTTTAGCAGTAGGCATGGGAGCACGAGTTATACACGCAGCAGATGCATACAGTCTCTACATGTGCCAACACTGCAGTGCTGGGTGCTGCCCAGATGGACATAGGAGAGGTTTCTCCCCAGCCCAAAGCTCCTGCTCCCTGGAGTGGACATCCTCCCACCTTCCACTCACTCTCCTTGCTGTTATCTGTTGGTGCTCTGCCGCTCAGTCCTTGATGACTCTGACAAATGAGTTTATATGCAGCTGAGAAGACAAATATAAGGTCTCTCTCCTATCTCTATCCTTGTCTCCATCCTCAGGGCTTGGCATAAAACAGACAATCAACAGGTCCTACATGACCGAGACTGGTAGAAACATGGAACAAGACATTTTAACCAGACCACAGGGATACAGGAGGCTGAAAAAAAAATATGAAGGGTGGGTGGGAGTAAATGTGACCAGAGGAGGATGGCTAGGAGAAAAGCTGCTTCCAAGCATAAGCAGGTGCTGTATATGTCAAGGCCCAAGGGAGGAGGGAGCCAACTGGTCAGTTTTAATGTACAGAAGGGAAAACTGAACCGAAATGTGGAGACCTGGGCAAGAGGCAAGGCTGGAGACATGGATGGGCGGGTCTCTGAAGGACTCTGAAACCATGTTATGGACACTGGACTTCATTGTATGAAACATAAGAAGCCACTGAAGGGATTCAAGTAGAGGGTGTGATCTAAAGATGCACATCTGTATTGTCAAAGAGACCACCTGGAACCCCAAATGGTGACTGGGTTGGAGGGACCAAAGGTGGAAGCAGGGGGACAAATAAGGTGATGGGGGAGTCTGAGAGAGAGATGGTGGTTGGTGTAGGGTTATGGTGTGAAGGTGGATGAAGGAGAGGAGTCAAAGGTGGCTACCCGGTTTTTGGTTTGAACAACTGGTAGATAATGTGGCATTTACTGATAGGAAAGACTGAAGAAGAACATATTTTAGAGGATCAAGGAGGATGATAAATTCTGTTTTTGCTATACTGAGTGTAAGATCCTGTAAACATCTTGAGTTTATATCTGGGTGGGGAATTTTATATCTGGCTATGCATCTTTGGAGAAAGATCTACGTAGCAGAAGCAAATCTGAAAGTGGTCTATATTTGGATGGTACCTGAGGCTTGATGAGTTGGAGAAAGGGCTGGGGTAAGTCCAGACTGAGGAGGACAGAGAGACTTTGACCAAGCATCAAGAACACTGAGTGTCTCAGGAGCAAGCAGGGAGATCGTGGCTCATTATTAGAATCACCTGGAAAACTTTGACTATATGTATCTGTTGGGGGAATAGCACTATATGACCTGCACTGGGAAAAACTGGTGGTAGGACTAGAAACCATTTGGTAGAGGATGATAACTGTAAGAGAGAGAACAACTAGTTAAGAAAGAGGAAAATAAAAGGATGGTGTGTTCCAGATCCCCAGGGAAGGGTTTCAGGAAGAAGGGCTCAGCCAAGATCAGGACCTAATTCACCACGGGAAGACAGATGGCGGTGCATCCACTTGCCTGACTCCTTAAAAGTACAGATTGGTATTTGAACTCAATAAACATTTACCAAGGGATTATACGAAGGAGCCCAACAGAGCCTGCAGTGGTCAAAGCCCTCAGAGAAGGGTGCGTAGGGGTGAGAAAAGGGGAGGAGGAGGGGAAGGAGGGTGCACTAGATGGCAGAAAGCTTTTTGCTGGAAGTAGCATCTGAACAGAGGCAAGGAGCTAAGCATTCCTAGGAGAGGAAGAAATGAAAGCGAAAGTATGATGAGTTAGAACAACCTTCAGTTTAGGAAATAGAGTTAGTCCCTGGATGGAGCACAGGGAATTAAATGTTTGGAACTAAGCAAGAGAAGGGGGGCAGAGCCCAGTTATATACCAAGGTAAAAAATTCTTTGGATTTCCTCCTGTAGGTAAAAGGGCCTTGAAGAATACAAGAAATCAATGGCATGATTAGAGTTATGATTCAGATAGCCCATTCTGGCAGCTGGTGTGAAGGAAGGCTTGGAGTCAGGGAGGATTAGGAAAAGATGGAAGCCCAAACTTCCATCAGGAGGCCGTTGCAGGGACCCAGATGAAGGGGGATGGAGTCATCAGGGTAGGAGTAAAGGAAAGAAGTGAGCTGAGGGGGTGGGACAGTAGAGAGAGGGGCTTTGGGTCAACACCTAGTTTCTGGTTTTGGTGACTGGTTGGAGGGGTCAGTCACTGAGATAAAGAATAAGGAAGACTAGATTTAGAGGACAATAGGGTAGCAACTGGGGCACGGGAGAGAACATTTTAACACCAGTAGGGCATTCCTTTCTCCAAAGGAGAAAAGATGTCAGTAACATTATAGCTAGTTTCCCTAACTGTTCTCTCTTAAATCTACCTTGTTCTACAGCCTATTTCCTTCAAATACCCAGATTCATACATGTACATTTCCTGTTTTAGAACACGGTAGCTTCAACTAGTTACTGCAGGGCATTTGCTCATTTATGAATTACTTCATTAAAAACAAAATTTGTACCAACGACTTGCAAGGCAGTATGACCCAGGAAAGGTAAGTGAATAAAAGATAACTAGCCTTCACCTTATAGAATTTACATTCTAGTAGGAGCCAAAAAAGACATGGTTTAACCAACTCCTTACAACCCATATAGTATATGGCAAATAACGGGGGAGAGGGGATTGAAATTCATAATTAGGTTTTAGCAGATCCGTGAATTCCCTGAAATCCACACGTAAAATTCTGTCTACACCTGTATACATTTGGTGGGGGTAGGGAAGGGACTTACATTCTCAAAGGGATCTGGGGGTCCTAAAAGGTTAAAAACCACTCTACCCTTCCAGTCCATTTGGACACCCAGTGAATATACACAAATTTCTTCCACACGAGAAGGCAGAGACCAAGGGGAATGCCAGCACCACTGTTCAGTCTGTTCAGTCCACTCAGAACAACCCTACCTCTACTCTCAGATATTAATGTTATTATTATTATCAATTATTAATTATTCTTCTGACGTGAGAAAAGGCAACACGGTTATTAATAGAACAACCCAGTGTTTGAAAAAAGATGGAGATCTTCTGTTCCTCAGTCACTGAGGATTTACAAGCACGTGCCCCGGTTCAGAGCGCCTGAGTAGCAGCACACCGCCTGCTGACACCATCCAGCCCCCACGGAAGAGACTGCTCCGACCTCCGCCTTTTAGATTTGGCCGAAAGAAGTCCGCGAACGCGCTGGGAATCCAGGCCAGATTTTCACACATGAAGGCGGAAGTAACAGCGAGCCGGAAGTTCCAAAGCCCACACAGAGAAGGTGGGGGGTGGGGGTGGAGGAAGACTCGGTAGGGATGGCGGCTCAAATTCCAATTGTGGCCACCACTTCCACTCCGGGAATAGCCCGGAACAGCAAGAAGAGGCCAGCTAGTCCTTCCCACAACGGCAGCAGCGCTGGGGGTTACAGCGCCAGTAAGAAGAAAAAAGTGGCTGGCGCCAGCTTTACGCAGGTATGCTGTGGCTTGCCTAGCTTGCGCGTGCGCGGGGCCGTGCGGGGCGGAGCGAAGGCGCGTGCGCAGGGCGGGGCCGAGCGAGGGCGCAGGCGGCCAGGCGCTGATGGCCCGGCGAAGGTGCGGGACCTTGCTGTCTTGCCTCCGGTGGATGCGGATCTCATTTGCGGTGCAAATGAAACATTTTTTTCCCTAGTGTGGACAAGTGGGATTTGGTTCAAGCACCAACTGCATTGCGTTTTCCTTGAGAGCAGGAGGGTGGGGTTAATACCGACTTAGTAGCATGATCGTTCCTTCGTCGAGGTCGCATTTAGATGGAGATTCAGGACTTTGCTCTTTCAGTCAACGTGTCTCACCTTCGTCCTTTCTTTGGACGTTTATCGAGTGTCTGTGAGGTGCAGAGCGCCCGAATGTCCTACATGTAGGAATACCAAGAATGGCTTCCTTCATCCTCAGAAAAGTACTTTGTTGACTCTGTTTCTTCGTCCCAAAGTGGGTTTGGTCTTTCCCAATGGAGTTGTTCAAAGGATTCAATGAGGTCATGGTCGGAAAGCCCTGAGCACAGTGCCTGGCACAGGTTTCACGTTATCTGGGCAATCTAGGTTCCACAATTCCAGCAAAGGATTTTCTGCAGAGGAGTGTTTTGGTTAGATTAGTATTTTGGTTAGATTAGTATTTTTCTTAGCTTCTGCTTTTTTATTTAAAGCAATAAGAGGGAAAAGATAGTGTGTTCCTTTGTCCTCTACAGCACATAGCGTGGCATCATTCACCAAGAACCAAGAGCGACCTTCTAGAGATGTTAAGTGCCCGTTGCATTTTGTAGTTGTAATGGGTAGTCTTCCCCCCTGCCCTTTTTAAATACTTTATTGAGATAGGACTGACATGCAGTAAAATGCACAAATCTTGAGAGTACAGATCAATGACTTTTTATATATGTATATATCTATGTGGCCAGATCAAGGGAATTTCCAAGAGCCCCTGAAAATTTCCCAGTGACCGACCCTCTCTAGTCAGTACCCTCCCTGCCACAGGTAACCAGTGTTCTGATATTTCTCACCATAGATTGACTTTGCTTTTTGAACAGAATATAAATGGAATCATATAGAACATACTATTTTGTGTTTAAGTTTCTCTGTGAAACTTTTCAAGAGTCATTCATTCATTCATATTATCTGTATCAAGGTATCTGGTACATTGTGTAAACATACCATAACTGATGGACATTTGAGTTTACATTTGATTGGCTTTTATGGATAAGCTGCTCTGAACATTCCTATAGAAGTCTGTGCAAATACAGGTTTTCATTTCTCTTAGGTAAATGGATAATAGTGGAATTGCTGAATCCACTATTTAGACACACATTTACCTCAGAAACTGTTAAACGGCATTTCCCAAAGTAGCTGCACTATTGTGTATTCTTGCCAGTAAAGAATGAGAGTTCCAGTTGTTCTATGCTCTCAACAATACTTGGCATCATCCATGTTTAATTTTAGCCATTCTGGTGGCTGTGTACAGGTATCTAGTTGTAGGTCAGAAGTCCTGGTACGGTGTGACTGACGTTTGGTTCTCTGCTCAGGGTATCACAAAGCTGAAATCAAAGGGTTGACTGGGCTGGTCTCATTCCTTGCCACACAGCCTCGTCCATCTTCAAAGCCAGCTGTGGAGAATCTCTTGCATCCAATCCCTGTCACATACAGATGTTTCTGACTTCTCTTGACACTGAGCTCTGAACCCAGATTGAAGGATATATGTGATTAGGGCAGGCCCACCTGGATAGTCTCCTTTGTGTGAGGTCGGCTGACTTGAGACCTAAATTATATCTGCAAACCCCCTTCATAGTGGTACCTATATTAGCGTTTGCTTGAATAACTGGTAGAAGGGGTATGAACACTAGAAGCCAGGGATCTGAAGGGCCTTCTTAACAATTCTACCTGTCACATTTATGAAACAATTAGGAAAATACAGTAATTTCTAACCATGTACCAAAGTTGGTTATAGGTATTCTATGGTATTGGTGCCCTAAGGTGGTGAGAGACAGGAAGATGAGGACTCATGCAGGGACGGTAGTCACAGAAGGAAAGGTGGGGAGGCAGAGGGATTTGAGGTGGATTCTGAGGGGTGGTGGGTCTGAATGGGGAGGGCCTTCAAGGGCTGGAGCTGTGCACACATATCAGATTGCTTAAGGTTTTATCAGTGGGAAATGAGTGCTCTTTATATAAACAATTGTATTTCTTGAGTTCAAAGGGACTTTACAGATCTTTCAGTATCTAAATTTCCTAAATTCAATAGTTTCAGCTATTTTGTTTCTTACAAAAAAGCAGTGTCTGTAAAACTTTCATGGGATTTAAAAATTTACAAGGGACATTTATATACGACATTAGAATGCTTTTTGAAATTGGTTAAAATAACTTGATATTGTGGATTCTTAAGGTGGGTTTTACTTTCTAGAATGTGCATGCTGTTTCTCAAGTAAAATTGTGTACATAGATGAAATTTAAAGGGCTTTATGTTTGGAAGTCTTCAGGAGTTGAGCAGAATATGTTTTAAAGTTTTTGTTTATTTTTATTTTTTGAAAGAGACAGAGACAGAGTGTGTGGAGGGGGGGAGGGGCAGAGAGAGAGGGAGACAGAATCCAAAGCAGGCTCTAGTCTCTGAGCTGTCAGCACAGAGCCCCATGCGGGGCTTGAACTTGTGAACTGTGAGATCATGATCTGAGCCAAAGTTGGACACTTAACCTATCCAAGTGTCCCAAGGATATTTTTGATATTCTGAGCAAAGCATTTATAGAAATTCCTTTATGTCAGTCCTAGGAAATAGTATTAAATAGTTTAATAGTACTAAAATAATTTCATTATTTCATCAAAGTGAATCTTTAATTCAGCAGAAATTACTGTTTGTGCTTGCTAAATTGTACAGATTGTACAACTGGATTTGTATTTTCCGTGTAAAATACGGGTGTTGATCAATAATGACATAATCTGGAAAGTGCTATTTCCCTTTCACTCTGGTTATGATACATTGAAATGATTAGTGTTAACTTAGGTTGGCGAACAGATACACTTGCTAAAGGGAAAGAAATCATTATAAATAATAATAATTAGTATCTATTGAGATTTACTGTATCCCAGGCAATGTGTGCTAAGCACTTTCTAAGTACTATCTTATTTAATTATTATTATTATTATTTAAGTTTATTTATTTTGAGAGAGAGCAAGCACGAGTTGGGGAGGGGGACAGAGAGAGAGAGGGGGAGGGAGGGAGGGAGGGAGGGAGAGGGAGAGAGAGAGAGAGAGAGAGAGAGAGAGAGAGAGAATTCCAAGCAGGCTCTACACTGTTAGTGTAGAGCTCGATGCAGTGCTCCAACCCACAAACCTCGAGATCATGACCTAAGCCGAAATCAGGAGTCGGACACTTAACCGAATGAGCCACCCAGCGCCCCTAATTATTATTATTATTTTTAAGATTTTATTTTTTATATTATCTCTACACCTAACTTGGGGCTTGAACTTCCTACCCCAAGGTCAAGAGTCGCATGCTCCACTGCCTGAGCCAGCCAGGTCCCCTACCTCATTTAATTCTTAAAATAAACCTCTGTGAATTGTTATTCTCCAGATAAAAAGACAGGATCAGAGAGAGAGAGAGAGAGAGAGAGAGAGAGAGAGAGAGAGAGAGAGAGAGAGAGAGTAACTTTCCCGAGATCACACAAACTACACACAGTAGTCAGGATTGGAACCCAGGTGGATTGTCCAGAGTCCACATTCTCTTTTCTTGACTGCCTCTCTTGATATCACTCTTATCACTCTTCTACCTTGGAAGATAGAATTAAATATTTGATAGAACCAAATCCATGGTACAGAGAAATGTTTTGGGGGGGGGGTTGATTAGATCAGTATATGGCATTGTAGACTTTCCAGATGCATATTGAAGTTGGTAGAATCTGCAGAGAAACCTAATTGTCCTGTCGCCTGAGTGTTACACAATAGACTGATATGTGATGGTTAAGCAGTGAACACAACATCTAACTAAATATGTTAAGCAGCAGCAGTTGCTCCTTGAGAAGGTTATTATTATGCAGAGTGCAGTTGATCATAGACTCTTCTGTAATTGGAGGCACCAGAGAATGCTAGACTGATTTGTTCGTCCAAAAAGTAATCATTCTACCCCGACTTTAAAAGAAAATCATGATAATGTTAGATTTAGAAGTTCCTTTTTTCTATTTTTAAAGTGGACATAAAAAGTCACCCACTTCTTCCCCGACAGCTTGTGTTTTCTACGTGGAGATACAGTTTTTCATCATTGTCCTTGATGTATGACATTGTGGACCCTGCTTTCACTTAGCGTTATTTCATGAATCTCTCTGTGTTGACAGACTTCTCAAGGGATTGAGTGCTCTTATTTAATCGACTTGATTGAATAGTTAGCTTGCTTCTCACACTTGAGCTATTTTCAGTAACCCTACCACAACGCTATAGTTTTGGTTTAGGCTCAGCGATTTGATTCTAGAATACTGTTAGACGGATGTAACTGAGGATTTGGGTTTTCAGTGATAAGACAAAGGGCATTTGTCTCTCTTCTTTGTGACCACGTTATCCTGAAGTCTGGGTCAGTTATGCAGGCTGCCCTCCAGAGAGATGTAGCTGTTATTGGGCGAGCGGAGGCCTTACGGACTGCAGGCCTGTGCTGCCTTGGTACGGCCAGGTATTTCCTCCCTGGGCCTTAGGTCAGCTCTTCTCGAGCTGCACAGAGGGGCAGCCCTGAGTGCTAAGCATTACTTCTTTCTTCTTCGTAGGGTGTTCATGTCTCAGGGATGGGACGGTTCATCTCATGAAGTCTCTTGGTGTTAACGTGGTTTAGTAATGTGGAAACTGCACATCACTCAAAATGTTATTTGATTGTGTTCCAGCCTCACAGACTTGATCCTCCCTTTGACTGCAGGCCGCTCCCTCTGATCGCGTCACTAATAGGCACCAGGCTCTGGGCATGGCTGAAGCCCTGGGGAGGGAAGAATGAGGGCGCAGTCCCTGGGAGGTTGGGGTGAGGGAGGAGAGAAGGGCAGAACACCTAGTTGTGGGCCCGGAGTGGGGGTGTTCTCTTGGAGCCTGGTGTGAGAGGGAGGAGAGCCATGAGTTTGCCAGGCAGGAGGCAGCTCTGGAGCCATGTGGCTCGGGTCTCCCTGGGATGGCTTCCTTTCTCTGCGCCTTCCTCAGCCTGGCTCCTCACTGGCCCTGCTGACAAGGGAAGGACAGAGGATGGAGGGACCAAATGAGCAGGTGGGGTCCGCTTTGAAAATCAGGGCCTGAGCACAGCACCTCCGTTCCCTTGTTGCCCCTTCTCTGTGGTGCCGCCTGGAACGGCGGCGATGCAGACTTCTGGCCGTCTCGCCCACCCTTCCCCCCCCCAAGCAGATGCACCTGTCTGACGGTGCCTCCGCTCCCCTGGCAGAGCTCCCAGACCTTCCCACCCGCACACACTTGCTGAGGTACCTGCTTTTCTCGGTGGCCTCCCCAATCTCAGCGAGGCCTCTCTGCCTGCCAGCGTTCCCGTCTCTCCCTGGGGCCTGGGAACAGCCTGCATCAAAGAGCGCCCCGTATTCCTTCCCAGGATTTCACTGTGCACACAGCACCTGATTCCACTAGGAATCAGGAAAGAGGCATGCAGAGAAAGGGAGAGATGCCATCTTTGTGCAGTTCCTGCAGGGGAGGAAAGCCTTAAGGCTATAGCTTGAGGCTGGTGGCTGCCAGCTGAGTGTTCTGTGGATGGTTTTGTAATCATTGGGTGGGGGGGGGGGGCTTGGGGCCTGCTTTTCCATGTCCCTCTGGGATCTCTCCTTGCTGCTTTAGCAGCTCCGTTTGTTTATTCTCTCCCAGGTGGAGACATTACATAAGTAGTCATTTTCTTAATGAAAAACCCCAACAGTATGCTTTTCTGTTTTGATGTGATGCTCCCTGCATGGTTCTTGGGGCTGTTTTCCTGTCTCTCACGTACTTTAGGCCTTCCTGTAGGCCCAGCCTCCTGAAAGTCCATGCCCATCAGCCTGCTCCTCATGGAGTAGTCCCGTAGCCACCCTGGTTCTAAGCTTCTTGAGAAAAGGACCCCTTTGCTTCTTCTGACAGCAGTGGGTTTTCTTAGACCTGTTCATCTCATGTGTCTTCCAGCCAGTGGGCTAGGCTTCCTCCTTTGCCTTTTGAAAGAGCAGGTGACTGTCACTCTTCCTGACCTGCATGCCAGCTATAGCTTCCTCTTGAGGTCGGTGGAGCCTCTGGCTCATTCGCCTTCAGGTTAGCAGCTGGCTGTACCCCAGGGGAGAGATCTCTCTTGGCCACTGTACTTTTTAAAAATTTTATTTATTATTATTATTTTTAATATTTATTCATTTATTTTGAGAGAGAGAGAGTGTGCGCTTGAGCAGTGCAAGTGGGGGAAGTGCGGAGAGAGAGGGAAAGAGAAAATTCCAAGCAGACTCTGAGCTGTCAGTGCAGAGCCCCATGCAGGGCTCGAACTCACGAGCTGTGAGATATGACCTGAGCTGAAATCAAGAGTCGGATGTGTAACCGACTGAGCCACCCAGGTACCCCTGTTTTGTTTTGTTTTGTTTTGTTTTGTGTTTTACTGCTCTAAATATTTCAGTGTGGATGTCCTAAAACCAAAGGCATTCTCCAACACATAACAAAAGTACAGCCATCCAATTTAGGGCATTCACAATGAAGCAACACTGACACCGATACATAGAACGTACGCTTGTCTTTGATCTGGTCCAGGGTCCAGTCTAGGATCACACATTGTGTTTAGTTGTCATATGTTGTTAGCCTCCTTTTATGTAGAGCAGTTCTTCGGTCTTTATCTTTCACGACCTGACACTGTTGATGCGTACTGGTCACTTATTTTATAGCATATTCCTCAGTTTGGGCTTGTCTGATATTTCCTCGTGATTAGATATGCGTAATACCTTTTTGGCAGGAGTACAGAAGTGACACTGTCCCCTTCTCAGTGCATCACATCCTGGCACACGATGGCCACATGTTCTGTTACTGACAGTGTTAGCTTGGAGCACTTACTCAGATGGTGTCTGCGGGGTTTCTCCACTGTTTGTATTAAGGTATGCTGTGGGGAGATACTTTGAGACTAGCTTTTTTTTTTTTTTTTTTGAGACTAGCTTTACTCATTCATCCATGTTTATTTGTTAACTGCTTTATTGAGTTATAATCCACATACCATAAAAGTCACCCTCTTAAGTGTACTCATCAGTGGTTTATAGGATATTCACTGAGTTGTGCCACCATCTAATTTTAGAATATTTCCATGACCCTGAAGAGAAACCCTCTTCCTCTTAGCTGTCTCTCCCCATTCCCCCATCCTCCCAGCCCCTGACCATCTCTGATTTTAATCCCTTCACGTAAATGGAATCACATGATATGCAGCCTTTTGTGTGTGTTTCTTTCAGTTACCATAATATTTTCAAGGCTTATCCGTGGTGTAGGATATATCAGTACTTCATTCCCTTCTATGGTTGAATAACGCTCCATTCATGGACAGGTAGGTTGTTTGCACTTCTTGGCTCTTATGAAAAATGCTTCTATGAACATGCACGTTTTTGCACAGACTTTTTTTTTTTTTTTTTAATTCTCTTGGGTATACACTTAATAGTTGAATTACTGGGTCATAGGATAATCCTCTTCACCATTTTGAGGAAATACCAAACTATGTTTCAAAGTGGCCATACCCTTTTACATTCTCATAAGCAGCATATGAGGGTTACAGTGTCTCCACATCCTTGCCAGCACGTTATGTCTTTGATTGTGGCCATCCTGTATGTTGCCATGTGAGTGTGAGGCGGTATCTCATTGTGGTTTTGATTTACATTTCCCTAATCACCAATGATGTTGACCATTTGTAGATCTTCTTCAAAGAAATGTTTATTGAAATCCTTGACCCATTTTAAAATGGAATTGTCTTTTTGTTGTTGAGTGATAACAATTCTTTATATATTCTAGATCAGTGTTATTTGTTTTTTTGCTCAAAGTGTCCTTAGCTAGTGGGGACCTCTTCAAATTGGCTTCTGTGTCCTTTAATATACCCCCATCAGTTTTTGAGTGCTGTTATGGACTGAATTTATGTCCCTTTAAGTTTTTTTTTTTTTTTTTTTTTTTTTTTTTTTTGCGAGAGAGAGTGACAGAGACAGCACAAGCAGGAGAGGGGTAGAGAGAGGAGGATAGTCTCAAGTAGGCTCTGTACTGTCAGTGCAGAGCCCGATGTGGGGTTTGAACTCACAAAACTGTGGGATCATGACCTTCTTTGAAATCAAAAGTCAGACGCTTAACTGACTGACCCACTCAGGTGCGCCTCCCTTCAAGATTTATAGGGAGTCCTAACCCTAGCACACCTCAGAATGTAACTGTATTTGGAGATAGGGACATCACAGAGGTAACTAAGGTTAAATGAAGTCATAAAGGTGGAGCCCTAATCCCTTACGACCATTGTCCCTATGGGAGGAAGAGACACCAAGGAGGGGAGTGTACAGAGGAAAGGCCATGTGAGGACACAGCAAGAAGACAGCCATCTACAAGCCAAGGAGCGCAGCCTCAGGAGAACCCTGCAGACATCTTGCCCTGGACTTGTAGTTTCCAGACTGTGAGGAAATAAATTTCTGTTGTTTAACCCACCCAATCTGTGGCGTTTTGTTATGGCAGCCCTAGCAAACTGATACAGCTCTTTTCTCACTTTTCTCGAACCACAGGCTCATCTTGTACTTTTCTGCCCCAGCCCTAGAACCGGCTATTTTTTTAAGGATCAGTAGTTCTTGGAGATAACTTTCAGAAACCAGGATCTGAACACAGGTGTGCCTGTTGTTTTCCAGCCCTCTCAGTGGAGAGAGTTAGCAACTATCGGTGTGTTTGTGTATGTGTGTGTTCTTCCCCCTTACTCTCTGTATCTCTTTCTTGATCTATGCTGTGTTAAAACCATGAGTCCACATTGCTAACCTCTGATTTCAGCCCCGTAGCACAGGCTTCATTCTAGCCTTCCGTCATTCCTCATCTCCTCCTTCTTAGAATACGTATATAGTAGTTTCGGAATTCTTAACCTGTACCCTTGTGAGAAAAAAACCTACCAATTGTTTATGGTCATTTTTGCCTTTAGCCTTAGGTTATATTGCTAAAATACTGTGTTCAGAGGTCACTGGAATTCTCTCTCCCTTCCTCCCCTTCAGTGTGGTTATGTTTGTCATTCAAAATACAGTTAGGTTGATTTGTTTTCGTTTGTAGTCCATTTTCCCTACCTGCTGCCCATCCTTGTTGGTTTTATTACTATTATTATTACTTTTTGTTTTTAGTATGTGAAACTTTAACATGGTTCAGAAGGTCAAAACTCTACACAAAGCTGTACTCAGAGAAGTTTTACTCCTGTCTGCCCTTCCCATCTCCTTGTCCTTTCCACCCGGTTCCCCAAGCCCCATAGGTAACCTGGCCCTGTCATTTCTGAGTCATCCTTCCTGTGTTTCCTTGTGTTCGGCCACTGCATTCCCCCCAGAAAGGATTCCTTACAATAAACTCCTGAGCATGTGCATCTTAAGATATGGATGCTGGCACTGAATTACTCTGTGCTGTCTTGTTTCTTAACTCTAGCCAACTAGGTAATCAGTTAGCTGTTATTTGGAACCTACTCTGTGCCAGGCACTGGGTAAGATGCAGGGGACGGAAGACTGAGCCATACAGTGAAGCAGGCAGGGTGTGTCCCTGCTCTGCCTTCTCACTCTCTGAGTCTCGTCTCTCATCTGCTCACCTGTCTCTTGGTCTCTCCTTCTTCTGGTCTGTTGTTCCCTGTTTCATAAAGCTGCTGTTTTTTCATCGACTAAGACATAAACACGAACTATCCATCATTTATCTAATTTATAATAGATATTAGTCTTACAAGTAGTCAACACAAAATAACATTGA
Source organism: Lynx canadensis (assembly GCF_007474595.2). NCBI lineage: Eukaryota > Metazoa > Chordata > Mammalia > Carnivora > Felidae > Lynx > Lynx canadensis. Next base: position 37,723,183 of record NC_044314.2, read on the forward strand.
CAACTGGCTAAACCTATACAAGGTAACATTGATTATTGATTAAATGTGATGGGAAAATCAAATTTTCCTCATCACATTGGGTCTCCTAGGATACACGTACCTGGCAGAAATGTCATGACCATGAAGGAAAAAGTAGAAGGGCAATAAAAGTTATGTACAAAATGCTAAATCTAATCTTTGTTACAAAATTAAAACTGACATGGAGTAATCCCAATGAAAATAATCTTAGTAAAGCACAAATGAGCACGGGAAAATTGGAAACTGTTTGTGCCGTATAGAAAATGACTCAATGGGTTTTGTACCAGAAAATACAAAAATACAGGAAGATGGGGGAGTGAACGCTGAGGCAGGAGAGGAGGCCAGGGTGTGTTTCTAATCTGAAGGTCACTGGGGCCCACTGGCCCGCTGTAAATTGCGGACTCACATCGGGCTTGCATTTAAGAGTGTGTCACTGACTGTGCTGGAGAGAAGGGAGTGGGCGAGGTGTGCACCACAGGGCCCGTCCTCAGGCCGAGAGCTGAGGACGGTGCAGATACAGGCTGAGGGCCGAGGGAAGGACTCATGGGACAGGGAGGGAGAGAGAAGAGATAGAACATTCGTGGCTACGGATGGTGGGAAAAGGTTGAGAAGTTGGAAGCCTCTTAGCTCCTACAGAGTTGACACCGAGCTGGGCTCTGGAATAGAGAAGAGTTAGGAAATATCGTGAAGGGGGAATGAGTTGAGGGGCATGCCTGACAAAAGAGGTGGTATGGACAGAGGAGGAGCACAGGCCCACATGCAGAGACCTTGGCAGAGAGTCTGGGATGGTCTTTGAGAGGAGACTGTTCAGAGAACCACTGCAGCAGAGCGAGTGGCCCTGTGGCCCCCACATGGATGTCCCTGAGGGGGTGGGGGCAGTGGTGATGGAATTCACACACACACACAACCAGCACTCTCCTACACTGCTGCTGGGAGTGTAAAAGAGGGCAGCCATTTAGGAAAATGAGTTGGCAGTTTCCCTATTACCCAACCATTCTGCTCCTAGGTATTTACCCAAGAGAAGTGAAAACACAGGTCCGCACAAAGGTTGGTACGGAATGTTCACAGCAGCGTTATTTATAATAGCCAAAGACTAAAACTGCCCCAAATGTTCATCAGCAGAGAGTAGATAAACTGTGGTGGCGTTCCTCTGCTGAGTGGCCACAAATACAGGGAAACAGATTACTGACCTCTGCAGCAACACTGCAGGTCTCAAATGCTCTGTGCTGAACTAAGGAAGCCAACACAAGAGTACCCGCTGTCAGATCCCATCTCTGGGAGATACCACCTGAGGGTGGAAGGTATTGACTAGGAAGAGGCCTGAGGGAACTTTCTGGGATGATACAAATGTTCTGTATCTCGATAGGGACATAGATGAAACAAGTGTAAATATTTGGCAAAACTCCTGAAACCTACACTTAAGATCTGTGCATTTCATTGTATGTAAATTACGTATCATTAAAAAAAAAAAAAAAAAAACCAATATGGTAGTCTGGAAATCACATTAAAAATCAGAAGTGGTTCTTAGTTTGGCTTGTTTTTTTTCTATGTGATGGTTGACTTAAAAGGTTTTTTGTTTGGGATGCCTGGGTAACCCAGTTGGTTAGGCGTCAGACTCTGGGTTTCGGCTCAGGTCATGATCTCACAGTTTGTGGGTTCGAGTCCTGCATCGCTGCTGTCTGCTGTCAGCACATAGCTGACAGCTGTCTTTCTCCCTCTCAAAAATAAATAAACATTAAAAAATAAAAATAAAACGTTTTTTGTTTTAAAGTATTTAGCCTGCTTGTCAGGATGCTCTGGCTCTAGCCAGCTGACCTGTGGACATTCAGCCTCCTCTCCCTCTCTCTGTTCCTTCCTCCGAATGCCTCTATCCTGCTGCGCCCCTTAAGCATAAGAGCTGTAGCCTGGGTTTTCTGGCTGACGACACCCTTACAAGGGCTGGAGCGTTTTTTGTCTCAATGTTTTGAGACACAGTTTGACAAGAAAGATCAGCAGGTTTGAATCCAGAGGCAATCACTGTGTGGCCTTGAAGCCATACCCCTGAGCCTCTATTTTCTCTTCTGGAAACTGGGGATAAGAGAGCAGTTGTCCGAGTTAAATGAGCTGGCTCAGGTAGGACACCCATCTCTAATGCTTGGCACATTGAGGGAACCGGGAACTGGGGTCCTGGCTGTCTCTGCTGTGGCTTCTGCACAACAGGGGCTGCTCCCAGTCTGGAATGGCCTTCTCTGGTGCAGGCCACCTGCTAGGGCTCTGGGACACTGTCTTTCTTCACATGTCCTGTGGTATCATCTTGTGTCTTGTTGGGAGCCGAGTTAGGGAACTCACCTAGAAGAACCTGACCTCAGACTATCCTTATTATATTTTAAGGGTATCAGCATGGAAGCCATGAGTGAGAATAAAATGGTGCCCTCTGATTATAGTACAGGACCTATGGAAAAAGCTGCCAAGCCATTGCCATTTAAGGATCCAAACTTTGTGGTAAGGAGGCTGCTAGGAGACGGGTGGGGGCAGAAGGAGGGCCCTTCCCACTGATCTCCCAGTGTGCTGGTTCCCAAGGATTTGGGTGTCTTTTGTGGAACTGGTTAAAGATACTATTTTGAGGGTGGGTCATTTCCATGATTCTTCACCATCCCTTTTCATTGGTTTTACAGAAGTTTTAGGTGAGGCTTAAAATAATTAACTGAAGGAGGAGTGCTCCTCCTTAGCATAAGTAAATCTAACTTATGTTGCTCTAAAGTAGAAATAGGCTACTCTTCTTTTCATTCTTAAAGGATATAATAATTATATTATTATAGAGACTCATATTACATCATTAGAAGTTTTTCATTAATTAGTTTTGAAAATACAATATTACCAGTGCCTGCAACAGACTTTGTTATTCTTTTCCATTTTACTTTGTCATTTTTATAGAATGACAACAAAAAAGAAATTTCCAGAAGGTTTGCCATGCCATGATGGGAGGCTTACTTGGGTTTTCCAGGATCTCCAGTAATTTATGAGGCAGTGACCTGCCCTCAGAAGGGAGTTTAGAGATGTAGTCATGAGTTTAAATTTAATTTTGTAATGCATTTCTTTTAAAGTAATGGGAAATTCATGAGTGAATTCTATAAAGTTAGTCCTAACAAAGGATGTGATTTTCTATAAGCATATTAAAACAAACAAACCACCTTTTATTTCTATTCTATCACCAACTAACTCATGGGTTTTGATAATCCAAAAGTTGTGTTTTTATAAGTAAGATTAAAGTGTACAGTGTCATACTTAAAAATTAAAAAAACAGCCCTTGGGGCACAAGAGAGCTGACAGAATGAGGGCTGTGTTACAGTTATGAATGAGCATGATTCAGATTCTGAAATGGTAGCCTCCACTGAGTTTTGTTTCTTCTGATCCATGTCTTTAACTCAAGCACTCTGGCCACGGTGGCGCGGTAGCTGGCAAGAAGAACAGAACCTGGAAGAACCTGAAACAGATCCTCGCTTCGGAAAGGGCATTGCCGTGGCAACTGAACGACCCTAACTGTGAGCTGTCTGGAGCCTTTCATGTTTATAATGTTCAGACTAGCAACTTCTAGCAAACCTACATGATTTGGCTGTGTCCTCATTAATGTAGGAAACGACTTTTAGCCTAAGAATTCTATAGTTGCCTTACTATAGGGAGATACTGTACGTATTTCCTCATAACTGTATCTGTGTTGAACCTGTTTGTGTCGTCATGCGTGTGTGGTTTTTGGTGTCACCGTTAACATTTCCGTCTGGAGGAATAGGTCCTGATATGGTCGTACTGGCATACTTCGTACAGGCAAACTTCTTACTCAAGAGTCTCCCCTTAAAATGTATTTTCCAAGGCTGCCCAAGATTTAGGAGGGTTTCTAACAACTAGCTTAGAGGCTAACTCTGTTTTGCTTTCTGGGCTGTTGTTTTTCAGAGTAAATGCTTTATGCTGCAGTATTTTCCAATCTGTGTAAAGCACTGTTGTAAGTTCTGTTCAACTTCATCGGAAAGTAGAGGTCAAATCTCTGTCTGCGTCCTGTCCCATGGCACATCTTTCACGGGGGTGACTCAGATGGGTGACAAGTGAATTAGTCAGCAGTCCGGGTGTGGACATTCCGGTGTCCGGGTGCACAGACCCAATTAGGGGGTTGTTTGGCATCGCCCTCAGCCCATGTAGCCTCTGACAGTGAGAGTGGCTTGTGGGCAGATGAGCTTTTCCGGTGGTTCTGCTGGAGCGCAGGCTCCCTGGGGACAGGGCAGGGCTGCATCCAGAGCCTGCACTTGGTCTGTGACGTAATGCATTATCCCCCTGGAGAGTTTTGGGAGCACTTGATCGCAGAATATTAATTTCAGAAATATTATCCAACAGCATTTTAGGAGAGAAAAGGAAAGGGATCTGAATATTTTAAAGCCAGCCTAGTTATCTTCTTTCCTTTTCTTTTTTCTTTTTTTCCTACCATAGACTTCAGTATTGATGCTCCTCCATCCTTCAAACCAGCTAAGAAGTATTCTGATGTTTCAGGTCTTCTTGTGAGTATAATTACATCTCTGTCTCCTAGCACTGAGTTGAAGAGGAGATTTCACAATACTATTTAGACAGTGTTGATGTCGACCAGCCCTGACCCTGCCTGGAGCCTGCATACTTTGAATAGGTAATGGGTTTGTGCTGAAGCACTCGCAGGCTTATCTTAGAGTGGCTGCAGCCTGGGGCATCCGTGTGGGCAGGCTGGAGGGAAGATTGCTCCAGAAGGTGGGAGACACAAGTTTCACTTCCCCTTCCTTTTCTCATTAATATATGAGATAACATGAACGAAACAATAACTTCTTTTTTAACTGCTGAGGTTTAAAAAATTTCTCGCATCTTAGAAATGATCGTACTCTAAAAAACAAATTTAAACTTCTCCAAAGACTAAAGACACACTATGGTAAAGGCAGTGATTTTCAAACTTATTTGTAAGCATTGGAAACATTTTATGCATCGCTTTTCCAAGTGAAATCTCTGACAGAATCCCTGGGAGCCCACTGACCCAGTGTGGTCCCGTGTGGATCTGGTCCTCTGTCCTCCCCACTTCTGTGACCCCTAAAGTGCTTCTGGGGAACACAGTTCCAACACCAGCAACGTTGTTGGACAAGTAAGACTTGGGCAACTTGCTGAACTTGGGAACCTCAGAGAACCTCATCTCCTTCAGCCCCGCTTCCCCGTCCTTTTCACCACTCTTACGTTTGGAAGATGGGCCTTTTCTCATAACTGTAGAAATAATGAGGCACACTTCACTTTTCAAAACTCATAGACATCATTTAAATGCTTTACATTTTTATAAAAATGTAGGACTCCAAACATCTGTAACAAACTGACTGAACTAATGGGCTACATTTTACACTGGGGAAGATTTGAGGTTTTTTTATATTTTTGAAAATAATATTAGTTATACTTTCTGAATCAGTTGTGTATTATAGCTTTTCCTCCGGAAAGCACACACTCCTCGGTGCACTACAAACTTTCTAACATAGACCCTTAAACAGTGATCACAAAAAAACAACAGGGAGAGTAGAAGTGCTGTAACACAGCGTGTGTGTGCATGCACATGCGTGTGTGTGTGTGTATGTGTGTGTGTGTGTGTGTGTGTGGTGGATTCTTTTGCCCTCCATTCAAAGTACATATCCCCTTCTAACCTTGGAGGGGAGTTCAACTTGTGAGCAATGTTGTAGTCCTACGCTGATTTGTCTCCTGCCTGAAAATAGTCACCTTATGTATTTGACCCTTTTTTTTTAAAAGTTGTTCAGAGCAGGAGAGCTAGTCTGGCAGCAGTTATTTTCTTACGGTTCCAAATGGACATTTCTCCTTGGAGAAGCTAGGGTTTATGGGCAGGTAGCTTTATCCTCACCACTAGGCAGCTCATGGGCTACTGCACTGGTTTGCACACATCAGGAGGCATGAGAATCGTTTTGAGAAGCACTGTTCCAGGTCCCTTTGTGTAATGGACAAGGACTTGTCATGTCATACCTAACCTAAAACTTCTTGCCGCACTGTATGTAAGAATTAAGAAAATTTGAATATACAAAGAACTCTACCAAATCATTCAAAGACAATCCCATAGAAGGGTTGGCTAAAAGGATATGAATACAGTTACAAGGAAGAAATGCAGATGACCAGTAAGTAGATATTCAGTCTCACTGATAATAAGGGAAAAGCCTCCACAGTAGAAAAGAGGGGTGCCTGGGTAGCTCAGGCAGGTAAGTGTCCTACTCTTTAGTTTTAGCTGAGGTCATGATCTCATGGTTTTGTGAGTTCAAGCCCCACGTTGCGCTCTGTGCTGACAGCAAGGGTCTGCTTGGGATTCTCTCTCTCCCCCTCTGTCTCTCTGCTCCTCCCTACTCGCACTGTCTCTGTCTCTCTCAAAATAAATAAACTTAAAAAAAAAAATCATCAGTAGGGAAGAAATGAACCTTTTCTCCAGAGGCAAGGGAAACAAAAGCAAAAATGAACTATTGGGACCTCATCAAAATAAAAAGCTTCTGCACAGCGAAGGAAACAATCAGCAAAACTAAAAGGCAGCTGATGGAGTGGGAGAAGATATTTGCAAATAACATAACAGGTGAAGGGTTAGTATTCAAAATCTATAAAGAACTTATCAAACTCAACACCCAAAAAGCAAATAATCCTTTGAAGAAATGGGCAAAAGACATGAATAGACACTTCTCCAAAGAAGACATCCAGATGGCCAACCGACACATGAAAAAATGCTCATCATCAGGAAAATACAAATCAAAACCACAATGAGATACCACCTCACACCTGTCAGAATGGCTAACATTAACGACTCAGGCAACAACAGATGTTGGCGAGGATGTGGAGGAAGGGGATCTCCTTTGCCCTGCTGGTGGGAATGCAAACTGGTGCAGCCACTCTGGAAAACAGTATGGAGGTTCCTCAAAAAATTAAAAATAGAACTACCCTACGACCCAGCAATTGCACTACTAGGTATTTATCCAAGGGATACAGGTGTGCTGTTTCGAAGGGACATATGCACCCCAATGTTTATAGCAGTGCTATCAACAATAGCCAAAGTATGGAAAGAGCCCAAATATCCATCGATGGATGAATGGATAAAGAAGATATGGTATATATATCTACAATGGAGTATTACTCGGCAATCAAAAAGAATGAAATCTTGCCATTTGCAACTACGTGGATGGAACTAGAGGGTATTATGCTAAGCGAAATCAGTCAGAGAAAGACAAAAATCATATGACTTCACTCATGAGGACTTTGAGAGACAAAACAGATGAACATAAGGGAAGGGAAGCAAAAATAAAAACAGGGAGAAGGACAAGACATAAGAGACTCTTAAATATGGAGAACAAACAGGGTTACTGAAGGGGTTGTGTGGGGGGGGTGGGCTAAATGGGTGAGGGGCATTGAGGAATCTACTCCTGAAATCATTGTTGCACTATATGCTAAATAACTTGGATGTAAATTAAAAAAAGAAAAAAAAGAAATGAAAATGTTTGGTTATAAACGTCAACATAGAGAAGTGGATATCCTCACACATGGCCCTTTTGAGGTGGGAATACTTTGGTCTGGGTTATTTGGAAGACATTTGGCAATACCTATTGAGGCAGAAAAGCTAAAGCCTGGGACCCAGCAGTCTGCCTTCTAGGGAAGCAGTGTGCACAAGGAGCTTCATGCAGAAGTGATTATGAGAAAATGTGATGGTGAGCAAAATATTGGAAACAAAATCAAGGTCAGTCAACTGGGGTGTGGGGTTGGGGGTGTTTTCATACTGTCCTGTGAGGCTGACGTGTATGCAATAACATGGATAAACTTCCGAGTTGTATCATTTACTGAGGGTGCAAAGTAGTAGAAGCAGCATTGTACCACTTATGCAGAAACTAACACCCACTCACAAAAATATACTGGGTAATTTCTCTGGTGTGTTTGTATATATGTGTAAGGGTATATACAAACAAGGTCTGGAAGCGTGCCCACTTACAGTGGTTTCCTTGGGGAAAGGCAAGGGTTTTTGGATGGTAGAGGGTTGGAAAAGAGGACTTTAGTCTTATTCATAATGTTTTCTTCCTTCCCTTTCTTTTCCTTTTCCCTTCTCTTCCCTTTCCTCTGAATATGTCCATTTGTTGCTTATGTAAATTAAAGTTACATAGGGGTGCCTGGGTGGCTCAGTCGGTTGGGCGTCCGACTTCGGCCCAGGTCATGATCTCACGGTTCATGGGTTCAAGCCCCATGTCGGGCTCTGTGCTGACAGCTCAAAGCCTGGAGCCTGCTTTGAATTCTCTCTCTCTCTCTCTCTCTCTCTCTCTGCCCCTTCCCTACTCACACTCTGCCTCTCTCTGTCTCTCAAAAATAAACATTGAAAAAAAAATTTTTTTTTAATTAAAGTTACATAATTAAAAATGAAGCCCAGCTCATGTTAACACTGCCACACCTGTCCGCTGGGCGTGGGCAGGCAGGGAGGTGTGCAGGGTCACACCTGTATTTAGCCCTCGTTACAAAGCGATGGGAAGTACAGTGGTTCTGGGTGAGCAGTGAACACTGCCGGTCACCTTGCAGCCAGGGTAGCCTTACAGGTCTTTACTGGCGCCCCACGGGAAGGTGGTCATTGTTGTATTCAGGCTCAAGGCGTGGAATCCGAGGAGGGCAGACTGGAGGAGTGCAGCTTTTCCCTTGTTCACCTCTGGGGTGTCACTTGGCCTCCTCCCTTCTGCTCAGAATACTAGGTCAGGTCCGGTCTGTGCGAGCTTTTGTTGGTAACCTTTCTGTCGGTGCCAGAGTATCTCTGTATTCTGCGTTATTTATTCCTCAGCCTTCTTGGCACCGAGGTCTGAACTTGGGCGGGCCGGCTCAGCACAGTGTGGTGGTAGGAGTGAGGCAGCCACAGAAGTGGAGCCAGGCCAGAGCTGGTTCATATACGGAGGCCAGATGATCAAAGCCAGACGCACAGGCCTGCACCCCTGCTTGGAACTGCAGTAGAGCCTCCCCTGCCAGCCAGTTCGTCCAGCCGCTGCGTGGCCAGGAGCCCTCAAAGGGGACTTGTTGCTCTCTCTCTACTTAAGCCTTCCTTGATATTACTGTCATTACAGGAAATGTGGTACAGAAAGCAAGATCTAGATTAAGCCAAAGGATTGAAGTTTTATTTTATGGAGAGCTTTAATGAATCTTTAGGAATAATCTCATTTTCCTGACACATTGGATGTTAAATAGCTTCGGGAGATCCCCTGTGGCTGAATTGAGGACTTTTTATAGAGTGTGAGAAACCTACCACTGACTCCCTTCAGCTTCCTGCTTCTTCAGCCTTCCCTCTCCCCTGAAATAACAGCACTGCTGCATGTCTGGGGGCCACACAGAGCTGATCTGCGCTGAGCAGACAGTCCACACTCGAGTAACTGGACGTTATCTGTCTAGACTTTAATGGCATCTTTTATAATTTTTTCAAGGAGTTCCAAATGACTCATCCTCATGTTTTGTTTCAAAATCTGTAGAAGCCACATGACTTGAGGTAATACAGTCAGTGAATTTATTTTCTCCACTTTGCATGTGGGGAAAACACACTAAAAGATAATTTTGATATGTCAGTGGGAAGTGAGTTCTGTTTTCTGTGATCATCCTGATAGTCCATTTGTTCGTTCATTCATTCAGTCATCACTCGCTGTGCAAACACCACCTGAAGGCCCACCGTGCACTCCGTATTGCACTAGGGGCAGAGATGCGGTGATAAGCAAAGCACAGGGTTCCTGCCTCATGGAGCCTCTCAGCCTAGACCTTAGTCAAAGAGTTATGCAGATAATAAGTGTAAGAGTGAGAGACAGATGTGGGGAGAGTGGGGAGCAGATAAAGCTTCCCTGATGAGATGACTGGGGGCCGAGTCCTGAAGGACAAGCAGGCAATTAGGGAGTAAAGTGGCCCAGTTGGGGGCCCCTCCTCAGGAAAGGGCGAATGGGGCATGAATGCAGGGAGGGCCTGAGAGCCAGAGCAGTTGGAACCAGAGTGGGGACGTGTGGCTGCCGAAGAGGCTTGGGAAGGAGGAGGGCCCAGGAGGGCTTGCCGGCTCTGAGGAGCAGTGCTTGAGGATGTGGCCCTTTGTCCTGAGGAAAGAGAGCAGCTACTGAGAGATCTGCTGAGGAATGAATGACATGATCAGAAGCACAAGTTGTGAAGATGGCTCTGGTTGCAGTTGTAGGGCGGTGGTCCCTTCCAGTGGGAGGGTGGGTGTGGGCGGCTCCTCCAGCTCTGCGGTGTAGCCCAGGGAGCCCCAGGAGTGGCACGGGGACGGTGTGGAGGAGCAGGAGTGGAGTGCACATGGGGCAGGCGTGGTGTGACAGGGAGGGGCGAGTGTGCACGGCAAGCCCCTGTTCCCTGCCTTGGGGGATGGAGCTAGAACATCTGTTTGAAGCAGGGGGCGGGGGGGAGAGAGAGAGAGAGAGAGAGAAAGAGAGAAAGAGAATCCCAAGCAGTCTCCACACCATCAGTACAGAGGCTGATGCAGGACTCAGTCTCACGAACCGTGAGATCATGACATGAGCCAAAATCAAGAGTCAGACACTTAACCGACTGACCTACCCAGGAGCCCCAAAGCAGGGGGGGGTTTGAAGGCAGGGACCAGGGAGGGATGATCCTCATGAATTCCACTTTGGACCTGTTTCTTCTAGCCTTTGTGACACCAACCAGAAGAATCGTAGTGTCTGATGTGGTCACTCCTCTTCCCTTCGTCCATACCCTGAATTATTTCTCAAGTCTGGGAAGATTAACCAGTCTTTGCCAAAGTGAGCAGTTTAGCGTTCATGGTGACAGAGGAAGGCAAAATGAAGATATTTTACTTTAAGTACAATAGAAAAAAACTTTAAGCTTGAACTTAAAATGTTCAGCACTAACAACAATTTTCCGCCTTTCCCTGTGCCTGTTTCCCACCCAGGCCAACTACACTGACCCCCAGAGCAAGCTGCGGTTCAGCACCATTGAAGAGTTTTCCTATATCCGGAGGCTGCCATCTGATGTCGTCACTGGCTACCTGGCCCTGAGGAAGGCCACGAGCATCGTTCCCTGAGCCTTGAGGAATGGAGATGATGTGGAAAGCTGTTTCAAAGGCAAACTCTGGACTCATGATTTTGTTTCATGGAAACAAACTCATTGTGCTTGTCAATCTGGAAATGTCAGTGCTGTGCCTTGGAAAGAATGTTTGGCTTTAATTTAAGGTTTTTTTTTTTGTTTGTTTTTTTTTTTTTTTTTTTTTTGGTTTTCTGTTTTCCCTCCAAGTGGGATGTTTCCTGTTGAATTAAATTATACTTCAGTTGTTGCCTCAAGTCAACTTGTTTGACGAGAAAATATAAAATTGTGCTTTTAACTTAACCCATGTACATCCCTGGATTTTGCTTCAACGTTGTAAACTGTCTTATAACACATTTAAAGCTCTACAATGAATCCTGACAACAGGGCTGGGTTATTCCTGGTGACTCCCACTTTAGAGCAGATTAGTCCTTCTTTTTGATCAGAATGCATGGAGGAGGTCCAGAATTGGGACTGGAGAAGACAGAGCTGAGTAATCGCCCTGTTGCACTGGGCCAGCCTCTTCCCAGCCTCCAGAACTGAGATACATGTCTGTTGCCTAAGCCGCCCAGTCTGTGGCGTTTTGTTATAGCTGCCTTAGCTGGCGAAAACACCAGCCCAGGCCCCATTTCTGGGGTGTGGGGTGTGAACACTGACACCTCCTCCAAAAGGGCCTTTGTCCTGGTACCGGCTGCTGCCCCTCTGACCGAAGCCTGCTCTGGAACAGCAGGGTTTGTTTCCCCTTCCTATGAGACACGGAAGCACTCCTGGGCCTCTCCGAGCCCACTCCCATATTTCTCTAGGGAGGACAGTAGAACCAGACCCTGGGGCCTCTGGGCCTGAGCTGCCTCTGCTTTGGGGGATTAGGAGGCCAGGTGCCTTTTCTTCCTGAGGGAACACCCCTCCCACAACCCTCTCCTGGCTTAGAGAAAGGAAAAACAAAGCTGGGAGAGCAGCCTGCTGGGCAGGTGGCACCTGCCCAGAACCTGGCTTCCTTTTCTCCGGGTACAGCAACCCCTGCGTCATTCAGCACCTTCCCAGTGACCAGTGGTGAGGGTGGCAAGGTGGCTGTGTGGCTCTCCTCTCCCACGGAGAGGGCCTAAGGGAGGGCCAGGACAGGTGGGAACCTTTCCTAAGCCCACAAGCACTGAACATCCGAGCCTCTGGGGCAGGGGTCCTCCGGCCTGAGACCCACTGCAGAAACTGAAGTTCTCTGAGACCGGAGGCTGCTTCTTCGGCTCCCACTTTACCTCTGGCGCTTGCTGCTAGCTTCGGCCTCGGAAAGCCCCCCAGTTTCCCTTTGGGTGGGAATAAGGAGTAAGTGAGCCAAGGGCCCTTCCGGTTTCACTTCCACCTTCTAGTAAACAAAGAAGACTTCGGGCAGGTCCACCTCTTTTCCACGAAGGCCCCCAAGTGGACATTTTAACCATTTTTAGAAATGGAAGTTCTAATCGTTTCTAACACTTACATTGCTGGGCACTACCTCAGTCCCAACTGTTCAGAATCTCCTGGACCGGGGTCCAGGGTGAAGGAGAATCTCTGCCTGTACGTGTCCATCACAGGGGCCCATAGACCATTGCTCCTGCAGGCCTCGCAGGGTTTTTGGGGGATGTGCACGTGCACGCGTGTGCAGTGAACCCTCTGTCACTGTCACCTGGGACCCATTAAGATGCAGATTCCTGGGCCGAACCCTAGACTCCTGACCCAAGGAGAGAGTGAGACCCAGGCATCTGCATCTGACAAATGTCCCTGTGTGAACGTGACATGTAGAAGTGTGACAGCTGCCTCCTTCCACAGGCAGAGGGAAGCACGTGTGCCATACACCTGGCTTCCTTTCCTGTTTCCCTTCCAGGCTTTCCCTGCCGGCCTCTGCACAGAGGGCTGAGTCCCACAGGTCAGGTCATTTCTCTCACTCCAAGCAACAGGGGTCCAAGCTGAGCCAAACTAAGCTTCAAGCTGTGGACACTTCCAATAAGGAGTCCAGGCAGGTAGTTGTGTGCTGTGTCCCCCGGCCCAGAGGCTCCCAGCCCTGGCTGCACGTTAGCCTTACCTCTGTTGCAGGGGAAGGTGGGGAGAGGTATGAAAATACCCAGGGATTCTGATTCAGCTGGCCTGAGCTGGGGCCTAGGCACAAGAATTTCAAACTCCCCAGATGATACTAATGTGCAGCCATGTCAAGAACCTTTGCTCTAACTACAAAGTGAATATTGCACATGGGGTATTTTTTCAAATCCACAGATCAGCTGCCTCTTGCATTACAGGGCCATGGGCAGTTTGGAAATGTGTGTGTGGCAGAGGGCAGGGGGTGGTTAGGATTCCTTTTCATGCAGCATCCCAGCACATTGGAGATTCCTCCTTCTTCCCTCTTCTCATGTTTAATCAGTCCCCATGTCCCCATGTCCCCTCTTTGCTCACACTGATCCTTCCTCTTCTGTCTAGTCCTTTTCCTACCCAACTTCAGGAATACATCACCTCCTGCCTGGACATTTTCACTGTCCTCCCAACTCTCTTTCCAATGGTCTAATCTCCACCCCTCTGCTTTCCCCTCTGTGAGCAGAGGGCCGTTCCTCAACTTCGGATGAGAACTTGACTTTGCCCATCATGTCCAATTTGTCTCAGGTACCTTGTCAATTCTGTCATTGGCCTCTAATGTCCAAAGGATACACTCAGCCCCTTAAAAAAAAAAAGAAAAGAAAAAAAAGAAAAAAAAAACATTAGCTGAGAAATCAGATTGTTTTCATAAGACCAAACTGAGGTCCAGTCTGCTCAGAGTAGAGTTTGACTCTCCCAATATCTGTCTGATAACTTGTCTTCACTTTAAGAGGAGGAGGACAATCTATTATCACACATAGATTAGAACCTCTTGTAATGTTGGACAAGTAATCTCCAAGGCCCATGTGGATGAGAGGGACCTATTTTGCCCCCATCTCTGAAGTTAAAGGATACATCCGTCTGGATTTTGAATTTTGTTTTATAATTGGGCCAAAAGTGTTTTTGGTGGGAAATCTCATTTCTGAATCCATGGCCATTGGAAAGAGACATCAGACTCTTGATCCTGCTTCCAGTGACCTATAACTGAGTTGGGAGTGCCTAACTTAGTAAAAATAAAGGGTAAGGAAAGAAATGGGTGGAGTAGGGAGTAAAGAACCTAACCAAATAGGACAGAAAAAACAGGGCAGGAACCTTGCGAAGAGACTGGGAATGATGTCCTCTTCCAAATGCATGAGATGATGAGTGTTATTTAAAATACTCTTCTACTGGGGGGCACCTGGGTGGCTCAGTCAGTTGGGTGTCCGACTTCGGCTCAGGTCATGATCTCATGGTTTGTGAGTTTGAGCCTCCCGTTGGGCTCTGTGCTGACAGCTCAGCGCCTGGAACCTGCTTCAGATTCTGTGTCTCCCTTTCTCTCTGTCCCTCCCCTACTTACACTCTCTCTTTCTCTCTCTCTGTCTCTCAAAAATAAATAAACATTCAACAATAGCCAAATTATGGAAACAGCCTAAATGTCCATCAACTGATGAATGGATAAAGAAATTGTGGTTTATATACACAATGGAATACTATGTGGTAATGAGAAAGAATGAAATCTGGCCTTTTGTAGCAACGTGGATGGAACTGGAGAGTGCTATGCTAAGTGAAATAAGCCATACAGAGAAAGACAGATACCATATGTTTTCACTCTTATGTGGATCCTGAGAAACTTAACAGAAGACCATGGGGGAGGGGAAGGAAAAAGGTTAGAGAGGGAGGGAGCCAAAGCATAAGAGACTCTTAAAAACTGAGAACAAACTGAGGGTTGATTGGGGGGGGGGAGTGGAGGGGAGGGGAGGGTGGGTGATGGGCATTGAGGAGGGCACCTGTTGGGATGAGCACTGGGTGTTGTATGGAAACCAATTTGACAATAATTTCATATTTTAAAAAAATTTACTACATGTAAACAAACAAACAAACAAATAAATAGAGAACACAGTGAACAAAGACCATATAGGTACAAACCAAATATTTGGGTATTTGATATCAAATTGATTAAATACATAAAAGCATTAAGTACAAATCTGGAAAGCTAACTTTATTAAAAAGAAGCAAGTCCATAGTTTGTAATTAAATGAAGCTGGAAGAGATTGTTTTACTTTACATGTCAGTCATTGGTATATAAGATTATACCATTGTGTTTTGAGAAAAGTCTAAAAATATATGTTTCTACGTTTACATCATTTGAAACTTACTAACATGGCCGATGGCAATCTATAGACCTAATAACTACATTTGGGTAAAAAAAAAAATTTTTTTTTAATCCTCTTCTATCGGATAGGAATGTGTAGGCCTTATTTAGATACTGATTCAAACAGAAAGACTTAAAACATTTTTGAGATCATTGGAAATTTGATATTTGATGATATTTGGGAACTCTTATGAATAATGGTCTTATAATGTTAAAGGAAAGAATTTATATCTTTTAGAGACACATACTGAAATATTTATGGATGGAGTGATATGATCTCTGGGATTGGCTGCAGGACAGTATGGGAGAGAGGAAGTGGATGGGGGTAGTGCTGAAACAAGACTGGCCGGGAGTCAACAACTGTTGAAGCTGAGTGATGGGTACACAGAAGTTCATTATACTATTCTGCTTTCATATGTGTTTGGATTTCTCTATAATAAAATGCTTTTTTAAAAGAATATGATATTTTTAAAACTAAAAGTTAAAATAAATGTTTACCTAACACTGGTGGTCTGCACTGGCTTGACGTGACTTGTGGCCGTTGGAAGTTTGAGAACTGCTGCCTGAGTGGTATGAGGTCCTGAACAGAGTGAATACCCAATTCCTAAAGCATTCCATGAAGAACACGCTGGAAGGAAAGAGCCACAAGGCAGGTGAAGTTGCCCTTCAGTGCACTCCGGCGTCCCAGCATGCTGGAAGAGCAGCTCCTGAGGTAGGCTCGGGAGTAGTGGGGCCAAAGACATCAGCTTCAAGTTTCTCCTGGTGTATAAATAATTTGTACTAGAGTGGGTTTGGGATGCATTAGAGCAACTGATCTACTTCCCGATAGAATCTATAATATTTATACATGTACACAGATAAAGAAATTAGATCATCAAAGAACTAAGCACATGGACAGCTATGGTTCAAGGAATTCCTTTCACGGAATTTCAATTGCACTTATGTTTTTGTGCCTGTATTAAGGACCTGCATTGAAAGTGGTAAAGAGACACAGCCCTACAAAAATCGCTACTGCATCTGATACAGAAATCTCTCCCTGGGGCTCCCCCACTGCCCTGAAGGGTGAACTTCCTGGTTTGGCCCCTACACACAGAGCCTGACAGCCTGGGTTTGAATCTCTTTTCTATAACTAACTCTCTGGTTTTGGGCAAATTACTAACTTACTCCCAAATTCTTCGTGTTCTAATCTGTAAAATGAGCATCACAATAGTATCTACCCCACAGTTGCCAGGATCGAAGGAGAAAATGGCAGAAGAGCATTTAACTCAGTTTCTGGCCCATGTGCCTGGCATGTGTGAACTGTGATCACTCACCTCCCTCCCGACTCTGCTTTAGAAAGGGGGATCTTTTCCTAACTCACCGATGTACTCCTTCTGCCTGATTACTTTTTCTCTTTTCTTTGGCTCCTCAGACTCTTAGATCCATATTTGCAGCCCACTTCTAGTAACTGAACATCATATGATAGACACTTCTGTGTCCTCATATTCCTGCTGGCTCTATCAACTGTTTCCTTGTCTTCTTCATTGCTTATCTTGGTCATTTATTCCATCTTCTATTCTGTGTATTTTTATAAGCTGGCTCAATTTTTTTTATGGTGCAAGGGACTGAGTAAATAGCTAGCTAAGTCAATAAGCCATCTGTGACTGAGGCCAGGGGAAGAGAAGAGTCATGGGGGTGGATAGTAGAGGACTCTGATGAACGAGCTCCGTCAGAGTAACAGGGAAAGGAGGGGCCGACAGAAAGTACCCACTGGGGCTCTTCAGAATAATTACTGCTTTACACCTCCCTTGGTATTCACATGTGTGCTACCATAGTCTCCCTGTAATAATGGACCATAAAATCCTTAAACACAGAAAAGGGGTAAGTTGTCTACTTGTTTTGGTGGCAGGGTGGGGTGTGAAAATGGGGCAGCTTTCTTCCCACGGCAAACACAGAACCCCTGGATTCAGCCAGGTTTTCTTCTATGACTCAGTGGCCTCTGTCCACTGGTGCTTCTGTCTCAGCTGCACACAAAGCCTTTCCCAGGAAGAGGTAGTGTTTTCCTGGCCAACAGGATGCTGACTGCTGACAGGCACACCGTGTGCACCAAACACGCCACTGTCTTCCACTCAGGGTCAGAAAGATGAGTCACCTCCACCAGCCCGGGGGCCTCAGAGCCTTGGATCTTTCCAGTGTCGATGCAGAAGGGCATGGCCTGGGGCTTTGTGATACGGAATACTGCAAGGGCTTTTTTTCCCCGAGATCCTACCAAGGACTTGGTGACTGATATCTCCCCTAATAACAACTGTGGAGGAAACTGCTAACTAGAGATAAAGATGACAGTTTCTGGTCTTTTCAAAGAAAAAGTCCCTTTAGAGACAATATCAGACCTTGAAAACGAGGTGTCCCAAAAGTATACATTAGCACTATTCCCTCAAACTCCTTGCTTGCTTGTCTGGAAAGTTCTGCAAAGAAACATAACCTAAGTATTGTGCCACTCATTACCATTTTTCCTCAAATTTGATGCCGCTGTCTCTTTGCTTCTGGAGTGGCAGGGGGCCAACAGCTTTGGCTCAGCCTCAGAGGCAAACGTGGTCACAGGAGCATAAGAGAAAGGCAAGACAACACTCTAGGAATGAAATGTACACATGGGGACTCATGGGTGCACGGATGGGCCTGGGACAGCAAGGCCAAGCCCTCATAGTAGCACCGTCTGGAACAGAGCCCTTCTCAGAGAAGGTGGCTGAACAGTGTGGATGTTCTCTGTCAGAAAGCTGATTTCTTAGGCCTATGGTAAGGTTCATCTTTAACTGCAAGAAGCCTTTTATGTATTTTCCTTCTTTATCTTTTTTCTCTAATAGAAAAAAACCCACAACATACAAAAAGTCAGATTTAGATATGAAAACCACAAATGGTAGTTTGCTAAGTGAATACAAAAATCACAAAATCGTAGATGCACCCCACTTTTGTAGTAACCAAAAACATCAATAAGAAAGGATGTGAAAAGATTCATGACAAGGAGTGAATAGTCTCCTTTGGAGAAGGGAATGGATTTGGGGTAGGAGTTATGAAGAAGGGGACCCTTATACTTTCTACTCTGAAATCCTGGAATTTTGGGGAAGAGCACGTAGTAATGTTAAAAGAGTTATCAAATCAATTTAGGAGCGCCGGGTTGGGAGTATGTACTTTCCCATGGAACTCGGGCTCATCCCTGAGGCGGGACCCTCCTTCCCAGACTTCCTCGGTCCCTCAGGAGCCCCCACCCATGAGGACACGAGACCCTCTCCATCCTGCTCTATGTCGGGGTGCGCTAACTCCTTCTGACTGCACAATGACCACACCTAATGGAATATAGAGCACACCCCCACTCCCTGTTATTTTCACTCAATGCCCATGGCAGTCCTACGAGGCAGGTACAGCAGCATATCCACCTCATACCTGAGGGACCTGAAATTCAAGGAGCGTAACTGCACAGCTCCTAGGAGGCAGGGAGGGCAGTGAGCCAGGCTCCCACAGGCCCCCTCCACCCACACACAGGGTTCCTTTCAGCCCCTGCTTCCTCTGGCAGGAGAAGGTTGGTGTGGAGCCACCTGAGGACAGCAAGAAGGAGCGCACGGACCCTGCCTGGATGTAACATGAGAACACCACATAAATGTACATTCTCATGTAATTAATATTCTGAGATGGTTAATTTTATGTGCAACCTGGCTAGGCCACCGTACCCAGGCATCCAGTCAAACACTAGTCTAGATTTGCTGTGAGGGTATTTTTTAGATGACATTATTATTTAAACCAGTAGACTTGGGATAAAGTATATTACTCCTCATAACATGAGCGGGCCTCATCTAATCAGTTGAAGGCCGTAAAAGACTGAGGACCACCCAAGAGGAGAGAATTCTACCTCAAGGCTGCCTTTGGACTCAGTATCAACTCTACCCTGGATCTCTAGCCTGCTGGCCTGCCATTCAAATTTCAGACTTGCCAGCCCCATAATCATGTGAGTCAAATTCCTTAAAATAAATCTACTGGCTCTGTCTACACGTCCTACTGGCTCTGTCTCTAGAGAATCCTGGCCAATGCACTTTCCCTAAAGGGTGGACACATTTAATTTAAACTAGCTTTTGTCAGTATTACCACACCTAGCAGTGAGACTTGTTCATCTTACATGCTTTATAAACGTTTGAGTGAAAACCAACAGCTAGACAAAAAATGCTCAATTGGCTTTGCCAGATGTGATTTTTATTTAAACTTTTATTTTGTTGCCTTATGAGTCATTGCTTAAATTAAGGGAGGGAGGGTGGGAGCAGTAAGTGGTAAGATGTCTTCTATTTATGGCTGTGACCCATCATCATTCCAGAAACTATAGTTTTTGTTTTGTCTTTTAAATCAGAGTAAATGGGGACGGGCAGGGCCATAAGAAAGGCTCTAGCGCCTCTCCCTCCCTCTCCAGGAGCCCTGCACCTTTCGCTGTGCAGGTCCCTTCTATAAGGAGGGGCCCAATCCCATTCCGTCCATGCACCCCCCACCAGTACAGGCAAATGCTCTCTTGCTACCAGAGAGACATGATGCTGAGGGCAGCATTAACTCAGTTAGGTGCTCTGCCCAGCAGTATTTGCATTTTACAAGAGCTGGCAGAAGAACCCAAAGAAACAGCTTCCAATAGGGCAGCTTCATGCTCCCACTTTAACCAGGAAGGAAACTAAGGCACAGGGATGTTGGACAGTGTGCCCACGGCTGCATAGGTGTCATGGTCCAAGCTGGCCATGAGGCGGCTGGGAAGAAGAAAGGTGTCTAGGAGAATGTGCCTGGCTTCTCTGGAATCCCCATTCAGCAAGCTTTGCCGCTTGCTGGAGAGCAGATCCTGATGAAGGGACTGAGACTTTGCATCTAGCTTCACAGGGCCACGTCCTGGATGTGGAGGAGGGCTTTTTCATACCCAGAAGTACTCCTGGCCTAATGTCTCCTTTCACATAAGTTGCATTGAACACAACGTTCATTTCCCACAACGTGGCAAGTTCACTCCCTGTCTCGTATTGCTTGGAGAGCTCTCTTATCCCTCAGCACTTAGCCTAGTAGTTAGCTCTTCCAGAAAGCTTCCCCATGTCTTCCCTGCCCCAGAATCCAAAGTGCACAGGCTCTGTGTTTGTTGCCTGGCACAGTCACCAGGCTGAGGTCTTCAAGGGCAGGACATCTGACGCTGAGCAGTGTCTGGCCCACGGTAGGGCCAGTAAAAGTGAATAAACCTGGGATTATTTCCTTTTCACGGGGGAAATGACTAGAAATTACTAGTACTCTTGTCTGATGCATAATGGGCATTCCATATTTATAGAATAGTTCTTAAGAGTGCTTGGAATAAATCCACATTGACTTAAGCTATGCTGTGGGGAGAGGAGGCAGTATTACCGTCATTCCTGGGTAAAATGTCAATGGCCATGAGGAAATTTTTTTATAGTTCATGAGATATTTTTCTGATTTTTGAGAATGTTTTTAATTTTAAGTTTTCCTCCCATAAACTTTCTAAAACCATTGGCATTCTTTTTGCCTCTCTAGAATCTAGTAATTGGCACAAAACTCAGCCCCAGATTATGTCCTATAAGTATTTTAAACTTGAAATACAATGTGACATGATTCCAGGGGCCTGGCAATAATTTAAGATAAATAAGACCCATCTGGTCTCAAAATTTCTGGTCAATTCAACAAATTAAAAATCACCTGGTTTAGACACTTGGTATTATTAACCTTGTTCGTTTTCATGCATTCACACATTCATGTGATGAATGGAAGCCTGCTGTCATAGGAGGGTTAGTAAGGTGGCCAAGGAGGTAAGACACTGATAAGGAGTAGGTTAGGAGTGCACTGATTGGTGGTTGGGAAGTGCATGGACCAACCCTAAAAGGACACACTAGACTTTTGACAGTTGTAACTGTCCAGGAAAACTAGGGGAAAAGAAGTATACAAATAATGTTGTAATTGGGGCATCTGGGTGGCTCAGTCGATTAGGTGACTGACTTTGGCTCAGGTCATGATCTCGCAGTTCGTGGGTTCAAGCCCCGTGTCGGGCTCTGTGCTGAACACTTGCTCAGAGCCTGGAGCCTGCTTCAGATTCTGTGTCTCCTTCTCTCTCTGCCCCTCTTCCCCTGCTTGTGCTCTGTCTCACTCTGTCTCTCAAAAATAAATAAATGTTAAAAAAAAATTTTTTTAAATAGAAAAGAAAAATAATGTTGTAATTAGTGAGGCCCAGTAGGGATGGGATAGGCTGGATCTTAAGCAGGAGGGTAGAAAAGGAAAGGGGACAACTTAAGTATGGAAAATTTTCTTTGGATAATAAATAGCCATTTCATGTAGGCAGTAAAAATAAATTTGTAGTATTTTTGAAGAATAAAGGGACAAGCCACAAATGGAATGGACAGTGGCTGGTCCCTAGGCCAAGCTGGAGGAAAGGCAGCCTGTGGCCTGGAGCGTGACTCAGGCAGGCGGGATGTGGCGCGGGCTGCCTGCAGCTGCGATAAGGAAGACAGGATGGGGCACTGCAGAGGACATCCTGGAGCAGACTGGGGACTTTCCATGCAGGAGCATATGTGGAAACCCACAGCCTGAGAGAATTCTGGCCTGCATGCCAAGCAGAGTCCTTGGGTGTCAGCAAAGAGAGGAGTGGAAATGCTAACCCTGCACCACAACGGCACAGGGGAGATTGGGAAGGAGGTATGGCTACATCCAGTGCCTTGTACAGACAGCTTCACTACATAGCTCCTGCCTTCCAGAGCCCTGCCTTCCGTAGCTCTGCTGACTCCTTTTCAGGGTAGCCTGGGTGCTCCATGCTCTGTAGCTCCCAACCCGTGGACTCAAACCTCAGGCACGTTTCTCCTACCAGACTGATTTGTGGCATATCTGTTTGATGCTTGTGCCTTGATTTACTTAGGATGCTCCTTTAAGTGGGCTCACATTTTAAACATAGCCTCTGCCTGCTAAGCAAATATCCTTATTCATAAATGACTCCCACCTGAACCACCAACCCCCACCCCCATCCCCTGAACCTCCCTCTCCCAATAACCGGGCTTCCTTGCAGCACAGTCAAAACCCTTCCTGGGCATCCAGGTGGGACTGGGCACAGACACCTGCTCCCACCTTGGAAGCAATTTTGTCACTCAGCAGAGTAAATCACCGGGGATTCCTGGGAGGTAATAAGTACCTGCCTCATCAGGTTTCTCCAATTCTTAATTCTGTCGTGGAGTCTGGAGTTCAGGCCCCTCCCCAACTACCTCTTCTACACACACATGGGGACTGGGGTTCTGGCCTAGCCTTCAGGGAGCTCTCCACTTCCCCCAGTGAGGCAACATCATCCTATTAACTTCCACCGTGGTAAATCACAGTGATGGCACATGCTCTTGATAAGACGTGATGAGAATAGTGCTTCACCTCTGTGGTCTTTCTTCCAAAATCTAACAAGCTCAGTCCATTTATGAGAAAAACCTCAGACAAATCCCAATTGAGTGATGTTCTACAAAACAACTTACCAGCACTCCTCACAATGGTCCAGGTCATCAAAAACCAGAAAAGTCTGAGGAAGCATCACAGTGGAGAGGGGCCTAAGAAGACAGGATGACTAAATGTAACATGGTATCCTAAGTGGGATCCTGAAACAGAAAAAGGGCATTAAGCAAAAACTAGGGAAATCTGAAGGAGGTATGGCTTTAATTAAAAATAATGTATCAACATTGGTTCATTAATTCTAGGAAATATGCCATGTTAACATAAGAAGTTAATAATCAAGGAAACTGCATGTAGGTTTATGTGGCTACTCTTTATCTTTGCAATTTTCTGTACATGTAAAACTGTCCTGGAATTAAAAGTTTATTTTAAAAATAAAGCTTTTTACAAACGTCATCCTAAAACCCCCAATGGGACAGCAGCTGCCGGACCACATATCACTGAAGACAATTTTATGCATGGATCCTCAATGCTGCCTTTCAAACTATAGGCATGAGAAAGTATCAGCTAGTTCCTAAGTGAAACCTACCCACTTCAGTCTTCTTTACTGCTGTTTCAAATATGTGCTATACAATCCATGATCAATTTACTTTAAAAATTCTGGTTTGAAAGAGCCAAATTATGGAAAGAGTGCAAATTTCCATCGAGTGATGAATGGATAAAGAAGATGTGGTTTATATATACAATGGAATACTACTCGGTGATGAAAAAGAATGAAATCTTGCCATTTGCAACAATGTGGATGGAACTGGAGGGTATGATGCTAAGGAAATAAGTCAGCCAGAGAAAGATATCATATGATATCACTCATATGTGGAATTTGACAAAATCGACAGATGAACAGGGGAAAGGAAGGAAAAATAAGATAAAAACATAGAGGGAGGTAAACCATGAGAACAAACTGAGGGTTTCTGGGGGTGTGGGGGTGGGTTAAATGGGTGATGGGCATTAAAGAGGGCACTTGTTGGGATGAGCACTGGGTGTCATATGTAAGAGATGAATCACTGGGTTCTACTCCTGAAGCCAAGACTACACTGTATGTATGTTAACTAACTTGAAAAAAAGATGCAGATGAAAAAAAATTATGGTTTTATTTTTTTCTGATTCAAAGAGTAATATGTTATTGGGGTGCCTGGGTGGCTCAGTTGGTTAAGCGTCTGACTTCGGCTCAGGCCATGATCGCACAGCTTGTGGGCTTGAGCCCCATGTCGGGCTCTGTGCTAACAGCTCAGAGCCTGGAGCCTGCTTCGGATTCTGTGTCCCCCTCTCTCTCTGCCCCTTCCCAGCTCACAGTCTGTCTCTCTCTCAAAAATAAATACACTTAAAAAAAAGAAACCACAAAGAGTAATATGTTACTTGGTATGACTTGAAAAAAGGAAATTTTTGCCAAAATTGTTTCTCCCTGAACTAATAATATTATTTGCAGAACTTCCCTACAAAGCATTTTTGGAAAGGACCCAGAATGCTCACCGACTCCACCATATTCTACCTTGTAGGAATTGTGGTAATGAAGCACTAATTTCTAGGAATAGTTAGATGCAACAAAACCAAATAAGCAGATTCCTCATCTTATTGTGTACATGCAAAGTCTGGCACATTGTTTCCTGGAGTAATTTGTGTTGCTGTAAATAATAGAGGCTGTAAATACATGTTACTCTGATTTCATCCATCATGTGTTTCTTGTGCTGTTGTTTTATGGGGAACGGTAGGATTTGAGAAGGTGAGGGAGATTATCAAAGGCAAGTGGGGAGAAGCTTTTGTTGTCCTTTGTAGAAATATCTCAAATACTAGTGCCTTCATTTGCCTATGTGGCACATAAGACATCATTCTACCATCGTAGAATTAAGTTGTGGAACACTTTCTGTTGGACGGAAAACAAACAGGCTGGCAAATGCCTTTGAAACGCTGACAGACACACCACGAACCCCGTCACATGTACCTGCCCCACCTCTGAAATACTAGCATCTATCTCTCCAGCTCTCTTGCTTCTGGGCTTCTTCACACTTCAGTCCTGTCCCCCTATTTTTTACCCTTTGCCAGCTTCTTCCTGGTTTCCTGTTCTTCCCTGTGCAGCACGTACTCTTCCCCAGTGTAGGAGTCAGGACAGAAAACCAGGAAGGCTGCCAGCATGACTTTCAATGAGTCCTCTGGACGCCCCATCCTTTGTCAAACGCTCCTCACAGTCTGTCTCATTTAGTCAGCAATGGCTTTGGCATTTCAAAATGAAACAAGGATTAGAAGGCTCAGAACAATCAGCCAGTCAAAAAGCTGCAGCGCAAATGAGTGACTGCAATATCTTGAAGCTCATTTCTGAGCAACCCCCCACCCAGAACGGTGGCCTGAGGAGATTCTCTCTTTAGACAGTTTGCTCAGTTCCGCTCTCCTGGTGACTAGTGATCCACAGTTTAAGCAAGCCTGGCTGGTCTGCTCCTATTTGGACGTCTAATGCTGCTTTTCCCCATAAAGCAACATCTGAGGTTTCCTAGAGCCCCTGTGAGCTCCATGTTGGCAACTCACACTGCACACGGTCATGCTGTGACGTCTGATTGTTTTTGCCACTCTGCTGTAAATTCTGCGAAACATTCTCTGCACATGGACTCATCCCCATGCTGACAAAGCAGAATTACTGACTGATAATAATTTCAACATCATTTTATAGCCAGGCCTGACAATGAAGTGGGAAGTGCTGGATTTGGAGGCTGAGATCTGGGTTTAAGCTCCAGGCCTTTACTTGCTAGGGTAGGTTTCAAGAATTGTCAGAAATCTTTTTTATTTTTTATTATTTTTTAACGTTTATTCATTTTTGAGGGACGGAGAGAGAGAAAGAGAGACAGAGTGTGAGCAGGGGAGGGGCAGAGAGAGAGGGAGACACAGAATCCGAAGCAGGCTCCAGGCTCTGAGCTGTCAACCCAGAGCCCAACGCGGGACTCGAACTCACGGACTGTGAGATCATGACCTGAGCCAAAGCTAGATGCTTAACCGACTGAGCCACCCAGGCGTCCCAAGAATGTTCAGAAATCTTTTTTTTTTTTTAATTTTTTTTTTCAACGTTTATTTATTTTGGGGACAGAGAGAGACAGAGCATGAACGGGGGAGGGGCAGAGAGAGAGGGAGACACAGGATCGGAAACAGGCTCCAGGCTCTGAGCCATCAGCCCAGAGCCTGACGCGGGGCTCGAACTCACGGACCGCGAGATCGTGACCTGGCTGAAGTCGGACGCTTAACCGACTGCGCCACCCAGGCGCCCCAAGAATGTTCAGAAATCTTAATGTGCTCATCTGAAAATTAAGGTAATAATCCCTGAATATTGTGCAGCTTATGTGAAATTCCATGTAAAACAATTTTGTGAGGTGCTACATGTATGAGGTGCCTTAGTAGTCACAGTATAAAACTTACAGAAGATGCTTCTTGAGCAAGCTGAGGTATGCATGCAGTTTCAGAACTGTCAGTTTCATTATGATATTCAAAACGTGATTCTTTTTTTTTTTAATTTTTTTTCAACGTTTATTTATTTTTGGGACAGAGAGAGACAGAGCATGAACAGGGGAGGGGCAGAGAGAGAGGGAGACACAGAATCGGAAACAGGCTCCAGGCTCCGAGCCATCAGCCCAGAGCCTGACGCGGGGCTCGAACTCACGGACCGCGAGATCGTGACCTGGCTTTTGTCGGACGCTTAACCGACTGCGCCACCCAGGCGCCCCTCAAAATGTGATTCTTAAGAAGGACTTTTGCGCCTGTAACTTGGCTACCAATTGAATATTAAAAAAAAATTTTTTTTAATGTTTATTTATTTTTGAGACACAGAGAGACAGAACACAAGCAGGGGAGGGGCAGAAAGGAAGGGAGACACAGAATCCCAAGCAGGCTCCAGGCTCCAAGCTATCAGCACAGAGCCTGATGTGGGTCTCGAACTCACAGACTGCGAGATCATGACTGGAGCCAAAGTTGGACACTTAACCTACTGAGCCACCCAGGCACACTGTCTACCAACTGAATATTAAAAAGAAGGTTGAGAATAGCTAGAATCAAAAAAACAAGAAATAACAAGGGTGGACGAGGAAGTGGAGAAAAAGGAACCCTCACACACTGCTGGTGGGAATGTATATTGGTACAGCCACTGTGGAAAACAGTATGGAGGGTCCTCAAAAAATTAACAATAGAAATATCACATGATCGAGTAATTCCACTACTGGGTATTTACCCAAAGAAAATAAAAACATTAATTTGAAAAAATATACGCACCTCTATGTTTATTGCACTATCATTTACAATAAATAGTCCATGTACAGAAGCTATCCAAGTGTCCATACATAGATGAATGAATAAAGAAGATGTGGCATATATATGATGGACTATCACTCAATCATGAAAAAGGATGAGATTTTGCCATTTGCGACAACATGGATGGACACAGAAGTATTATGTTAAGTGAAATAAGTCAGAGAGAGAAAGACAAATGCCATATGATTTCACTTACATGTGGAATCTAAAAAACAAAACAAGTAGCAGAAATAGATCCATAAATACAGAAAATGAACTGATGGTTGCCAGAGGGGAGGATGGTGGGGGGGGTGGGCAAAATGGATGGAGGGGAGTGGGGGATACAGGCTTTCAGTTATGGAATGAAGAAGTCACTGGAGTAAAAGGTACAGCATAGGGAATGTAGTCAACGGTACTGTGATAGCATTGCAAGGTGACAGATGGGAGCTACACTTGTGAGCACAGCATAATGTACAAACTTGTCGAATCACTACGCTGTGCTCCTGAAACCAGTGTTAGTTCAAGGAAAGCCCTTGAACTGGTCAGGGCCAGACACATCCTTTACAAACTGTCAACCTATCAATCTAAGTAAGAGAAGAAATAGATAGGAGTCACAAGTTCTTTTATGTGGTCTAAGCCTTTGGAAGGGGACGTTGGGAAGCAAGCAAAAGCTGCTGCGGCTGTAGTCATCATCAGGGCTGCTCATTCTTTGTGTTCTCTGAATGGTATCTTTAGGTGAGCTGAATTTTTATTTTGATGCCCTTTTTTGATCACGATTTTTCTTGTACAATTAGTGTTTGTTGTATTCTAAGAAACCTTTGCCTTCCTCAAGGTCATGAAGATATTCTCCTATGCTCTCTTTTAGAACCATCAGTTTCCCTTCTCTATTTATATTTATTATTCATCTTGAACTGATTAGTTTGAGTATGATGTTAGGGCTCGTATAAATGCATATAATGACATGTATCCTTCACTGTGGATACAGAGTATTTTCACTGCCCTGAAAATCCTCTGTGCTCTGCCCATTCATCTCTACTCTCCCCCAAACCCCTGGCAACCTCTCATCTTTTTACTGTCTCCATAGTTTTGCATGTTCTGAATGTCATATAGTTGGAGTTATACACAGCCTTTTCAGATTGGCATCTTTCACTTAGTAATATGCATTTAAGTTTCTTCCATTTCTTACCATGGCTCATTTTTAACCCACTCATTTCTTTTTAGTAATAAATAATATTGCATTGTCTGAATGAACCACAGTTTATCTATTTACCCACTGAAGGTCATCTTGGTTGCTTTCAAGTTTGGGAAATTATGAATAAAGCTGATATAAACATCCATGTGCAGGTTTTTTGTGGACATACGTTTTCAACTGCTTTGGGTAAATACCAGAGAGCATGACTGCTGGATCATGTAGCATGTTTTGTAAGAAACTGTTAAACTGTCTTCCAAAGTAACAGTACCAATTTGCATTCCCACCAGTAGTGAATGATAATTCCTGCTACTCCTCATCTTTGCCAGCATTCTGGATTTCGGCCATTCTAATTTAGGGGTAGTATTCACTTTTTTGGTGTGCAAAAAAATTCCATTTTGCATGGAACTTAAACAATTGAGATAGAATATATGTACAATAAAGACCTTTTAAAATTGTACCATTCAGTGATTTCTAGTATACTCACAATGTTGTGCAAACATCACCTCTATGTAATTTTAGAACATTTCCATAATCCCCTACCTAAAACTGTATCCATTAGCAGTATCTATTTCTTCTTCTTCCCAGCCCCTGGCAATACTTTCTGTATACTATACTATACTATACTATACTATACTATACTATACTATACTTTCTGTATCTATGGATTTACCTATTCTGGATGTTTTCCATAAATGGAATCATGTAATATGTAACCTTTTGTATCTGGCTCCTTTCACTTAGCATAATGTTTTTGAGGTTCATCCATCTACAGTATCAGTATCAGTACTTCAGTCTTTTTATGGCTGAATAATATCCCATAGTATATACGGATCAACCACATTTTGTTTTCCGTTCGTCAGCTGAGGGACCTATAGTTCATCACCTAGTGCAACTATGAGCACTCACGTACAAGTTTTTGTTTGAATACTTTTTTCCCAATTCTTTTGGGTATATATCTAGAAGGAGAATTGCTGAATCATTTGGTAATTCTATGTTTAACTTTTTCAGGAACCATCAAACTGTTTTCCACAGTGGCTGCATAATTTAAATTCCCACCAGCCATGCATGACAATTCCAATTTTTCTTCAATACTCTCTGACAGAGTTTATTTTCTATTGCTGCTTTTTGTAATTATCATAGCTATCTTAGTGGGTGAGAAGTGATACTGTGATTTTGATTTTCATTTCTCTGATGACTAATGATGTTAAGCATCTTTTTATGTGCTTGTTGGCTATTTGCATATCTTTGTGGGGGAAATGTCTTTTCATTTGAAATCAAGAAGTGTGTCCTTCAATTTTGTTCTTTTCAAGTTTATTTTGGCAATTTGGAAACTCTTAAGATTCCATCTAAATTTTAAGCTTTTTTCTATTTCTGTAAAAAAAATGTTATTGGGATTTGTATAGGGATTGCATTGACTCTACATATTGTTTTCAGATAGTACTGTCAGTGTAACAATATTAAGTCTTACAATCCATGAAAATGGGATGTCTTTCTACTTACTGAGGTCTACTTTAACTTCTTTCAGCAGTGTTTTGTAGTTTTCAGCATACAAGTCTTTGGCCTACTTGGTTAAATTTATTCCTATGTATGTTATTCTTTTCATGCTTTTGTAATGGAATTGCTTTCTTTATTTTCAGACTGTATTACCACCATCATGAACATGATTCCAATACCCCAACATGTTCCCTCTGACCCTTTTTATGAAATAGTGTTTTTAATTTTTTATTTTTTTGCTGCAAGTGTATAGAAATACAATTTATATTTTATATTTGTGTATTGATTTTGTATTCTAGACCTTGCTAAATTCACTCATTAGTTCTAAATAGTTTTCTACTTTCCAATCTTTATGCCTGTTTTCTTTGGCCCTGTTGTTCCAGTGAATAGTGATCTCCAGTACAATGTTGAATAGAAGTGGTGAGAGTAGACAACCTTGCCTTGCTCTTCATCTTAAGGTGAAATTTCCAATCTTTCATCATTATGTATGCTGTTAACTGTAGGTTTTTTGAAGTTCCCTCTATCAGGATGAGGAAGTTCCTTTATTATTCCTAGCATGCTGAGACTTTTTATCATGAAGAAGTACTAAATTTTGTAAAATGCTTTTTCTATACCTATTGAGATGGTCATATGGTTTTTCTTTTATTCTGAGAATGTGATGAATTATATTGATTGATATTAAAAAACTAAAACAACCTTACATTCCTGGGAAAAATTCCCAGATTTTGGTCATGTTGTATTATCCTTTTTACAAAGAATGCTAGGCTGAATTTGCTATTATTTTGTTAAGGATGTTTGTGTCTGTGTTCATGAGGGATATTGGTCTGTGGTTTTCTCTTCTGGTAATGTCTTTTTATGCTTTTGATATTAGGGTTAGGGTAGCCAAAAAATTTAAAAATTGGGACATGGTTTCCTCTTCTATTCTCTAAAACAGTCTGTGTATGATCAGTATAATTTTTTCCTTGCAAGTTTGATAGAATATACCAGTGTAACCATCTGTGACTGAAAAAAGGTTTCAATCATAAAAGGATTTTAGTTGCACACTCAATTTTAAAAATCATGGAAATTTTCAGATTTTCTATTTCTTCCTATGTCAGTTTTGATAAGTTTTTTTTTCAAGAAATTTGTTTATCTAACTTGTTAGTATTTTTTAGCATAAAATTGTTCAAAACTCTTCATTATTTTTATTAACCCTTTATGCCTGCAGGATTGCTAGTGAAACCCCCTCTTATTCCTGATGAAATTTTTGTTTTCTCTGTTGTTAATTTACTCGATCTGGTATTACTTTCTATCAACTTTAAGGACCTTCTTTACATTTCTTTTTTTTTTTTTTAAGTTTATTTATTTATTTTGAGAGAGAGAGAGTGCAAGCAAGAGACAGGTAGAGAGAGAGGGAGAGAACCCCAAGTAAGTTCCACACTGTTAGTATGGAGCCCAGTGTGGGGTTTGAACCCATGAACCACGAGATCATGACCTGAGCTGAAATCAAGAATTGGATGCTTAACCGATTGAGCCACCCAGTTGCCCCTTTACATTTCTTGTAGTGTGGACTTCACAGAGATGATTCTCAGCTTTTTTTTAAATCTAAAAAAGTCTCATTTTACCTTAATTTTGTAAGATAAGATATCAGTAAGTTACTGATCCTAACTTGCAAGCGTTTTTCTTATGGCACTTAAGAGGTTTTGTTCCACTCTCTTCTGACCTCCATGGTTTCTGATGGGACGTCAGCTTTAATTTTATATGTATATAATGTGTCCTTTTCCTCTTGCTTCTTTTAAGATTTTTCTTTAACTTTGTTGTCAGCATTTTGACTACAAAGTGACTGAGTGTGATTTTCTTTATATCTATTCTGTTTTGGGCTTGCTCAGCTTCTTGGGTTTATGGGTTTATGTTTGTTTTCTTTTGTTTAATGATACCCTGTCATTTAAAGCTTGGCTGCCTCCCACCTTCTATGGCAGGCCTGCTCTTACACCTATCTGCACCAGGCCAGGTGCTTGCCTCAGCTGGGGCTCTGGCTTAACAATCTCCACCTAAATTCAGTTAATCAGGGCTTCCCTGTATCTACAACTCATTCACCAAATAGAAGTGTTGGATTCTTAGTTCATCTAGATTCATTTTGTTGCTATCCTGGTACTGAAGGCCCTTGGTATTCTTCTTCATCCTAATCCTGAAGAAGAACTGAAGGTGTTTCTTCTTATTCTCTTCATTCTCTATATACGAGAAATCATACTTCCTGCTTCATAAAAGTTACATGTGGCCATGTGACTTGACTGACCAATGAAATGTGTGAAGTGTGAATGCTTCTGGGCATATATCCTTGTGTATGATTGGACACTGTCACTCTGTGTGGTAAACTGAGTAATAGCCCCCAAAGATGTCCACCTCTTAATCCTTGGAACCTGTGAATATATTACTTCATAGGAGAGACAACATACTGCAGATGTGATTAAGTTGAAGGTCTTGAGGTAAAGAGATTATCCTGGTTTCTCCAGGTGGGTCCAGTGTAATCACAAGGATCCTCATAAGAGGTAGGCAGAAGAGTTAGAGTGAGAGAAGATGTGCCAATGGTAACAGAGGTAACAGAGAGCAAGAAAGAGATTTGAAAATGCTACACTGATTGCTCTGATGGAAGATGGAAAAAGGTATGCAGGTGGCCTCTAGAAGGTAGAAAAGGAAGGAAATAGATTCTCACCTAAAGCCTCCAAGAGAAAAGCAGCTCTACCAACACCTTGTTTTTAGTCTATTTCAGACTTTGGCACCCATAACTAAGACAGTAAATCTGTGTTGTTTTAAGCCACTTAAATTTGTGGTAATTTGTTATAGGAGGAATAAGAAACTTGGGGCACCTGGGTGGCTCAGTTGGTTCAGCGTCTAACTCTAGATTAGGTCATGATCAGGTCATGATCTCACAGTTCTGTGGGTTCCAGCCCCACATTGGGCTCTGTGTTGACAATGTGGAGCCTTCTTGGGATCCTGTGTCTCCCTCGCTCTCTGTCCTCCCTTGCTCTCTCTCGCTCTCTCTCCCTCCCCCCCACCAAAAATAAACTTAAAAAAAATCTTAAAAGAAACTAATACACTCCATCACAACAATGGCAATGATCCCCATTGGGGAGACTGTCAGTCTGCATTCTTGAGTGACACAGAGCAAAGCAGAGTCCCCAGCTGACCATGACACGCTTGGAGTATGAGTAAGAAATAAAACTGTCCTTTTAAGCCATGGAGATTTTGCAGGTATTTGCTTATAACATAGCTATATGTCAGTACAAATCCCACATAAAGAATTTTACTCTGTATAATTATTTTTAAGTTTATTTATTTTGAGAAAGAGAGAGAGAGAATGGGAGAGAGCAAGTGGGGAAGGGGCAGAGAGAGAGGAGAGAGAGAGAATCTCAAGCAGGCTCCACACCACCAGTGCAGAGCCTGATGCAGGGCTTGAACTCATAAACCAAGAGATCACGACCTGAGCCGAAGTCGGATGCTTAACTGACTGAGCCACCCAGGTGTACCATACTCTGTACAACTTGGCTGTGGGACATGAAGACACTTCTCCACAGGGCCTGAGAGTTCAGGCCTCTAGAAGTGATGAAATATCTGGGCTATTCTGACAGGAAGCTGAAGGGCAGTTTAGAGCTACTTGAGCAGGTCTGTTGAGGGTCGGGTATGTTATAGCTCCTCGGTGCCAAGGTTTATGATGTTCTGTTCCTTCTCTCAGGGGGAGTGCAGCCTAATAAGAGGGAGAGTCTGCACAGGCAGGAAGCCCAGGTGACACATAAGTGTAGATTTAAGTGTACCTCAGAGGGCTTTGGTGGTGGTGAAGACGAGTTACTACGGGGGAGAGAGAAACTCGCAGAGAGAAAACAGAATCTCTCAACCAGAAATGAATTTTGCCGGATGTTGCTGCTCAAAGGGTTGGAGCTGAGGTCTTCATTCTACTTTAGTAAGAACACGTCAAATGACAAAAGCAAAAACGAAAAACAAGCTGAAAGCACATGCTTCTACAGACAGGTACGTTTCAGGGGCTTTTCCTGGGTTTTCTATCTCCTTACTTCTCTGTAGAAGAGGGCAGTAGAAGCTCTCAAAGAGCAATCCAACTGTGCTAAGATTTTATGGTATCGTAATTATGACTTTGCTTTCGCAGAAAGGGTAAAATGTGTCCAATGCACTGGCTTCTAAGGCAGTCAGGAGCGTATGACATTTTTCAAGATTTCCCTTAGGATCAAAGGAAGATCTAATGAATCATTTCATCTAACGCCTTGTGAGGGCTAACTGGTCCTGACCCTGACTCTGGGTCCAGGAAAACCTGGGGGTGGGAATGTGTTTTCTAGATTCTGAAGTAAAATATTTCAGGAGCTGGACTGAGTCAGGAGACCCTTCCTAGGGTGGGGCTGGAGGCAGCCAAGCAGGGTGTACCTGGAAGAGAGTGAACCATGACCAAGGGAGCAAAAGGTAAAGCAGACACGAGGAAAGCACACCCACCACAGAAGGTGAGGCAAGGAGCCTCTGGGAAAGAGTCTTAACAACTAAAATTAGAAATCTGGAATCAAGTCTAGTCACTGAGTGGCATGTGCCCAGTGAGATACAGTCTGTCGTCAGGAGGTGCTAGCCTCACAGCCTAGGAAGGCCTGTGGCTCAGGGAATCAGGAGGTGAGGGCACTACTTGAACTTCACATGGAGGCGCCCCTGATTTATGTGGACATCCATCCTCTTTCCATCCTTCCTTATTGGCCCCATGTAAACCTTGGCTGTGAACTCCCCTTAACTCATTTGCCTGAGGGCCTTTGCACTGGCTCTTCTTTCTGGTTGAAAGGCTCTTCCTGCACATATCCACTTGGCTCACTTCTGCTCTTCCCTCTTTTCTCAAATGTCCCCTTCCCCGGAGGCCTTTCTCTGACCACAGTTGTAACCTATTCCGCCTGCCCTGTCACTGCCCACCTCTCCTTATTTTTCTGGCTTTTCTTTTTCTGTGGCATCCATGTGACCTCTGGTACACAGTGAAATTTACTGTGCTGCAAGGGCAGCAGGTCCCTAATTTTGTCACAAGACATGTGGTGGCCCTTTCAGAGTCTAGGTTTAGAAAGAGATACTAGAGAGGCATAGTGTCAGAGAGCCAGCCCTAGCTGCCTGCCACCTCAGGGGCTAGCTTCCAGTGGCACCAGGAAAAAGTGACATTAATCTCCTCCTGCCTGTGCCTCCTGAGAGCTTGTCCCTCCGCCTTTCATGGCTCCACATATGTGAGCTCATGCAAGTGCCACACAGCTCTGCAGGTGCACACCATTCACTGTATTCTCCCCACTGCATGGGTGAGGTGGGGAGTGGATACCTGGCCTTCTCATAGGCAGGCTAGTGGGCTATATACGATGTACCATGGCCTAGTCCTCCTTCTGGTCCAGCTCTCTCTAACCCCCCATGTGACTGTATGTGGAGATGCGGCCTATAAGGAGGTAAGTAAGGTTACATGAGGTCATAAGGGCAGGGCCCTCATCCTATAGGATTAATGTCCTTCTACAAAGAGACAGCAGAGCTCTTTCCTCTCTCTCTCTCTCTTTCTCTCTCTCTTTCTCTCTCTCTCTCTCTCTCTCTCTCTCTCTCTCTCTCTCAGAATACACATGGAGGAAAACTATGTGAGGACATAGTGAGACAATGGCTGATTGCAAGCCAGGAAGAGAGTCCTCACCAGAAACTGGCCCTGTCAGACCTTGATCTTGGACTTCTAGTCTCCAGAAATGTGAGGAAATAAATTTCTGTTGTTTCAGCCTCCCAGTCCTCTGTTATGGCAGCTTGAGCAGAATAGTACTGGAGCCACCATGAAATCAGCCCAGTGTGGCCCAGTATGGTCCATGGATCCAGGCTCTGGGGCCTCTGATTTTGAGGACGATGGTCCCTACTGTGGTTCCCTGACACAGGATGCAGGCACGGGAAGGTAACTGCCTGTCTTCCCCATCCATGGCCTGCAGTGCTCACTAGTTTATAGTTTAGTCATCGAGGACTCTGGAAATGGGTTCTGCTTTTCTCCCACAAGCTGATAATAATCTTCCCCAGAGATCATGTTGAAGTCTGCAATGAAAACTCCTTCTTCAGACCCCACCCTCTACCCCAGAACACTCACAGCGTTCTGTCTCCTATTGTTCCCATAGTCCTCTGGGGCACTGAGGAAGTGCAGGCGGCCTGGACAAGGTCCATATGGGGCTTGTACAGAGTGGGTCTCTGCTTGTAGAGGAACACTGAGAACTGCCCCTTGGCATAGGCCACTCCCCGGGCCTACACACCATCCCCTCCTTCCAGTCATCCAGGGCGGAGGGCCTTTGGTCTGGGGAGCTGTGCTTCCTGGGTGACGTTGGCAGCTTATGGCATCAAGGCTACAGCTATATCTCCATATGGACGCTGATGCTTTGGGGTTGGGGTCTAGTTGGAATACTTAGTTACCTTAGTTTAGCTTAGGGTGGGGGAGAAGAGGGAAGAAAAGGAAGGACAAAGTGGAGGAGACAAAAGGGTCAGGAAGAAAAGGGGGAACCAGGAGTCACAGGAATCAAAGCACAGAGAGGTCAGATCCCATAGAGCCAGGCTGGGAGGTCACTGTACACAGTGACGCCCGTCATCTCTCTAGATGATGCTCCGATGACGGGACATGTGAGTTCCCAGTTCAGAGCCACTGCGCTCTCAACATCCTCATGGGTTTTGCTGCCAGGGTCAAATCACAGAGGAGGGTGTTTATGGAGAAAAGGCTTTTAGAGCCTTGACTCATTTTGGATTGTTTGGGAAGGTTTTTTTCAGCTCCATGTGTTTTTGAAAAAGCAGAACAACAGTCAGGCTGACATCATCTGGTGTTAATGGGAACACTATAAACATTGCCACTTAAAGTCAAGCCAAAGCATTATTTTACAAAATTATTTAATCATTTGTTCCAGTATTCACTAAATGGTACAAACGTCAAGGAAGTGTTCAAAATGAAAGAAACTGGTGTATTAAGGAATAGATGAATTTATGGTAATGATAATAATAACAACAACTCCCCCACCCCCCCACCCCCCCGGTCAGGCTAAGTACACAAGGTTCTGGATTTCTTCCAGGGGCTTCCACAGAGCAGAGGAATGTTTTTGCTGTTCACTTACACAGCTGAGCTGGCCCGTTGCCATGACAGGCAGCTTTGTTTATTTGGTTTTCACTTTTCCGCATGAAATATGGTCCTGTCTTGATTCTCCTGCCTCTGGGGCTGTGTTTCTAGCTAGAATCCTCTCTGTTCCTGTGCAGAATGAGTCCCTTCGCTGGTACTACCGGTGGGCAGCTGGCAGCACTGCTGGGGGCAGGGAGTCTGCACGCACATTCAGGTCATAGATCACAGTTTCGGAGTTAAACCTTTGTTTGGGGTAGCACTCATTTGGCTTTTAAGCTCGATGTGACTTGGTTGTGAACCTAGTGGACTGCTTCATCTGGGGAATTCATGCACGGGCTCTGTCTCACCACCACCACCACATTACACAGTTCACGGGCACGCTGGCCTGTGTGTGCCCACAATCCCAGCAAACGTTCCCCTGATGGAGGACACTGGCCAGAGGCCCGATATCAAGCCCAGTGCCTACATCAGTGCTTCTTACGTCTGCTCTGGGCCAGAATGACAATGAGGGTGGATGGAGAAGACAGATGAAACACAGTACACCTCATAAATAAATAAGCTCACCATATAGTGTATTAGAAGGTGAAATGCTGTGGGAAATTGATATCAAAGTAGAGCAGGAGTAAAAAATGGTGGGTGTTTCTGGGTGTGTGGGAGGAGTTGATAGTTCAAAATAGAATGGCTTGGGTTTCTTATAATATTAAACATACAGCAGTAAGTGACCTAGAATTGTACTCTTGGGTGTTTACCTTAGAGAAATGAAAACTTGTGTTCTCACCAAAACCTATACATGAATTTCCAAAGCAGCTCTATCTGTAATAGCCCCAAACTAGAAACAACGCAGATGTCCTTTGTCATGTGAATGATCAAAAAACTGGCGCCTCCTTTCGGTGGAATACTTACTACTCAGCAATGAAAAGGAATGAACTATTGATACATTCACAACCTGGAGAAATCTCCAGAGAATTATTCTGAGTTAAAAAAAGTCTATCCCAAAGGATTACATACTATATGATTCCATTTATACAACATTCATGAAATTACAGAATTATAGAAATGGACCACCGATGAGTGGTTGCCAGGGGGACAGGGACAGAGGGAAGTGTGTGTGGCTATAAAAGGGCTGTATGAGTGATCCTTGTGGGGACAGAGATATTTTGTATCTGGACTGTATCAGTGCAATGTCCTGGTTGTGCTACTGTACTATAGGTTTGCAAGATATTACTGCTACAGGAAACTGAGGTAATGGGCACAGAAGATCTGCTTTATTTCTTGAAGCAACATATGAATCTTACAGTTGCCTCACAATAAAAAGTTTAATTACTCCAAAAAGAGGGTGGCCCAGGTGGGCCCACTGAGAAGGTGACATTGGAACTAAGATTTGAAAGAGATGGTGGAGACAGACATGCATTTATCTGAGTAGACAGTGTCCCTGGCAGAAGCCCTACTGTAGAAGTGCATTTGGCATTCTCAAAGGGCACCAAGGGACAAGGTGAGTGAATAGGAGGGCATAGGAAATAAATCACAGGGGTAGCTGGGACCAGATCCCAAAGGCCCTGGTGGGCACAGTAAAGTCCTGGGCTTTCACTCTTGGTAGTCAGGGGAGTTACGGGTCATTCTGGGTAGCAGAGTGACATGGGCCAACTTCAATTTTAACACATCCCTTTGGCTGTTGAGTGGAGACTAGACTGTGGGGGCTTGGACAGAAGCCGGAAGACAGTAAGGAGGCCACTACAAGCACCCTGGATGACCCTAAGTGTCTCCTCTGCCTTGGCAGGCCCCATTTGTGTCCTTCCTGAATGTGTGTGCACTTAAATGTTTGGTCAGGCATGCAGGAGCTTCTTGAAGAAGCACTGGCCCCCAAAGCCCTGAGTCTACACTGGTGACCCATGGAGGGAATATAGCATGGTTAAGGATGAGGGTCAGAAAGGTGAAGATGAGGAACCGCCAAGGACAGGGACCTTAGGGTACAACTTATCATTAAAACTTGGGGCCCATGGGGGGGCGCCTGGGTGGCTCGGTTGGTTAAGTGTCCAACTTCAGCTCAGGTCATGATCTTGTGGTTCATGAGTTTGAGCTCCGTGTCAGGTTTTGTGCTGACAGCTCAGAGCCTGGAGCCTGCTTTGGATTCTGTGCTTCCCTCTCTCTCTGCCTTTCCCCCACTGTTGTCTCTGTCTCTCTCAAAAATAAATAAACATTAAAAATTTTTTTAAAAAACTTGGGGCCCATGGAAAGCAGATGTGGAAGCCCAGTGGTTTAGTACAATAAAAATAAAAATGCCCTCGATGGTGTCCAGGGTGTTTACATGCGTGTCACTGAGACTCTCAAGTAGGAATGCATTCTGCAGGACATTTTAAGGACTTGCTATGTGTTGGGGACTGGTGTCGGTACCACAGGTACAGTGGAGGTAAAGCTGGCATAGCTCTTATACTCAAAGGATCAAGCTATCTGCTGGGCCTCTTTTCTCCAAAGTCTCCAGGGGTGGATCCTTCCTTGGTTCTTCTAGATTCCATTAACCCCAGGTGTTTATGGGTTGTGGGGTTGTGGCAGTGTCACTCCAATGTCCGCTTCCATCTTCACGTGGCCATCTTCCCTCTGTGTCTGTGTGTTCCTGTGTCTTCACATGGTGTTCTCCCTGCATGTGTGTCCTCACATCATCATCCCTCTTCTTATAAGGACACCGGTCATAGCGGCTCAGGGCCCACCCTAATGACCTCATCCTAACTAATTACATCTGCAATGACCCTATTTCCAAATAAGGTCATATTCTGAGGTACTTGAGGTTAGGACTCCAACATATCCATTGGGAAGGCACAGTCAACCCACAAGGAATACTGTGCCAAGAAAGAAAGAATGGTTAGGAAGTACTGGGCAGCTGTCGGATGGAGTCACAGATCTCACATCAGAGAAACTGTTCTGAGCTCATATTCGCATGCTGAATCTGCTTGCTCTGAATCACTCCCACTAATATTTTTAAAAACATGTTTTGCGGGGGTGGGGGTGTGCCTGGGTGGCTCAGTTGATTAAGTGTCCAACTTCAGCTCAGGTCACGATCTCGTGGTTTGTGAGTTCAAGCCCCACATAGGGCTCTCTGCTGTCAGTGTGGAGCCCATTTCAGATCCTCTGTCTCCCTCTCTTTCTGCTCCTCCCTTGCTCATGCTCTCTCTCATAAATAAAAACATTTCAAAAAATGCTTGGGTTGCCTGGGTGCAGTCAGTTGAGCATCTGACTCTTGATGTCTGCTCAAGTCATTATCTCATGGTTTGTGGGTTCAAGCCCTGCCTCAGGCTCTACGCTTACAGTGCAGGACCTGCTTGGGATTCTCTCTCTCCTTCTCTGTCTGCCCGCCCCACCCTCTCTCACAATAAATAAATAAACATTAAAAAATTTTTCTTAATCAAGTAAAAACATGCTTTACTCAAAGTGTTTCTGTTATTGATTTCACGTAAAAAGTATTTTTATGCTCCTGACACAAGGGAATTTTTGTTAGCAGTGCAGTCACTTAACAGTTGTGCTGGCCTGAATAACTGGTCTTCTCCCTGTCTTGCACCCCATGGCCATCACGCTGTCCAGATGGGACATCAGTGGGGGTAGGTAAGCACAAACTAGGCTAGATCACAGAAGACCCAGCAGCCAGCAGGACCTAGACTGGGTCAAGTAGGCAGCAGGGAGGCATCTGGTCCTCAGCAGAGAAATTATGTGGGAAATGTAGAGTCTCATAGGTCTGGGCAGGGCAGGAGGCATCTGGAATTAAAATGTAGGTGAAAGGTTTAAGAACTGGGGACCATCCATACGCAGCTCCTAGACCTGGGGAGACAACGATGAACCCTAGAGCTCTTCTTTAGGAGAGACTGAGACTTAAGGAAAGATGGGTTGGTCAGTGATGGAAACAAGAACTTGCAGAAAGGAGAGCTTCAAATAGAACGAAAAGGTCAGTGGCTTCAAACTTCACCAGAGACAAGTGTGTAGTGATTCCAGGGGGGAGAGCCTTCCTTTCCAGATGTCTTATCCTCCTCAGGCAGGAATGGCTCTTTGACCTGCTTCCAGAGTCCTGGAATGTCTCAGTCTCCCCTGGTGGCCATGTGGCCTCTAAGACCAGGGCTAGATGTCTTCTAGGTCCTGAAGCCCCCCCCCCCCTCCTTCCTAGGTCCTCATCAGAGCTAGGGCAAGAGGAATGGGCTGAAAAAGAGGAGTGAACTGGAAAGGACCCAGTGGAGGTGGTCTGGCTGGGCGCCTGAAATGGCCACAGTCCTGGTCCATGGGCGTACTTCTACTTTCTCCTGGTGCCACAGACAATTCAGCTGAATCCATTTAAAAGAGGAGGGCAAATATACAAATCATGACCCCCACATTCCCTCAACCCCTTGTAGGACACCATAGAAATATATATATATATTACGCCTCACTAACAACCATGGTCAGGAATAAATTTGGAATTCTTGAATTTAGACTCTAGTTCATTCGTATGCTTGTTGCTAAATTAAAAGCTTGAAATAATTTTCTGCTGTAAAAATACAAGACTATTGCTATTCAGATAAACAGATTTTTCAAATCAAAGACTTGAAATCTTAGGAATTATTTCAAAATGCCTTTTGGAAAGCTTTTCTGTTTCTGATCATAAAATGTCAAAGTCACATTATTGTGAGCTGTAGTTTTTCTATACTTGATCTTAGCCAAAAGTAAAGAAGCAATCCAGTTTTTCTAGATTTAGTTTTACTTATTAGTACTCATTCACAGCTAAAATGACATGTTATGCTTTAAAATAATAAAACACATTTTAGAAATATATTGTATTTAGGTGGGATTTCAAGCTATAAAGGAGCAAAAAAATCAACAAATCCTCCTCCCTAAAAACAACTATAAAAGTGGACATCATTGTAAACAAACAAAAAAAAACAAGCAATCATTTCAGGGCTCTGAAAACTGGCCAGAGGCAAACAACAAATTGAAAAACATAATCATGAAACACTGTGGAGATTCAGGTAAAAGCATTAGGGATAGGTGGCATTCTTGGCTGGGACTGCCTCCACCCTTCATCCCAGCCCAATAAGCCTGGTTGTTCTGCCAGGGCAGGACAGGCCCTCACTAGCTTTGGAGTAAAGAGTAGCAACTCACAGCTAGCAGGAAATGGGAGAAGCCTGCAGATCTCCTACGGTGAAGGTGCTATCCTGGTCAGAATGAGCAATATAAGACTACCCAGAAACTGAATAGGAGATCTTAGAAATGAGATAGCCATTAAACATTCCACATAACTCTGGCCTTCTGGGAGCCTGTGTACATGCACCGTGGAGACCTGAGAGGGCCTGGCATTAAAGTAAGACCTGAAGTAGAGTTGAAATTGCCAAAATTGAATATGTCTCCTAATTCAAACACAGATCCATCAAGAGAGTACCGTGTTTGTGCACAACCTTTGACCAATCAGTGAGTGACCAGTAAGCTATGCAAACACAAACGTGACCCAAAAGAAGCTAGGCCCCCAAAATAAAAAATACAAATAAGAATTGGAAAAAAAACAACTGGGCAGAATCATCACTAGGTGCACACCTGTGTGTGTGTGTGTGTGTGTGTGTGTGTGTGTGTCAAACAGATCAGGTCAAAGCAGGTTAAAAATCAACAAAAAGCAGTAACAACTAAGAATCTCAGAGAATAAAAAGAAAATAGAATCTAGATTGGTTATGATCTATTATCTAAAATATCCAATTTTCAACAAAAATGTATCAAGCATGCAAAAAAAAGTCTTACCCATACTTGGGAGAAAAAGCCAATGGAAACTGTCTTTGAGTAGCCCAAATGTTGGATTTAACAGACAAAGACTTCAAAGCTGCTATTTCAAGTATGTTTTAAAAAACTAAAGGAAACCATGTTTAAATAATTTGAAGAAAATATTATTAAAGTGATTCAACAAGTAGGAATATAAAAAAAACAAAATAATTTTTAAAAGGGCTAAATGGAAATCCTAAGGCTAAAAAGTACAATAACAAAATGACAACTTTATTATGCAATCAGCAGTAGATTTGAGATATCAGAAGAAGGAATCAGTGGGTTCAAAGAAGGGTCAATAGAAATATAACCTGAAGAAGAAAGAGAAAAATAATTGAAAAAAAAAAAAAAAGATCAAGTTCCCAGAGACCTGTGGAACAGTATCAAGCATGCCAACTGCCTAAGGGGAATCCCAGAATAAAAGGAGACAGAAAAAGAGCAGGAAAAAAATTTGAAGAAATAATTGTTGAAAATCTCTCAAATTTTATGAAAGCTTTAACCTATAGATCCAAAAAAACCTAAGGATAACCAATTAGGAAAAACAAAGAGATCTTCACTTAGTCATATCAAATTCTAGAAAGCAAAAAACAAAGAGGAAACCTTGAAAACAGCAAGAGAAAAACTAATCATATATAGGGGAACAAAAATACAAATAATGAGTATAAATTTCATCAGAAAAAAATGGAGGCCAGAAAGTAGTAGAATGCCACATTCAAAGTGCTGAAAGAAACAATTGTCAGCCAAGAATTCTATAACCAGCAAAATTATCCTTCAAAAGTCAAAGTGAAATAAAGATAGTCTTAGATAAACAAAGACTGATGTAAGGTGAAACTAAGAGACATGCCTTATAAAAAATACTAAAGGAAGTCCTTCAAGATGAAAGAAAATTACTTCAATTGGTAACATGAATCACAAAAGAAATGAAGAAATTAATGCCAGAAATGGTAAAAATATAAGTAATTATAAAAGGCTTAATGAATGTACATTTTCTCTTTTACTATTTCTTTAAATGACATAAAATTATATACAGCAAGTGTATTTTAGGGTCTACAACATATATAGATACGTTAATATATATGACACTAACAGCACAAAGGTGAAGGTGGGGTAGAGAAAAAAGGAAGCTATATTGGAAAAAAACTGCTATAATTTACTG
Source organism: Lynx canadensis (assembly GCF_007474595.2). Taxonomy (NCBI): domain Eukaryota; kingdom Metazoa; phylum Chordata; class Mammalia; order Carnivora; family Felidae; genus Lynx; species Lynx canadensis. The sequence goes on from NC_044314.2 coordinate 37,766,915, forward strand.
GATTAAGTTAGTACTAAACTGAAATAGGTTGTAATATGCTAAAATGCATATTGTAATTCCTAGAACAACTACTAAGGCAATAACTAAAAAATATAGTTTAAAACTCAACCAAGGAATTAAAGTACTGTTCAAAATTATTTAACACAAATGAATGAAGTAAAGAAATAGACAAACAAAAAAAGACATGAGGCATATAGAAAATAGCAAAATGACACATATAAATCCAATCATTTCAGTAATTACATTAAATGTGAATAGAATAAATATCCCAGTCAAAAGTCAGAGGTTGTCAGAGTAGATAAAAAAGCAAATTCAACTGTATGCTGTCTATAAGATACACACTTTCAATTCAAAGACACAAAAAGGTTCAAATCAAAAGGGTATCAGCTCTCACCACTCTTATGCAACACAATACTGGAGGTTCTCACCAGTACAACAAAACAAGAAAGATTAACTGAATGAATTATACACAAATTGGAAAAGAAAAAGAAAAACTGGTTTTATTCAAGACAGCATAATCAGTATGTAGAATATCTCAGGACAAAAGATTAATATACAAAATACCAATTTTTCCTATATACTAATGAACAGTCCAAAAACAAAATGAAGAAAACCTGTTCACAATAGCATCCAAAGGAATAAAATACTTAGAGGAGTAAATTTTTAACTTTAAAAGTTCAAGATTTATATACTACAAAGTACCAAACATTGCAAGAATAATTAAAGATCTATATAAATTGAGATATATTCCATCTTCAAAATAGATCGAAAGAAACAATATTATTAAGATGGCAGTTTTCCACAAATTGACCAACAGAATCCCCATCAAAATTCTGGTAGAATTTCTTGTAGAAATTGATAAGTCAGTCCTAAAACATATATGAAAATGCAAAAGACCTGGAATAGCCAAAACAATTTTTTTGTAAAGAAGAGCAAAGTTGGAGGGCTCACACTACCTGATTTCAAAACTTACAACAAAACCTCAGTAGTCAAGACAATATGGTAATGGCACAAAGGTAGACATATCGGGGCACCTGGGTGGCTCAGTTGGTTAAGTGTCCAACTTCGGCTCAGGTCAGGATCTCACACCCTGCATCAGGCTCTGCAGGCTCTGTGCTGACAGCTTGGAGCCTGGAGCCTGCTTTGGATTCTGGGTCCCTCTCTCTCTCTGCCTCTTCCCTGCTCACACTGTGTCTGTCTCTCTCTCTCTCTCTCTCTCTCTCTCTCTCTCTCTCTCTCTCTCAAAAATAAATAAACATTAAAAAAAAATTTTTTAAGACATGTGGATCACTGGAACAGAATTAAGAGTTCAGAAATAAACCTTTATGTTTATAATCAATTGATTTTCAACAAAGGTGCCATGGTAGTTCAGTTGAGAAAAAAATTGGTCTTCAATAACTTGCTGGAACAGTTAGATACACTTATGCAAAAACATGAACTAGGACCCTTACCTCACAAGACATATAAAATTTAAGCCCAAATGAATTATAGGCTTAAAAGTAAAAGTAAAAAGTATTAAGACTTCTAGAAGAAAATATTATAGAAAGTCCTTGTGACCATTGGGTTAGGGAAAGAGTCCTTTTCAATACTGCACCAAAAAAAGCACAGTATGATACCAAAAGAAGTAATACACTGGACTTCATCAAAATTTAAAAAAATTTCTCTTAAAAAGATACCATTAAGAAAATAAAAAGAGGGGCGCCTGGGTGGCGCAGTCGGTTAAGCGTCCGACTTCAGCCAGGTCACGATCTCGCGGTCCGGGAGTTCGAGCCCCGCGTCAGGCTCTGGGCTGATGGCTCAGAGCCTGGAGCCTGTTTCCGATTCTGTGTCTCCCTCTCTCTCTGCCCCTCCCCCGTTCATGCTCTGTCTCTCTCTGTCCCAAAAATAAATAAACGTTGAAAAAAAAAATTAAAAAAAAAAAAAGAAAAGAAAAAGACAAACAACAGTCTCTAAGAAAATATTTGCAAATTGATGTCTGATAGAAGATTTGTATCTTGAATATATGAAGAATTCTTATAATTCAGTAAGAAGTCAAACAACTCAATTAAAAAACGGACAAAACAGGGGTGCCTGAGTGGCTCAGTTGGTTAAGTGTCCAACTCTTGATTTTGGCTCAGGTTATGATCTCACAGTTCTTGAGTTTGAGCCCTATGTCAGGCCCTGCACTGACAGCGCAGAGCCTGCTTGGGATTGTCTCTCTCCCTCTCCACATTCTCTCTGCCTTTCCCCCTGCTTGCATGCTCTCTCTTTCAAAACAAATATACTTTTGAGGCACCTGGGTGGCTCAGTTGGTTAAGTGTCCGATTTTGGCTCAGGTCATAATCTCATGGTTAGTGGGTTAGAGCCCCATGTCAGGCTCTGTGCTGAACACTTGCTCAGAGCCTGGAGACTGCTTCAGATTCTGTGTCTCCTTCTCTCTCTGCCTCTGCCCCGCTCACACTCTGTCTCACTCTGTCTCTCAAAAATAAATGTAAAAAAAATAAAAATAAATTAAAAATAAAGTTTAAAAAATTTAAGTTTATTTATTTATTTTGAGAGAGCAAGAGTGCAAGCTGGGGAGGAGCAGAGAGAAAGAGAGAGAGGATTCCAAGCAGGCTCTACACCGTCAATGCAAAGCCTGATGCGGGGCTGGAACCCACAAACTGTGAGATCATGACCTGAGCTGACCGAACTCAAGAGTCAGATGCTCAATCAACTTCTCCACCCAGGCGCCCCACAAAATAAATAAACTTGAAAAAAAATGAACAAAAGATTTTAATAGATATTTCACCAAAGAAGATATTCAAATGATTAATAAGCACATGAAAACATATGTCTCCACAAAGACTTGTCTTTGTTTTTGCTTCTAGGGCATCCTGGAAGGAGGAAAGTGTTGGGCTACCCTGCTGTGCTTGAATGGATTTGAAGTACACAAACCAAATTTATCATGAGCTATTGTAGTAATGATAAGAACAATACTATTATGTAATCTATTTATGCCTGGTGACCATGGCATTCTGCTCCAGTACAGGCTCTGCCATTTTCAAAACACATTGATGACCACCATATTATCTAAGCCTCACTCACCCAGTGGGTAAAATTCTCCCTAAGAAAGACCTCCCCTGGCCACCTAGCAAGCTCCTCACTATCCCTGGGTCACCTAGCTGCCTCCTCATAGCCTAACAATATCCCAGGCAGCAATGGCCTAAGTTACCTAGTCTGTTACCACAATAGGGTACATCTTGGTTGGTTAAGATAGCACTCCTATTCTCCTAACTCCTCTCTAGTTATCATTGTTTCTTTGAAACAAAAAGATATGTCATGTTACCCTGGCATGTCCTATAAAGAGAAGAAAGGACAGAGAAATGAGAGCATTTACCATGATTGAGCTCTATTTGCTGGGATTTTTAAAAATCAGTGCAAAACCACAGTAGCCAAGGAGGAGGGAGAAGTGTGGTTTATTGAGCTTTGCTGAAAAGAAGGAATTTCTCTCATGGGATAACTTGCTTAGAAATAGAAGGAGATGAAGTTTAGACATGTGATTTTCATTACAAGCTACATCCTTTCAGACAGAAGGCAGATATAATTGGATCCATTTCTATTTTAATTATAATTCTTTGGCTTTAAAGTAATCACCAATGGAAATTTGCAAGCCACCACAAACGCCGCCATTTCAAATTCCCTGGATTTTAATGTGGTCTGGATTTCCTTCGGCAGGGCTGAGGCTACCCACCACAACTGATGTTTGTTGTTGTTACAGACCTAAAGTTTTCCCCAAACAAATATAAACTGATCCTTTCTTTTCTCTTCTTTTCCTCCCTCCTTCTATTTTCCTTTTGAAATAAAGAGACAGCTCTTCTAAATTTTGCCAACGCTTTCCCCTACAAAAAATAGGAGAAACAAGACTTTTTGTGATGAATGACAGCAGAGTGCAGAGGCATAGGGCTTCCTTTTGTCCCTTCTAGCTGGCCAGGGGGCTTCTCCAACCTCTCTAGTTATCAGATTCAGGAATAATCACAAGTCCTGAGAAGGGCTTGAAATACAGTCAAACAGTATAACCAGCACTGTGAAACCCCTAGAGTTAAACCCCATTTTAGCTGTTTCCTACTCACTTTCTTAACATCAGTCTATGTCTCAAAGACATTCTTGGCAGAGTTGGAAGGGAACCCTGGCGAAATCAATCCTGAGAATAAGTGTTGAGGTGCCCATGCAGCCTCCAAGAGGGTCCCTGCTCCTGGGTCCCTTTTCCCACATTCCTGAGAGAGGACCTGGTGAGTATCTGAGGTCCTATGCCTGTCCTCTGACACTGGCCCCACAGATGGTTTGTGGCTTGTTGCACATGGCCTGCATGGGACAAAGGCAGGGCTAGGCTTTCTTTTGAAGCAAAGCAAGTAAATGTAAGAAGTGTGATCCATATTGTAACCAGAAATTTGTTTTAAACTAAAATTCAGATAAAATGGTAGCGAGTGTGCTCCAATGTTTTGCTTGCTCCATGTGCCCTGCACTCAAATGTTTTACTCAAATTCAGTATAATTCAACAAGTCTTAATAAGTCATGTTAGTGTGGAAGTAGTATGTTTGTTTATTTGGCTAGTTGGTTTCTTTATGCATATATATAAGTAAAAAGTGCGCGCACGCACACACACACAACAAGAAATACAAATAGCAAAGCACTTACTTAGGTTACTTAACAAACCTAAACATGAGAGTTCCCCCACGTCAATAATACAGTTTCAGAATACAGAAAATATATGAGTGAAAAATGCCAGTGTTAGTATTTGGGAATTAATCTCACGATCAAGAGGTTTTAGCAAATGAACAGCAAGTGTAGATCACTGTATGAGCGTGTGTGTGTCAGCAATTTCTGGCAATCAGCTGACATACGGCAAAAAAGATTTGGAGATAAACCAAGTCAAACCAAGTCTGACATTTCCTAATGGTTCAAAAGATGAGATAAAATGAAATCATAAAACACCTTGTTCAACAACATTTTTTTTTTTTTTTGGCTTGTGTTCTTGTTCAGACCAGAGGGATTCACATCCAAGTCAAAGTGGACTCTTTGTAAGCTGACTCACAGAGGCGGGATGCTGGGGTCCCTGCTCTCATCCTGACAGCTGTTCTCTCTCTGGATCCCTGGGCTTTCCTGACAAAGGCACATGGGCAGTAAGTGCTAGGCACTTCATTAATGGACAAAGACTTATCGTCATCATTGGTTTACATTCCTGTAATTTAAAAAAGGTCCACAGTGACTTTTCCTATCACAATGAAATCCCTATTTAGAGAGGAAAAATGAAGGGCCTTACAATCACCCTTCTACTCCAGACCAACACTGAATATACCCTAGGTTGGCAAATCATGCCAAAGAGTTTCACAGTTTTTCTTGCATCTTTCTCAAGAGGCTTTTGTATCTCTTTTCCTTCTGATAGGGAGTATACTGGAAGATTTTCCCCTGAAGCTTCTTATTTATGCAGGATTTTAATTCCTTCTCTCATGGTTTTCCAGATACTGTTATTATTTTGCTTTTCCTGGCTCCTGCCCCCAACCATATACCTAAGGCCATGGAGAATTAAGAAGGGGCTGGTAGGGGTGCCTGGGGTGACTCAGTCAGTTAAGCATCTGACTTCGGCTCAGGTCATGATATCACAGTTCATGAGTTCGAGCCCCACATTGGGCTCTGTGCTGACAGCTCAGAGCCTGCTTTGAATTCTGTGTCTCCCTTCCTCTGCCCCTCCCCCACTCATGCTCTGTCTCTCAAAAACAAATAAATAAAAAAATTTTTTTTAATAAGAAGGGGGCTTGTAGAGGTCAAACAATAGCCTCCTAAAGATGTCCACATCCCAATCTCTGGAACCTGTGATTATGTTAAGTTACTTGGCAACACAGAATTAAGGCTGCAAATGAAGATACTTGTACCATACATTGTATATGACAGCACAATAAGGAGGTTATCCTGGATTATTTTGGTAGGCTAATGTCATCTCCAGATTCCTTAAAAGTGGAAGAGAGAAGCAAAAGAGACTTAGAGAGAGATGTAACCCCAAAAATGGTCAGAGTCATGCACCATTTCTCGCTTTCAATACAGAGGAAGGGGCTACGAGCCAGGGAATGCAGGCAGCCTCTAGAAACTGGAAAAGGCGAGGAAAGAGATTCGCCCCCAGAACCTCCAGAACACCTTTATTTTAGCCCATTGACACTGATTTTGGACTTCTAATCCCCCACACTTCAAGGTGATAAAATTGTGCCATTTTAAGCCATCAAATTTGCAGTTATTTGTTCCAGCAGCAATAGGAAGCCAAGACAGAGGTGAATACCTCACTGCTAGCCTTTCTTCTCTAATTCCACCTTGTAGCCTCATGGCTAATAGTCCAGTTAAAATCATTCTTAATTTTGTTAGGTATTATGGTCCCATAGGAATAATCTCTCTCTTTTTTTGAATGGGCTTGAACTCATGACCCTGAGATCAAGACCTGAGCTGAGATCAAGAGCCAGATGCTTAAAACCAACTGAGCCACCCAGGCACCCCAGGAATAATTTTTTTAAGTTTATTTATTTATTTGTGGGGGTGGGAGGGCAGAGAGAGAGGGGGACAGAGAGAATCCCAAGCAGACTCTGTACTGCCAGCACAGAACCTGACTTGGGGCTCAACTTCAGGAACTGTGAGATCATGACCTGAGGCAAAATCAAGAGTTGGACAATCAACCAACTGAGCCACCCAAGTGCCCCAATCTTTTTAAAAATAATATCCCCATCTGAGGGAAATGCACACAAATATTTATAGGTGAAATTACATGGTGCTGAGATTTGCTTTAAAATATTCATACGCAAAAACCAAATTGTGAGGACACATGAAATCAGACAATTGTTGATAACTGTTGAGGCTAGATGATGGGTACATGATGTTATTATGTTATTCTCTTACTTTTTGTGCATGTTTGAATATTTCCATAATATAAACTTGAAATATATGTAGAGGAAACAAAATTTAAAATGTCCCCTTCATGGGTAGATATTTTATTCTAAGTAAGGTGAGGAGTTTTTCCATTGTTTTTACTTATAGTTTAGTTCATGAGATTCTCATTATTAACTTCACCTATGCTACAGAAGCCAGCTGTGGCTCTGGGCTCTCGATTTTTACATCTTCTTAAACAAGAAGAGAAGATATTAAAACTAATGCACACAATGGATACAGGGTTACCATCTTTTTCTGCGTGAAAAGGTGTTGAGGGCTCTGACAGAGGAAGGACAGCAGGGCCACGGTAGTCATGGGGGGAAGGTAGACAGTTCATCCCTAGGGCCCGGCATCTCTCAAGTCATTTCTGGAAGCCTTCTGCCTCCTTTCTTCAGGTTTTGATTTGGCCCTCAAGCTTATAAAGAATCTAATCAATTCTAAATTAATCAACAAGTGTACTTTAATTAGTTCTAAAATCCAATTGTTTTCACACTTTAGTATCTATGAAATAGGGGTATATTCCTACTCCTCATGATCAGTATCTGGGAACACAACAACGCACAAGATTTTATACATCAGGATCACCTTCCCACAGGATTTATATTCATCTCAATTTTTTGATTCTTCTTTGACATTTATGCAAGGCTCTGTAGTAGTTCTGTACTGCTACCATAACAAATTACCACAAACTTCATGACTTATAAAAACACAAATACCTTATGGTTCTGGAGGTCAGAAGCCCTACATATGGGTCTTACTGGGCTAAAATCAAGGTATCAGCAGGCTGCTTTCTTTTTTAGAGGTGCTAGGGAAGAATCCATTTCGTACTCATTTGAATAACTGGCAGAATTCAGTCCCCAGAATAACCTCACCATCTCAAGACCTTAATTTTACTTGCAAAATTCTTCTTGCCATCTAATGCAACATATTCATAGGCCTCAGGGATTACAATATGGACATCTCTGGTTGGGGGAGACATTACTCTGCCTACCACTGCCTCTCCTACAAAATATTTTGCCTAGTAACACAACTACTCCCAATACCTTAACCAGCAGAAAGCTTTCCTATAGATAGGGGAAACTGAGCTAAAACCATATGTATGCTCCATCTTTTGAATAAGTAGATATAATGGGGGTAGCAGGGGTGGGGTGGGTTTCCTGAGAGATCTCATAAAGAATGGAAATCTTAGGGCCACCTGAGATGATCTCACAGCTTGTGAGTTTGGGCTCTGTGTCAGGCTCTGTGCTGACAGCTCAGAGCCTGGAGCCTGTTTTAGATTCTGTGTCTCCCTCTCTCTCTGCCCCTCCCCCACTCATGCTGTCTGTCTTTCTTTCTTTCTCTCTCTCTCTCTCTCAAAAATGAACATTAAAAAAAAAGAATGGGAATCTCTGAGCTTGGTAAGCAAAACTTCACATTTACCTCAGACAGAAAGAAATCTTGGCTGAACCATATCTTTTCATCTGAAAAATGAGCTTGTATACACACATATATACATATATTTGCACGCTGTCCAGCATAGTGTTATGTCAGCACTTCTTTCCTAAAGACTCCTGCCAGAATCACTGTGTTCTAGAGACACTGCAAGCACATTATCTCACCGCTAAGACCCAACTGTGCTGGTGCTCCTCCTGTACCAAGCCAAACATCCCTGCAAGCAGAACTGAGTGGAAGCCTTAGAGAGGCATACAAAGGCACACATCTTTATTCCAACTAGACAGAACCCAGATATACCTAGACCCAGAGTGGGCACTGGCTTTGCCACTGAGACTTTAATACTTCATAATAAGTTCTCCAAGAATGAACTGATAAAAGAGTTTGCATTTTCCATGATTCTGTGGCTGGACATTTCCAGAATCTATTATGTGGGGTGCTGAGTAGCTGGCTCTTCAGATCTTGTGATGAGAATTACAGCCTCAGCTGCATGTAGGGTTTAATTACATACAGTCATCACCCTTCTCTAGACAGTGATCTGGTGTCCTGGTTTCATTAAGGATATTTGCAAAAGAGGAAAAGATAGCACTCCATGTGAAACAGAGAACCTATATGCAGCCCAGAATTGGACAGATATCAGACTTGTCAACAGCAACTACTGATATGAAGGGTCATGGAATAGTGTTTGTTTGTTTGTTTGTTTTTAATGAATAGACATGGTGGTTTTGAAAGTATTGCAGAAAAAGAGCTTTGAACTACAATTTTTTATCCAGCTATATTATTATTTAAATGTGAAAATGGGGGCACCTGGGTGGCTCAGTCGGTTGAGCATCCGACTCTTGATTTTGGCTCAGGTCATGATCCCAGGGTCATGGGCTCTAGCCCAGTGAGAGGCTTAGTGCTGAGCATGGAGTCTCCTTGAGATTCTCTCTCTCCCTCTGCCCCTCTCCCCCACTCATGTGTGCTCTCTCTCTCTCTCTCCCTCTCTCTCTCTCTGTCTAAAACAAACAAACAGACAAAAAATGAAATAAAGATAACCTCAGGCACAGGTTCACAGAGTTTACCAGAGAAAAAACTCTTTTTGAGAGAAATCTTGGAGTAAGAATTCTAGCAAAAACAGAAATCAGTACAGGAAGGCACTTTGGAATAAGGGATATAAGAGTGACTACATAATTTGGTAAAGTTTACTATTATGTAAATATGAAGTTTGCTATTGTGTAAATAGGCAAGAGCTTCCAATTTTCTTTAAATGTCACGTCTTAAATATGAATGAGAAAACAGAAATCACCTAAAAATAGAAGAAAGCCTTTAACATGAAATCTGGAAATCAAATAAGCAGTTAAGGAAATGAAATCTGGAAACAAAGACAATACAGACAGCAAAAGAAAATATTTAAAAATACAATTCACATGGGGCACCTGGGTGGCTCAGTCAGTTGAGCAACCGATTTCGGCTCAGGTCATGATCTCACAGCTCGTGAGTTTGAGCCCCATGTCAGTCTCTGTGCTGACAGCTCGGAGCCTGGAGCCTGCTTCAGATTCTGTGTCTCCCTCTCTCTCTGGTCCTAACCCACTCACATTCTGTCTCTGTCTCTCTCAAAATTAAATAAACATTTAAAAAAATTTTTAATATAATCAATATGCTAGATAGATATTACATCCATTAAATAAGAATAGGGATCTATAAAAAAGAAATCATTCAAAAAATTTATCTTGGAAATTTAAAATATGGTAGCACAAATTTAAAATTCAGTGGAAGGTTTAAAAGATAAAGTTGAGAAAGTCTCCAAGAAAGCAGAGTAAGAGACAGATACTTAGATACACAGAAAGATACAAAGACACACAGAAAGCAGGAGAAACAAAGAATAGAAAATAGTGATTTCTAACTATATTACAAAGCTACTGTAATCAAAATAGTTTGGTGCTGAAACAAAGATAGACACATATATCAGTGGAACAAAATAGCCCAGAAATAAACCCAATTAATCTATGTAAAAGGGGGCAAGAATACACAATGGGAAAAAGACAGTCTCTTCAATAAATTGGAAATAAATGGGAAATAAATGGGATATAATGGGCAAACTGAACAGCTACATGCAAAAAAATGAAACTGAATAACTTTCCTACACTATACCCAAAAATAAACTCAAAATGTATCAAAGACCTAAATGTAAGACTTGAAACCATAAAACTCCTAAAAGACAACATAGGCAGTAAACCTTAGACATTGGTCTTAGCAACATTTTTCTGGATCTTTCTCTTCAGGTAAGGGAAACAAAAGCAAAAATAAACAATTGGGACTACATTAAACTAAAAGGCTTTTTATACAGCAAAGAAAACCAGCAAAACAAAAAGGCAACCTACTAAATGGAAGAAGATATTTGCAAATGATATATCCAATAAGGAATTAATATCTGGAATATATAAAGAACTAATATAAGACAACACCAAAAAAAACAAACAAACAATATGATTAAAAAATGGGAAGAGGACCTGAATAGACATTTTCCAAAAAAGACATATAGATGGCCAACAGACACAAGAAAAGATGCTTACCACAACTAATGATCAGGGAAATGCAAATCAAAACTACAATGAGATATTACCTTACACCCGTCATAATGGCTAAAATCAAAAACACAAGAAACAAGTGTTGGCAAGGATGTGGTGAAAAAGGCAGCTTTGTGTACTATTGGGAGGAATGCAAACTGGTGTAGTTATTATGGAAGAGTATGAAGGGTCTTCAAAAAGTTAAAAATAGAACTATCATCCAATCCAGTAATTACACTACTGGGTATTTATCCAAAGAAAATGAAAACACTAATTCGAAAAGACATATACACCCACATGTTTATCATAGCATTATTTACAATAGCCAAGATATGGAGGCAACCTAAGTGTCCATCGATAGACGACCATTCATAAAGAAGATGTGATACACACACACACACACACACACATGCACACAGAGGAATATCACCCAGCCATAAAAAAAAAAAGGATGAAATCCCTCCAGTTGAGACAACATGGATGGGCCTAGAGGGTATTATGCTAAGTGAAGTAAGTCAGACAGAGAAAGAGAAATACTATATTATTTCACTTATATGTGCAATCTAAAAAACAAAGGAACAAACAGCAGAAACAGACCCATAAATATGAAGAGCTGATGGTAGCTAGGGGGTAGGGGATGGGCAAAATGAGTGAGGGGGAAGGGGAGATACAGGCCTCCAGTTACGGAATGAATCAGTCACAGGGAGAAAAGGTACAGCAAAGAGAACACAATCAATGGTATTGTAATAGCACTGTATGGTGATAGATGGTAGCTACACATGTAGTTGATGTAGCATAACGTAGACTTGTCAAATCTCTATGTTGTACAACTGAAATTAATGTAACATTATGTATCAACTATAAAAATAAAAACTACAATGAGATATCAACTGACATCAGTTATAATGGCTAGTATTACAAAGACAAGAAATAACAAGTGTTGACAAGTATGTGGAAGGAACCCTTGTGCACTGTCTATGGAAATGTAAACTGGGGCAGCCACTATGGAAAAGAGTATGGAAGTTCCTCAAAAAATAGAAAATAGAAATACAATGCAGCAATTCCACTTATGGGTATTTTTTTTAAGATTTATTTATTTACTTATTTAAGTAACCTCTATACTCAATGTGGGGCTGAAACTCATGACCCTGAGATCAAGAGTCGCATGTTCTACTGACTGAGCCAGCCAGGCACCCCTCACTTATGGGTATTTATCCAAAGGAAACAAAAACACCAATTCAAAGAGACATATGTACCCCCATGATCGTTGCAGCATTATTTACAATATCCAAGATACATAAGTAAACTATATGTCCATTAATAGATGTATGGATAAAGAAGTTGTGGCATATATATACAATGGAATATTACTCAGCCATAAAAAGGAAAAATCTTGCCATTCATGACAACATAGAAGGACCTAGAAGGTATTATGCTAAGTGAAATAAGTCAAACAGAGAAAAACAAATAACATGATTTCACTTATATGTGGAATCTAAAAAAACAAAACAAATAAACAAAAACAGAAACAGACTCATAAACAGAGAACAAACTGGCAGGGGTGGGGAGTGGGTAAAATAGGTGAAGGGGATTAAGAGGCACAAACCTCCCATTATAAAATAAATAAGTCACAGGGATAAAAAGTACAGCATAGGGAATAAAAGTCAATTAATACTGTAATAACTTTGTATGGTGCCAGATGGTAACTACCCATCATGGTGAGCATTTTATAATGTGTGTAACTGTCATGTCACTATGTTGTATACTTGAAACTAAAATAATATTGTATGTTAACTACACTTCAATTTAAAAAGGCATAGATATTAGGGGATTAGTCCAGGAGATTTAACATCCAAATAACAAAAATTTCAGAGAGAACAGAGGACATAGAAGGAAGAAAACTGTCAAAGAAATAATTCAAGAACAGCCATGACATTTATGGAGACTACTTAGAATCTCAAATTAAGAAATAAAGGAAAGGACATTTGCTTTCACTCAAGGCAGATGAACAGGAATGTAAAACAGGATTTTACACTCCTGCCTCAAATAAACGAACAAACCAAGACATAATATATGAAACAACAGGTTTAAAGATACTGGACATCAGGCAACAATAAACATTAACCTGAGAGACAAGAACAAAACAACATGAGCTCTCGTTGTCCAGCTTACTGCCCTAAGAATTTTTAGGCTGCAGCATGGGGAGAGGGAACCCAAGCAGAGACTGGCAGTCTCCCTGAGTCAAGGAGTCACAGCTGAGAGTCAGAGGGAGACCAAGGTGGCTAAAGTGCTTAGGACAGAGCGAGAATCCCAGAGACCTGAGAGGGTTACCCTTGAGAATTTAGCAGAAAAGTATTTTCCAGCACAGGAGGAGAGGAGCTACTTAAGACTAAGGGAACAAACCTATCTGAGATGCCTGGAGAACAGTGGCTGGCACTGACAGCAAGCTGGGAACAGTGCCTATTCCCACCAGCCAGACTGGAAAAACTCATAATTCACAGACAACTGAGTAGAATACCCAGAAAAGCCATGCCTCAGTAATGGGAAGTAATTAGCCCTAGACTAAGCACCACTCTGGACCCACTAGAATCATAAAAAAGACTTGAAAAGACCAGGCTTTTTCTAAGAAACTTAACTACCTCCCAGAACAAAATTTAAGAATATTAACAGAACACCCAGCACTCAACAAGGTAAAATTCACAATGTCTGGTATTAAAACAAAGGTCACCAGGCAATGAAAAGAAGCAGGAAAATACAATTTGCAATAAAAACAATAATCAGTCAGTCGAAACCAACCAACCAACCAACCAACCAACCAACCATCCAGCCAACCAACAGCTGTCACAGCTGTTAGGATAAAGCAAAGTCATTAAAACAATTATTATAACTGTATTATATAAAAAACTGTATACTATACGTTCAAAATTTTAAATAGAAATATGAGACATATATTAAAAAGTACTTGAATCAAACTTCTAGAAATGAAAAACAACATGTCTGAAATGAAAATGCACTGGATGGTATTAATGGCAGATAGACTTAGCAGAAGAAAAGAAAAGAAAAAGAAAAAAAAAGAGCACCAGTGAATGCAGGACAACTTCATGCAGCCTAACATATATATAAAGGCAGTCTTCACAGAAGAGAAGAATGGGAGGTCAAAAATATTTGATTTCATGGCTAAAATTTTTCCTAATATTTTACAAACACTAACTACAAAGATCCAGGGAATTCAATGAATCCCAAGCCTAAGAAACATGAAGAAAACTATACAAAGTCACAAAATAATTTTTAAAAACAGTGATGAGAAAATCTTAAAGGCAGTTGGGCAAGAGGTCGGGGAGGTGCTGTGTACAGAGAGACAAAGGTAAGAACAAGACTTCTCCCTGGAAACAATGTAAGCAAGAAGATATGGAGCAATACCTTAAAAGCACTGAGAGCAGGGAGGCGCCTGGTGGCTCAGTCGGTTCAGCATCCGACTTCGGCTCAGGTCATAATCTCCTGGTCCGTGAGTTTGAGCCCTGTGTTGGGCTCTGTGCTGACAGCTAAGAGCCTGGAGCCTGCTTTGGATTCTGTGTCTCCCTCTCTCTCTGCCCCTCCCCCACTCATGCTCTGTCTCTCTCAAAAATAAATAAAGATTAAAAAAAAATTTTTTTTAAGTAATGAAAACAGAAACTATCTACCTTAAATTGTACACCAATGAAAATATCTTTTAAAAAATGAAGGCAAAATAAAGACGTTTTCAGACACGCAAAAACTGAAAGAATTCTTCATCATCATCAAAACTGCAATACAAAATGAAGACAGAAATAAATCTGGATCTACACAAAGAAATGAAAAGCACCAGAAATGGTAACTACATAAGTAAGTATATTTTTTCTTATTATTTAAGTCCCTTTAAAAACAATTGAGGGCTTAAAACAAGTAATAACATTGCATTGTGGTGTTTATAACAAATGTATAATATGGATGATATAAATTCTAGGAGGGGAGAAATGTAAGTAAAGTATTGTAAGTTTCCAATACTATAAGTGAAGTGATATATCACTTATAAGTGATATATCACTTACTTGAAGGTAGATTGTAATAAGTTAAAGATGTATAATATAAACCCTAAATGAATTACTAGATATTAGAGAAGAAAAGATTCATGAAGTTGAAGATACAAACTATCCAAAATAAGACACCAAGAGAACAAGAGTAAAACAAATGAATAGAGCATCAATGAACTGTGGAATAATGACAAGTGGTCAACTGTACACACAACTGGAGCTCCTGAAGAAGAGAGAATAAAGGGGATGGAAAGAAAAAAAAATCTGTAAAAAATGATGGCCAAAAATTTCCTAAATTTGATGATAATTATAGATCTACAGTTGTAAGAAACTTAATGGAACCTAGGCACAAAAAAGAAGAGAAAGACGGGGGGAAGAAGAAGAGGAGGAAAAGGAAGAGGAAGAAGGGGAAGAAGAAATTATACCAAGGTATATATAATAAGCAAATTTTTCAAATTTTCAAATGATAAAAGGAAAATCTTAAAAGTAGTTGGAGGGGAAAATAAAAGGCACGTTACATAGAAAAAAAGAAAGACAGCAGATTTATAATTGGAAAAAAAATGATGCTAGAAGACAGTTTGGCAACAGGGGAAATCTATCAACCTCAAATTCTTCACTCAACAGAAATGCCTCTCAAAAAAGGAGGCAAAATAAAGCCTTTTTCAGACAAACAGAAACTGAAAAAAATCCATCATCAGTGACCTGTTCTGAAGAAATGTTTAAGGAAGTCCTTCAGGCAGAAGGACAATATCAGATAGAGAACTGAATTTACTCAAAAGAAGAGAGAACATCAGAAACAGTAGCTGCATGGGTAAATATAAAGAACTTTAAACTTTTTAAAGTCACATTATAATTGACTGCTTAAGCAAAAATAAGAACCATATATTGTGAGGTTTAGAAGTAAAATATAACACCACAATAGCACAAATGCCTAGAGGGGAAAGATGGAAGTATACTGTTTTAAGGTTCTTATAATACACATGAAGTAGTATAACAGCACTTGATACATTAAAGATGTATATATAGGGGCACCTGGATGACTCAATTGGTTAAGCGTCTGGCTTTGGCTCAGGTCATGATCTCATGGTCCGTGGGTTCGAGCCCCGCATCAGGCTCTGTGCTGACAGCTGGGAGCCTGGATCCTGTTTTGGATTCTGTGTGTGTGTCTCTCTCTGTCCCTCCCCTGCTCGCATTCTGTTTCTCTCTTTCTCTCTCTCTCAAAAATAAACATTAAAAAATTTTTTGAAGATGTATACTATAGACCCTAAAGCAAGCGTGAAAATAATATAACAATTATAGTTAGTAAGGCAACAAATGAGATAAGATGGAATCATAAAAAGTCCTCAATCAATACCAATAAAGCAGAGAAAAGGAAAAGGAACAAAACAAATTAGACAAACAGAAAACAAATATCAAGATGACAAATAAACATAACCACACCAATAATCACATAAAATGGAAATGCTCAGATTGTGTGGATAAAAAGCAAGACCCAACTACATGTTGCCTATAACTTAGCAATTATGTTAGAATCAATAACAAGTATCTCTGAAAACCTCACATATTTAATAACTGAATAACACACTTCTAATTAACCCATGAATCCAAAAGAAATCAAACAAAAAATTATAAAGTATTTTGAAGATAATAAAAATGAAAGCATAACATATTATAATTTGAGGGATCCTGCTACAGGAGTATATAGCAGCACCAAACACCTGTGTTAGAAAAGAAGAAAGGTCTCAAATCAATTCTGTCAGCTCTCAACTTCAGCAACTACAAAAGTAAGGCAAATTAAACTTTTATACAAATGTTCATAGCAGCTTTATTTGTAATAGCCCCAAACTGAAAACAAATGTCCACCAGTGGGTGAATGGATAAACAAATTGTGGTCTATCCCCACAGTGGAATACTACTCAGCAATAAAAAGGAACAGACTACTACTGATTCATGCTACAATATGGACAAAACTATTATGCTGAGTGAAAGAAGCCAGACAATGTGAGCCTAGTTACATTTATATTAAAATTAAGTAAAATTGAACATCCAGTTCCTTGGTTACACTAGTCACATTTCAAGAATTCAGTAGCCATACATGGCTAGTGCCTACCACGTTGGACAGCACAAGAAGACCACATTCCCATCATCTCATAAAGTTCCACTAGACAGCACTACTCTATACATGGAAATCTTGCAGAACACAAAAAAAAGATAGGGCACTCATTAGAAAACTGGCAAAGGATATAAATAAGGCAAACCCAAATGGCTAATAAGGATACGAATGACTAATAAGTATATGCTCTACCGCAGTAATGAAAGAATGAGGCATCACTTTATACTCATTTGATGGGCTGAAATTTGAAAGTTGGATAATGTCAAACGTTTGCAAGCTTGCAGGAAATGAAACCTTCATACTTTGATGGTGAGAGGAAAAGACTGGTGCAACCATTCTCAAGAGCAATCTGACACTATCTAATGACATTATCAGATGTATCTGTGACCGTGCAAGCCCTCTGTGTAGACCCTGCTTGGAAAGCTATACACTGCAAACAGCAACGAGAAGCAGAGCACTCACTATACCAAATGTATAGTGGAGATTTAAAATCAGCAAAAGGGCTGTAAATTAAAGTTGAGGGATCTTTTTTTCCCTCCAGCTTTATTGTGATAAATTGACAATATTGCATAAGTTTAAGGTTTACAATGTGTTGATTTGATATAGTTACATGTCACAAAATGATTACCACCATACTCTTAGCTACCACCTTCATCCATCACATAGATAACATTTTTGTGTGTGAGCACATTGAAGATCCGCTCTCTTAGCAACATTCAAGTGTATGATACAGTGTTAACAGCTATAATCACCATGCAGTTTATTAGATCCCCAAATTGTTAATCTTATAACTGGAAATTTGTATTTTATCCAGTACCTCCCCACTTCCCCCACCCTCCAACCACCACTGGTAACTAACACTCTACTCTTTCTCTGAGTTTGAGATTTTTAGATTCTACATATAAGTGATATCATACAGTATTTGTCTTTCTCTGATTTTTTTCACTGAGCATGTTCTCAAGATTGATCCACGTTGTCACAAATGGCAGAATTTCCTTCTTCTTCACAGCTGAATAACATTCTATTGTGGATATATCTGTACATATTCCTATACCTATACCCATATCTATCATATCTTCTTTAACCATTCATGTGGTGATGGACACTTAGGTTGTTCCCATATCTTGGCTATTGTGAATAGTGCAGCAGTGAACATGGGAGTGCAGATACCTCTACAAGATCTTGATTTTAATTCCTTAGGATATATACCCAGAAGTGGGATTGCTAGGTCATATGGTATCATATCAGAGTTGGACTCTGGAGGAGGGGGACAAATGGGAGTGGCACCCAGAGGTGAGGAAAACACAGAGCAAAATAGGGCTTACATTGACTGGTTAAGACAGTTTAGGTTTATAAGGAGTATCTGTGCCCTTATGAAGACAAAAAGAGAAAGGTTAGGACTGAAAGTATGGTGCTTAGAAAGAGAGACAGTAATTCAAAAAGTCAGTCATATGGAAACAACTTTGAAGGGGAGCTTTATTTTCCCTTCACTCCCTACTTTACTATCCTACTCTAGCTCCAGAGGAACAAATCAAAGAGGAAATAAGATTCTTTGCAATTTGATTCTCTAAAAATGGTAATAAATAATATTTTCTCTCAAGGGAATGAAAATACACTGCAGGTTGAAGCTGGTACTTATCTAAATTTCATTTCACTCATAGTAAAGTAGCAAGAGACAGTATGATTTATACCTAATGGGTAGTATCAGGAAAATGTGGAAAAGACTTTTAGCAGTAGCATGCTACCAAGAAACAAGGCAGGATGCCACAAAAACACCTTCACTATTTCCTATCACTTGTAGAATGAGATCATTCACCATCTTGCTCTTACTGACCCTTTCCATTCTCAATTTCCATCCCATCCCTAGTAATGGGAGCTCAGCTTCACCCAGACTGACTCACTGTTCTACCAGGAGTCCTTGAGATTTCCTAACCACCTGCCTAGAAAACATCCCTTGCTAATGCCTCTTCAGTGGCCTGTTCAATCTCTACCCATCTCTTGTGATTCTTTCAGATCTCTCTTGTCCTAAGTTAGTGTCCCACTTATGAACTGCTAGAGCACTTGATGTCTACACCATTTATTGGCTGATATTTCCCTTCAGCATTTTGAATATAATCATTCATTGTCTTCCAGATTCCACTGTTCTGCTTGGAAGTCAACTATAAATAAATGTATGGCTCAATATCTTGAATCAATTTTTAAAAATTCTTAACCATTAACTCTTCAAAAACTTCTGTCCCAATCATCCTCTCCTCTTCTTACAGGATTCTATTCTGCAACTTCCTTGTCTCTTATCTTTATTTGTTTTTTTTTTCATTTTTTCATCTCTCAATACTGTATTCTGAATATTGTCTTCTAATCCATCTATTTATTAGTTTTCTCTTCAGCTGTCTATTCTGCTATTAAACCCATCATCCACTGAGTTATTAATTTTGATTGTTGTACATACCATTCTAGAATTTCCCTTCAGTTTCTTTTTTATAGTTTATATTTCTCTATCAAAGTACTATCACATCTTTCATCTCTCAATGAATGCAGCAAGCACAATTATCTTAAAGTCTGAGTTTTATCACTTCATTCTCTAGATCTCCTATGGGTGTCTGGTTTCTGCTGATTATCATTTATATTGTTTTGTTCTCTTGTGTGCCTGGTCAGTTTTGTTTTGTTTTGTTTTGTTTTCCAGGTAAAGTCCACGTAACATCAAGATAACCACGTTAAAGTGTGCAATTCAGTGGCATTTAGTACACTCACAATGTTGTGTTATCACTACCTCTATTTAGTTCTCAAATATTTTCATCACCCCCAAAGAAAACCCTGTACCTGTTAAGTAGTCACTTCCAACTTCTCCTAGTTCCCCCCCTGGAAACCACCAATTTGCTTTCTGCCTCTGTTTATGTCTTTATATTAAGTAGGTTTCTTGGAGGCAGCATGTAGCTGGGTCTTACTTTGCTTGGGTCCCCTTCTCTGTACTGTCACCTGAAAACTCTCAAATAAGCTTAGAATAGTTATCTGTTTCCCTTATCTCAGGGAACGTTGTCATTGGTCGCCTGAGGTCCAATCTCTTCAAAACAATTGTTTTGTATAGTTTGTTCATTGTTCTTTTTTTGGCTGTTCTTTTTTTGGCTTTTGGACAAATGCAGTCTCTTGTTACTCCACCTTGGTGAGGGGCAGAATTCTGCCCTTTTAAAACACAATTTATGTGCTTCAGTTTATCAGTTACTCATTCTATTCAATTTTAATTTTAATTAATTAAATTTTAGTTGTGCCTTTTCAAAACGTTTATTTATTTTAAGAGAGAGAGATCAGGGAAGGGGCAGAGAGAGAGAGAGAGAAAGAGAATCCCAAGCCAACTCTCCAAGGTCAGTGCACAGACTGATGCAGGGCTTGATCTCATGAACCATGAGATCATGACCTGAGCTGACATCATGAGTTGGACACTTAACCAACTGAACCACCCTGGTGCCCCTTAATTTTAGTTTTTTTGTTTGTTTGTTTGTTTGTTTGTTTGTTTTTTGAGGCATGATGTCATTTGATCACATTTTTACCAAGACATTCACCATCCTGAAATCATTCTCTGACAACTTATAGTGCAATAAAATAGACCCACTTTTTTCCAAGTTAACCTCTTTTGCCTGTAACCAGCAAGTGCCAACCTCCACACCCTCTTTTTCCCCGGGACTGATGCATGTGTTTATGTGTTTATGACTAGGTGTCTCTAGTCATCAGATACACTCTAACTATAGCTTGCCTATCTCCTAAAATTGGGATCCTTCCCCTAGGATATCCATAGAACACTTGGGCTCTACGCAAGCCTCTTCAGAGCTCTGGGGGGGTTGATAACTTGTTTTTAAATCCAATATAGTTAACTTTTGGTGTTGGTAGATTTTTAGAAGTAATTTTTGGGGTGCTTGGGTGGCTCAGTCGGTTGAGCATCCGGCTTTGGCTCAGGTCACGATCTCATGGTTCGTTGAGTTCAAGCCCCGCGTTAGGCTCGCTGTAGACAGTGCAGGGCCCACTATAGGTCCTCTGTACTCTGTCTGCTCCTCCCCTGCTCGCTCTCTCTCTCTCTCTCTCAAAAAGAAATAAACATTTTTTAAAAAGTCAATATTTTGATAATTATTGAAATTGGATGATGGATAAGTGGTAACTTGCCACCCTACTCTCTACTTTTGTGTTTGCCAGTAATTTTTCATTAAAAAAAGTTTAAAAACAGATATGGGAATAGATGTAGAGATATATATTGATAACAAAATAAAACACAAACTAAATGTATGATAATAGAGGTTTGTTAAATAAATTATGATATATTTATAGTACAGAATACATAAAGCAGCCTTCTAAAATAATTTTATTGAGCACTTGCTATTTATAAGGATAGATATTTATAATATATTGTAAAAAATTAAAAATCAAACCTATTAAAATTAAAACAAAAGAGGGGTGCCTGGGTGGCTCAGTTGGTTGAGCATCGGACTCTTGATTTCTACTCAGGTCACTATCTCATTGTTCATGGGTTTGAGCTCCGCATTGGGCTCCACGCTATTTGGGATTCTCTGTCTTTCTCTCTCCCTGCTCCTCCCGTGCTTTCTCTCTCACAAGATGAATAAACTTTTTAAAAAATTTTAAAAAGAAGTAATTTTCAGTTACATGAAGATTTTTCTGAGTTATTTTCTCCTCTTTCCTTGTTATTTATTTATACTTTTTTTTTTTTTTTTTTTTTTTTTTTTTTTTTTTTTTTTTTGCCATCCACCTGTAGTGCTTGCAAATAATCAGATACCGGACACTCGCCAGCCCAGACGATCCTAGAGTGGGACTTTCGCTAAGAACCACTGGCCCTATGATACACATGTCATCAGGTGCGATAACAGTCTTATCAGAGGTGGAACTCTGTCAGCGTCCCTCCCAATGACTGACTCATTACCACCTTGGCCTTAACATGCTACAACCAAGGAGAATTTAAACATAAAGCAGGCTTTTCGTCACTGCTCAAACCTCACCCATCATAAAGACACCTTCCCTGCACTTATTGCCCCGTTTCTCCCCACGCTTTCTCAGCCAGAGTTGTTGAAAGAACTGTCTGCACTTGCCTCTTCTGTTTCTTCACACCTAGCCTGATTGTGATCTGGCTTCTCTACCCCACCCCAAGCCTCCCTGAGCATCTCTCACCAGCTCCTGCAATTGCCCTTTAGGTCTTGTCCTGCTTACATGGACAGTGTCTGACACTGCAGACCCATACCCTCTCTTCCCCCGCTTCTCTTTCACCCCTCCACTCGCTTTCTGCCCCTCTTTGTGTTCCTTCTCGGTTTTGGTGATGGTCCTGGAGGCTTTGTCCCAGCCCCTTCTCTTCTTCCAGTAGAACTCATGGGCTCCTGTGGCTTTGAGGACCTCAAACTTGATGGAGGGATGGGAGTGAAGAATGAAGACTCTGTAGACTGGGGGTGTGTGCCAGGCCTTGGACTAGACCCTGAGCAGATTGCTAGGGAAGAGAATTAGGTTAGTTGGAAGAGAATGGGGATGTTAATGACATGGCTGCTGCTTCCAGGTGTGGCACCTAAACACCGACAAGTCAGTATCACTGTGGATCCAGAATAGGGGAAATGTAAAATATGCAAGGCAATGCATTCCCACAGACAAATTATAACATCTGATATTTCAGGCAAGCACAGAGCAGTATATCAAGCTAGAGCACTGAATAAGGCTTCATTGTCTCAAAGTTCTAAGAGAAGTATGATTTATATGTTGAAACTCCCCTCCCTGGGGGGAATGAGCCATTCAGATGCATTTGTTCCAGCTTGCTTTATACATGTGTATGTCATACAGAGAAATGATGGAGGACATTATCCTTCTATGGCTGCTGGTTCAAACACCAGGACCTATCAAACATGATTATGTCTAATTGCCAGCCTCAGCCACCCATCAGCTATGAAGAGCCACTTGGAGAGCACTGATGTGGCACTTTGCCAGCCCCTGCACCAGGCAAATAATTGTCTACCTCAAATGAAGGATGGAGGGCAGAAGGGTTGAGGGAAACCATGCCAGGCCATACCTGCCTCACTCCCTCTGCAGCACGTCCTGTCTTAAGAGCCCTTGGAGGGCATCAGTGATGGGGGTAGAGGGTAAGGTCAGTTTGTTCTAGACCCCGGTCAGCTCAGCTGAGCCTGTGTGTGTGTGTGTGTGTGTGTGTGTGTGTGTGTGGTGAAAGGACTAGAGCTTATTAGCTGGATAAAACTGCAGACTTCCAGTCACTCCAACCATCCAGATCTGCTTCCAATCTATTTCCCCTCCCTTGCAGTGGAGCTCCCCAAAGGCTCATGCCCTGAAGACTTTATCACATATGACTCTCCTTGTGGCTGATTTCTACTCATCTTATTATGCACTGACTTTAGCCCCTGACGGACTGACCCAGTCCTCTCCACCCTTCTGCTGTCCTTCCATACCATGGATGAAACACCACACTCTGGCTTCTCAGTCCTTCATTATCTCCACAACCATCCACTCCCTCCAGAACAGCTCGCTACCAATGCCCACAGCTTAACCCCACATCTTATTTTCACAAGTGAATGTACCACCTTCAAAAGCCATCATCTCCTGTGGTTCCCACTCTGCAAAATCCCAGCTCCAATACTTGGACCCACAGGACATAGAGTGCAGGGCCAACGTTTCATTTTCTTCCTCATCTGGCTTGGACAATCTGTGGTCTAGCACATCACCACTTGCCTTCTGCTATCCTTCATCACCTTGCAGCTTTTCTCTACCCCAGTGCAGGTTAACCAGAACCATTCAGCCATCAGACCTGAGGAGCAGGTAACAGAGACAGTGGTGTCACAGCCGGGAAAGTTCTTCCACAGATCTCAAATGAGCACCAGTCCTGCCAGCCAAGCTCACCATACTCCTTAGACAAGTTCACATCCCCTTCCTCTGAACAGCCTATTTCACATCTTCCCCCTTATCCTTTACTCCCCCATCCCATTTGAAGCTTTTCTGGGTGAGATCCACTGCTTCTGGGAGAAGTGAAAGCCCTCTGCTCCTAGGAGTAGGGCAGGAACACTCTTGGGGGCAGGATCTGACAAGAGAATAAAGCCCAGAGCTGCTGCCACTCCTTATGGCCACTCCATGGACTCCTAACTCTGGCATCCAATGCCAGCCTGGCCTTTCTGTGGAGCAAACAGGCTTCATGGAGATGGGGGTCAGAGAGTATCACTCTTTTCCCCTATGGTGGGGTTGGTTCTTCCGTGCCCTGTGGAGAGACACTTGGGAAACTCCTAAGAGTAACAAAAGGTTCTCTAGTCACTGCAGAATCATTAAAGTGTGGTAATAATAATAATAATAATAATAATAATAATAAACTTTAAACTTCATGTTTGGGCTGGGTTTTACCTCCTCTGCCAGGTCACCTGCAGGGGAAAATCCTGATAGATTCTTCTTTTCTCTCCAACCTCTTTCATGACTTTCACTCCACCCTTTGCCTTGGTTTTTGACCCCACCCAGGGTGGAGGCGAAAGTAGGGCAGGAAAGCTCTCACACGACTTGGAATTCCAGTGATGATCTGTTGTCAGCTGTCCCCATGAAACAAGCACTTTCCTCCCTGAGGTAATTTTGTGGGGTTTTCAGAGATTCCACAGTGTCTGGGGATCTTTTCCCGGCCAGTCACTCAAGACCCGTTCCTCAACCTTTATGTGTCTGATGGAGTGTCCGACCTTACTCTGCTGTGGGGTCCTGCTCGTCAGGCAGCCTTCTTGGTTGGGATATCAAATAATCCCATGCCAGCTTTCTCACTTGAGTGACCCAAGCCTGGTCCTTAGAAAATCCATATTCCCTGTGCTCCTACAAACTGTGGGAGCACAGGCCCCTCCCATGCAGCCCCCCTGATTCCTTCTTCCACAGCATAGGCTGAGGCCAGCACCACCAGCAGCTCTTAAACCTCTTTTCTAGGCCAGAGATAAGAGGTTAGCTGGTGATGAGCACTGGGTGTTGTATGGAAACTAATTTGACAATAAATTCCATATATTGAAAAAAAAAAAAAAAAGAGGTTAGCTGGCATCACAGAACCAATTTTTGGAAACCTCCTTTGTAAGTAGTCTTGACCGTCACTTGGGAAAGCAGCACCCATCGTTCAGCCCGAACTGGGCCAACTCTAGCTCCACTTTCAAATCCTGCCATGCTTGACTGCACGTGCAGTGAACAACCAGTTTACTCTTGGCTGCTATTGTTGCTCACGGCTGCTGTTCTTCTGCAGCAGGAAGTCAGCAAAAGCCAAAAACCAGACATGTCCTAAAGAGGACTGGGCAACCGGATCAGTTTAACACATCACTGAAGGTTCAGCCTTTCCTCAGGCCCAGAAAAGCTGCCCCCGTTGCAGGCTGTATGAGATTTTGCTCCAGGATAGAAACAAAAACATTTGTATACAACAGGTGGTTTGTCACGGCAACCAATATGGCATCTTTTGGCCCATTTTCATACCTAGAAACTCAAATGTGAGCAGAAATGGTAGTGACTCCTCCGGTTTGGTCTGTGTGCCCCAGGTGCCTGGGGCTGACTCCCCAGATGGTGAAGCCACTGCACTTAGCACTGAAACAACTCACTCTTTCAAAGAGAGAGAAATTTAGCACAAAGAGATGTTTACAGAGGTGTTCTAAGGACTGGGATGAGGTGGGAGCTGCCAGAGAAGGAAAGGAGATCAGAGAAGCTATAAGGACTGAGTTATAAAACATGATCAGCACATATGGCAAGTCATATTTGACCAACTTAGAAGGAGCCTCTTGGAGATCATTCAGTCTTCCCTTGACTTTCACAGAGGAAGAAATAATAGTAGTAATAATAACAGCTACATTTTTTAGGGTAGACACTTAGGAAATACTACTTCATTTATTACCTCATTTATTTCTCAGGACATTCCTATGAGGTAATTACCGTTGTCTCACCATTGCCTTCATTTTACAGGCTAGGAAACTGAGACTCCAAGAGGTAAATTCACTTGCCCCAGGTACCCTGGCCAGGAAGGACAGCACCAGGAGGACAGCCTGTGCATTATGATCCCTAGTTTGGTGTGATTTCCATGACACCATTATACTGCACAGAAGACAAGCTCAGTTAAAAATCCTCTCCTAGGAACACCTGAAAGGGTAGTTACATGCCTTTTCTACTTCTCAAGTCCAGAGTTCAAGAGCAGAGCCATTGCTTGAATTCAATTGAGAGCCCAAAAGTAGGGCGTGCAGAGGCCACAAAAGGAAAAATGGAGATGTGGAAACAGTGTCAGCTATATTCAAGAGAACCCCGTGGATCCTAGGAGTCAGCCTATTTCCAGGCCTTGAGAGGGGTGAGCTAACCAGGTGACAGATGTCATACCATGGGGAAAGAAGAAGGACAATGCCGGTGGTGGGAGAGGAGAGAGTAAGGGACCAGGGAGTCTCAAGGAAGGAAACAGGCTAAGAAGAACAACCATGTCAGAGGTCACAAGAGTTTAGAGGTCCTGCATAAGTTAGCCTAGGTTTGATATATGAGAGCAAACCTTCAGATGAGCAGGAGAGGCCTGAAGGAAAGCTCCAGTCTCTAAGAGGAAAGGGCCCTGGACAAGGAAATGGCCTCTGTGAGAGGGTGACGTACACCCAAAGACAGCCATGGGGGTTGGCAGGGCAGGGTATGCATGTGGAAGTCATGGGGCCTTGAGGGAACATAGCAGACTGCAAGGGGCACAGAAGGGAGAACAGACCTGACTCTGCCCAGAGTTTGCAGGCAGAGTCATGGTGGTGAAACCATTCAGCCCCACCCCCCAAGTCTTCTAGTGTACTATTTCCTGCATTCCCATGGCCCTCAGCGCTCCCAGGTGATCTCTCCATGTGCAGGCTATCCCATCCCCACTGCCTCATCCAAATGCATCACTGACATTGCCCCACCCCCACCCCACCATTCCAACCTCTTCAGAGAAGCACCCCCAACTCATGGTCTGTGGGACTCCTTGGGCCCTTAGCATGTCCTCCAAATGTACTGTTCTTTTCCCCTCTGTGACCCCATCAGATTGTGAATGCTTTGAATCATGCCTTATTTGTCTGGACATCCCTTTAACAGCGCCCAGGACTCAAAGATGGTTGTTTAGATATTAACAACAGCAGTATGAACACAATACCAAAACGGAAGTACCTGGTGCTTGGCTGGTAACAGCCAAAAGCCACCAATGAAACAATGGAGTTGAAAATCTTATTCACCTTGTGCCCTCTTGTGGAGAAGAGAGCAAAGAACACTATATCACCACTTGGGAAGATGGATTTACTTCTTTTCCCTATCACCTCCTCCTTTTCTAAATAGTTACAATACAGAGCTAATGAATAAAAATATATTTAAATATAAATATGTTATTCTATGTTTAACTTTAACGTACTATTACTCTATATTTAAACATAACTACATTATATCTAAATAGAGTTACAATACAATATTAATGAATCATCTTTACCGTATTATGATTTTGATTCCATAAATACTGTTTGAAGATGAACCAGGAAGTATTGTATAATTATATGTTCTTTCTGGTAACATCCTTGTGCATTTTTGCTCCTGCAAAATCATAATGTTGCTTCATTTTCTATTTGCTGGTTTTCTAAGTACTTATCAAAACTAATGCTCAAACTCTCTACTGACACTGTAGTAAGGTCCTTTCAATTTTTTTTTTTTAATCTGGAGCCTCCAACGATACTACTTTTAAAAATCATTAGAGCAGTGCACATGGCTGGCTCAGTTGGTGGAGCACGTGACTTGTGCTCTCATAATCATGACTACAAGCCCTATGTTAGGCATAGAGCTTCCTTAAAAAGAAAGGAAAGAAGGAAGGAAGGAAGGAAGGAAGGAAGGAAGGAAGGAAGGAAGGAAGGAAGGAAGGAAGGAAGGAAAAAAAATTATTGGAGCTATCTTCAGTGTTACCGCTCAAATGAGATTATTTACCTTCTCATTTTTTGTACAGCAATAATCATCCTTTTTGGTCTTGCCTTTTTGGTCTTTTGATGAATAGAAGTTCAGAATTTTTATAAGTCCAGTTTATAATTTTTCCCTTTGGGACTAGTGCTTTTAGTGTCCTGTTTTTAAAATCACTCCCTATTCTAATACCTTGAAGATGCTTTCCTATATTGCATCCCAAAATCTTTATTGTTTTGTTTTTCACAATTAGGTCTACGATTGACTTGGAAATTATTTTTGTATATGGTGTAAGGTAAGGATTAAATTTTTATCTACTTTTTCTATATAGATACTTTATTGAGTCAACAGCATTTATAAAAGACCATCTTTCACCCACTATTCCGCAGCGCTGTTCATGTCAACCATCAAATAACCATGTATGTGGGAATCTGTTCCTGGAACCTTTAATCTCTTCCACAGATATGTTTACTATCCCTACATTAATACTACACTGTTTTAGTTACTGCACACTTTTAATGCAACTTGGGAGCCAACAGGGCAAACCCTACCACCTCATTCTTCTCCTTTAAGAGTGTTTTGGCTCCTCTTAACTCTTTGCATTTCCATACAAACCTTAGTATCAGTTTTTTAATTTCCAGAAAAAGTGCTGCAATTTTTACTGGGATTGCAATGAATCTACAGATAATTTTAGAAAAAAATTGTCATTTCACAATATCAGGTCTTCTAACCCATGAACACAGGATATCACTCCATTTATTTACGTTATCTTTAATTTCTGTCAGTATTCTTTTACTGGTTTCTAAATAATATTCTCTAAAAATTTCATTTTATACACTGTTGGATTTTTTAAAATTATGGTAATATATGCATAACATAAAATTTGCCATCTTAACCATTCAGTGTACAGTTGATACTCATGTTGTTGTGCAAACAATCTCCACAATTCTTTCCATCTTGCAAAACTGAAACTGTACCCATTAAACAACAGCTCCCTATTCCCCCTCCCCTGGCAACCTCCATTCTATTTTCTATCTCTATGAATTTCACTACTCTATTGATTCCAATCATATACGTGGAATTACATAGTGTTTGTCTTTTTGTGACTGACCTATTTCACTTAGCATAATAGCCTCAAGATTCATTCATGTCACAGCACGTGTCAGAATGATATTCCATTGCATGTCAAATGCCACTTTGTTTATCCCTTCATCTCTCAGTAAACACTTGTTTGGCTTTCACCTTCCAGCTATTGTAAATAATGCTGCTATGACCATGGGTGTACAAATATCTCTTTAGGACTCTGTTTTCAATTCTTCTAAGATTATACATGGAAGTGGAATTGCTGGATCATACAATATTTTTAATTTTTTGAAGAACTACAGTATGTCATTTTAATTCTTTTTACATAATTATTTTTAAGTAATGGGAAAAAGTTAAATTACAAATGTTATAGAGTATATTTTTTAAAGAATGTAATGATAAAATATGTAATGATAAAATATTTTACATAAGTCATTGCTACATGTCAAACAAAAACTGATGAAAAAATTTTAATGTGTATTTATTTTTGAGAAAGTGCAAGTGGGGGAGGGGCAGAGAGGGGCAACAGAAGATCTGAAGTGGGGCTCAAATTCACAAACCATGAGATCATGACCTGAGCCAAAGTCAGACACTCAACGTACTGGGCCACCCAGGATGAAATTTTGTTTAATTCTCAAGTGGTTTTGAGAAATTGCATATTAATGTCAAAAGTACCCTCTAGTTGGGGCACCTAGGTGGCTTAGTCAGTTAAGCTTCTGACTCTTGGTTTCGGCTCAGGTCATGATCTCATGGTTTCGTGAGTTCGAGCCCCACATTGGGCTCTGTGCTGACAGCATGAAGCCTGCTTGGGATTCTCTCTCTCTCCCTCTCTCTCTGTCTCTTCCCTGCTCACACTGTCTCTGTCTCTCTCAAAAACAAATAAACTTAAAAAGTACTCTTCAGTCAAATGAGGTTGGGAAACACAATATTAACTGAAACTGAATTTGGAGCAAGAAGCACATTAACCAGTGCAGCAAGTGAGGAAGGACAGCTATTTAATTAAGAGGTAATCATTGAGTGCATATTCATACATGTGTTTTTGATGGATAATGAAAAAAAAAAAAGAGAGAGAGACAGACACAGTCCTAAAACAGCTCAGGATCTAGAGGGCTGGAACTGGTGGAAAGGCAGTATAATACATCAAATAATTAGATGAAAATTACATTCAGAGTATAATAAGGTGCTAAATGTGTGATGTAGTCAAGTTCTTCAGGGACATAAGAGGGGAAAATCACTATAGGGTAAGGTATTTGGAAGAAACTTCATGGTGAAAATAAGCCATGTCTCAAATTTGAAAGAACAGCTCAAGCAAAAGCAGTGATACAAATGAGGCTAGCCCTCTCGCTATTCAGCTTCCATGTGCACCCTTCCATACATTTTTGAACTTTTGTACATCAATAACACAATTCCAATTTTTCTTGTGACAAAATACAACTATTTAGTAGTTGTAAAGGTAAAATTCTTACCTTTTCCTCAAAATATGGAGAGCACAGTCCCAACAATGTATCCATCACTGATAATCTTAATTACTCCTCAAATTCTGTTACCTAATGAAGAAATTGTGAAGTTAGCTTTCCCCTATACATACGTAAAATAGCAATGGGAAGGAAATGGAAGAAAATGGTTGGCACATAAAATAAACAACATATATAATAAACAAATAGGAAATATACAAAGCTATTACTGTCACGGTTTCCGTGATTTGCTGTGAGGCTGTCAATGATATCTCCATCTTCCTTCTTCCGCTACCCAGTCCACATTTCCCCCACCCTCAGCCAGAAATTCAGCTGGAGTGATCCAAACCTTCACTCGTAGGCACCTCCAGGCAACTCTTTTGGCTTCATAGTCCTTCTTATCTGCATTGTACAGCAACTCAAGTTTACGCACCTCACCTAGAGTGACTTTTTTTTTTTTTCCAGTTGGTTCAATGGCCTAAGAAGTCTAAAATGTCCAGGAGGCATTCTCACTTTCCAATTCAATTGAACCATTGTGTCTGCTAGTGGAAGCATTCCTCCCTTTGGAGACTGACTTCCATAACGACATTGCTCAAGGTTTCTGGGGTAGCAAGAATAATTCTGCAAATGGATTATTGAGTTTAAGAGTGAGAGCAGCCACTCCCACTTCTACCCCTTGATGCCCAGATCCATGTGTTCTGGCTATGAGAGAGAAAACACTATATAACAGTTGCTGATTCAAAGCATCTACTGTATTCTGTGAGACAGAATCACATTGTTTTGGGGTATTGTCTCCCAATTGGCACCACCACTGAGGCTTCAATGAGCCATTCCAACTTTAAATTAGGCCATCTGCTCCTAGGTGATAGAATATGTGAGTAAAACCAGATGATTCCATAAGCATAAGCCCCATGCCGTATTTCCTTTGCTGTGGAATGAGCTCCTAGATAAGAGGCAATGCTGTGCAGAATACCAAGACGATGGATAAAGCATTCCATAAATACTTCCGCAAGTACACAGATGGTATGCCTGGCTGAAGTATTATGTTAAGGGAAGGCAAATCCATATTCAGAAAACATGTATATTCAGTGAGGATGTCTCTCTGCCTCCTCTATGAAAAAAAGAGGCCCAGTGTAATCAGTCTGCCACCAGGTGGCTGGTTGGTCCCCACGGGAAGTGGTGCCATATGAGGGGCCTCCTGTTGGTCTCTTCTGTTGACAGATTAAGTACTCAGCAGTAATGTTAGACAGGTCAGCACTGGGTAGGGGAAGTCCACATTTTTGAACCCCATGCATAGCTTCCATCCCTGCCATTGTGGCCACTTTACGGCTCACCGAGCAAGCACAGGGTTACTAGGTTAAAAGACTGATTTATATCCATGGAGTATCAGCCTGATTATTAGAAGTCTCCTCTACACTGCATGGCCATGGCTCACCACATAGCAGATATGTCTCTATTGTTCCAGGGTAATGGAACTTGCTGGAAGTCTTTTCTCCAGAGTGCAAGCAAAAGTCATTTACTGGAGGTTATCTCACTAGAGGCACTCTGCTATGAAACTGCCCATGAGGGTGCAGGAGAAAATTGCTGCCAGGGCAATCTCCTGCTGGATCCAGGAGAGCTACATGCTGAGTCTGTACAGTCAGCACACTGGAACCAGGAAGGGAAGCCCCTTTCCCCTGCAAAGTCTCTCCAGAGCCTCCCACTGACAATTCATAACATTATGCTTGTTGGCAAAGGAAAAATATTTAAAAGGTCCATTTCATGTTTACAGACAGCAAAGGATGAATTTCAATAAACTGCTAGCTATCAAAGGCATGTAATGGGGTGAATAGCGTCCTCCCAAAATTCATGTCCACCTGGAAACTCAGAATGTGACCTTCTTTAGAAAAGTACATTTTGGGGGCAGATGCAATTAGTTAAGATGAGGTCAGACTGGATGAGGGTGGGCCCTAAATCCAATGATTGGTGGCTTTTTAAAAGGAGATGAGACATGGAGCCACACTTAGAGAAGTCCATGTGATGACAGAGGCAGAGATTGAAACGATGCAGTATTGCTGGCACCCATGAGAAGTTGGAAAGAAGTAAAGAAGAAATCTTCTGTAGAGCTTTCCGAGGGAGCATGGACCTGCCAACACCTTGATTTCAGACTTCTAATCTCCAGAACCATGAGATAATAATAAATTATTGTTTGAAGCCACCAAGTTCATGGTAATTTGTTATGGCAGCCCTGGGAGACTAATGCAGCACAAAATCAGGTTATCACCAAATGTTTAGTTCCAGTCTGGGGAGAACCAACTCACAAATGAATATTTGAAGCCCTATGCCCTGGAAGAAAGGTGAGAATCAAGATTCTATATGGGCAGCGTGCTAAACACCCAAGGTTATATAGCAGACTCTGAAATTCTACCATAGATCTCTCTTCTTATTAGGCTTTACTGTTGCACCAGATATGGATTTTCAGTACTGTATGAAATTTATTATCTCTATCTCTTCATATTAAAATGTCATGAGCCATTATGCTTTCATTGCAACGTATCTACCTGCAGCAGCTCTCTGATCCAATGGGCTCTCCTTCTTGCAGATTATCTGTCCTCCTGGTAACTACTAAGCCTTTAAATCTATCTGAACAGTCTTTGTTAATTTTCAGAAACTGCCCCCTTTTATCAGTTTGATCCTCTTTTTATCCACATATTTATGGAGCATACATTAACTAGAGATCAATGTGCTAATTATGTTAAAGGGAACAAATGACACAGAGAACACAAGGATGAATGGGACACAGATCCTCTCTGACATGTACATGAGTGAAACAGACACACCTTGGAAGATCCCAGATTTCTACTGGGGGGATCGTGGTACTAGTCCAGGAGAAAAGGAGGAAAAAGAGGCAAGTGTAGAGGAAGTGAAGAAGAACTCACATTTAGTTTAAGGTGCCTGTGAAACAAACAAGTAGTCATGTTTCATAAAGTCACCTCTATGGGGAGGAGGCTCAAGAAGAGGATTGGTCTCAAGATATAAATTGGTACTCGTTAGTTCAGGGTTGGTAATTAAAGGCTTATAGGTGGAAGTACATGAGCTGGCCCAAAGAGAGCCTATAACATGAAAACTACAGGAACCAAAGACAGAACAAGAACACTAATTGTATGTGGGATTGCAGAACAAGAAGAACCACTGTGTTTAGAAGGACAGAGGAGTAATGAAGGACAAAATTCAAAGGGGAAGAAGTACTGTTGTAAATAATGTGAAATGCTGAGAAGGATGAAAGTAAGTTAATCATATATGGCAGTAGGGAAGACAGTGAATGGATAAGGGTGGAAGCTTCTTTATACAAGGGTTAAAGGGAGGGCACCTGGGTGGTTCAGTCGGTTAAGTGTCTGACTTTGGCTCAGCTTATGATCTCATGGTTTGTGAGTTCGAGCCCCACATCAGGCTCTCCGCTGTCCGCTCGGAGCCTGTTTGGATCCTCTGTCCCCCTCTCTCTCTGCCCCTCCCCTGCTCATTCTCTCTCTCAAAAATAAATAACCTTTTGGGGCACCTAGGTGGCTCAATCGGTTAAGCATCTGATTAAGTGTCTGACTCTTGGTTTGGTTCAGGTCCTCATCTCACAGTTCATTTGTTAGAGACCTGCCATCAGGCTCTGTGATGACAGCGTGGAGCCTGCTTGGGATTCTCTCTGTCCCTTTCTCTCTGCCCCTCCCCTGCTCACTTGCTCTCTCACTCTCAAAAATAAATAAATAAACTTAATAAAAAAGGCTTAAAGGGAAGGGGAGGTGCAATTATAGTTTATTCTCTATAATTGATGTTATAGTATATGTAATTAAAAATTCAAATTGGTCTAGAAGACCTAGAATGGACAAGAGCAGTCCCCTCTCCCCTCCACCACTAAGTCCTGCTTTGCAGGACTACATCCCCTTTCCACTCTTATAGCTGTTTCTGTGGGGATTTACCTTCATGTTCTAAATAATTTAAGACAGCTATTTCTTTTCATATTTCACTTTTACATATTATTAAGTTCATATTATGAAATATAAGGATTTAGCTCTCTTATGCAGCCACACTTCCCTCATACACAGAATTATCATTCCTCCCTTTCCCCCAAACCTCCCAATATACTTGGTTAGATCAAATTTCAGTGTTCATATTATAATGACTAGGTAAGCATTATCCATAGCTAAGCCTTCTAATGTACCCTAAATTTCTTGCACACCATTCTGTTTGCCTGAACTTAATGATAAATGAGTGCTGCTTCTGCCCTTTGCTTCGTCTTCTATCTATCAATCACTTATCCTGCCAGAATCACTAACTTTCAACTTGAAGTATCAATCTCTCAGCATTGGAATATAACAAACATACCCAGTACTCTATCTGCACTATTATTCCCCCAGTGAGGCATGTGCCTTGAGCACTCCATCCCTCTACTTCTTAACTCCAAATCTGTCTCCTGGGATCTCCTTTATCACCCTCTCAAGAATTTCCCTCATTACCTACTATGTTGAATCCCCTATCCGTGTTGTCTTACTTGGATTACTCTCTCTTTAGGGCAGACTTCCAGTAGCCTCCTGAGAAGGGATGCATGGGAGGGAACTTTTTTTTTTTTTTTAACACTTAGCATGTCTGAAAATGTCCTTATTCCTACTTTGAATATGATTCAGCTGTGTTTAATTTGGAAATTAATTTTCCTCAAGATTTTGATGGCATTGTTCATTATCTTCTAGACTGAGAAGTCTAATAATCATCTTGTTTTTCAAATCTTAGCTTGCAGCTCCTTAGATTCTGGAAGCTTTTAGGATCTCAAATTTGTCCTGTATTGTAAGAAATTCCAGAATGATACAGGTCTTCATCCCTTGTGTGGTGCATGCAAAGGGCTGGCCCTTTTAATCTGTGAATACTCGTCTTTCAGTTTGGGGACATTTTCTCGAAAAATCTTTACTTAAAGCTCAAACTTTATTCAGCAGCAGATCATTCACTGGGGAATGGGAGTTAGAACCCAGTCCTTATTGATCATCAAGGAATGCATACTGGGAAGGTGTATAGTATCTTCAGGTTGTCTGAGCATCTTCAGAATGTTTGGTAAAATGGTTTATGCTAAGAATCTCAGGCAGACTTTACTTCAGAAACCTGAAGTTTCTTTACTACTCAGGCAGACTTTACTTCAGAAGACCCTGATTAAAATTTTAGTTCATAGCCTTTTACCTGGCCTGCCACATCTTTCGAAACTTCTTATTTCTTCATCCTCATCCTTAGCCACTCATGGCCTGCCATCCTTCAATCCCAGCAAATATAAAATTTCACTGGTCCCTCAGTTTCGACTACATGGCACTCAGCTTTCCCCAACAACTCCAATCCCACTCTCTCCACCCTCCCCCCAACACCTTCTTTGTGCTTTTATAGTATCCTGTAGTTAGCTCCATCAGAACAGCTACCATGTTGTTTAGAATAGTCAATCTATATACCATTCTTCTTTATTAGCCTATCAGTTCCTAAAGAGCAAAAATCTGTGTCTGACGTTTGAATTCTCAGTGAGTATCACCCATCTGGTACTTAGCAGATGATCTTTCTACTAGGACCTTATTTCTGCTAACTTTCCACTCTATCCGAAGCAGGCTCTGCACTGACAGCAGAAAGCCTGAGAGCAGAGAGCCAGATGCGGGGCTCTCACCAACCCCGCAACTCACCAACCATGACACCATGACCTGAGCTGAAGTATAAGGCCACCCAGGCTCCCCTTACACTATGAAACTTTTCATAAACACTCTTTTACTTTTTTCTTAGCTTCATCTTCTGGGATGATCTGGATATTTGGTAGAATTCAAACCCAAGAATAGTTCCTTATTCTCTTTGCAGCCTTCAATTACTGTCCATTTTCTCCTTAAACTACCTTCTATGACTTCACACCACTGTCAGAAATTGCTCCTGTTTCGGATGCCTCATTGCCTTGACTAACTTAACCTACCCACCATCAGAGTGAACGCATTCCCTTCTGCGCTTTTGGACTGTCTTGCTACTTGTATTAGTAGCTGCCTCAACAAATAATCTTATCCTGTGAAAGTCCCCTATTGGTGCAAGAATTTCTTCAAATTTAATGTCATTGTAGATTAACTAAGCGACAAGTTTCTCCCCTAACCCTTAGGTCTGGTACAGTTGGAATAAAGCAGCCTTTTCTCTCATCATTTCGGACTCTGGTAAGGGCATACTTGGTGCGGGGCGGGGTGGGGGGGTGGTGGGGGGAGAGGTCATACCAAAAGGTGTGTTTTTTTTTTTTTCTTATTGTTGTTTATTACCAAGTGGTTTTCAAGCGTCTCTGTTCTCTCCCTAATTCCCTACTTCCCTCTACAACTACATTTTCCAGGAGTCCCTATGGAAAGTAGGTGGAAGAGGAAGCCAATATGTGGGGTTGTGGCCTCACATTTTTAAATTTACTTAAAAGGTTATCTGAGGAAATATATACGTATATATTGGTGCCAAAATATGTGTGTAGGTGGGTTGTCACCTTTTTAAGGGTCATTCGGTTCTCCCGTGAAAGAGTCGGGTGGGGGCGGGGGTGGCGTCAAATCTTTTCCTTAAAACAGTACTACTTGGAGTACAACCAACCCCAGTAGCGCGGATGGTATTAGAGGCAGGTTGAACTGAAAGGCAGAAAGCTAAGGAGTCTTTCCTCTCTGTGATCTTGGGCAAGTCACGAAACCTTTGGACTTATTTCTTGTTAAGTGGGAATAACTTTACCGGGTTAATGAAGAAGTAAATGGAATAACCTAAGTAGAAGCACTCTGAAAAACAACCACCCCGGGTTTTGTGAACCGGGATGCGGAGCAGTCGCATTCCCAACCGTCGGGGTTATCCCCTTCCGCTAACTCGGAAGTCGCCTCACCAAAGGCCTCCTGCGGCGGCGACTCGTCTCCATGGCAACCGCTCCCTCAACCCGGGCAGGCTCCCAACCCAGCCGCGAGGACCGGAAGCAGCTTCCGACCGGGCGCTTTCCCGGCATCTTCCGGAAAACGCGGGGTCGCTCTTCCCCGTCGGGAGGTGAGAGCCGAGGCCCCCTCTGATCCCCTAGGCTGCATGGACAGGCGTCCTCACCCGGGGTTAGGGAGGAGGTGGCGCGGACCTCGACGACACCCTGAGGCCGCCCTCCCAGCCCGTCCCTCCGCACAACCCCTCTTCACGCCCGCTCCTGTCACCCCCCGGCGTTTCCCTCGGCCCTCAGCCGGTCCTGCACCTCTAGGCCCCCTAGCCGCGCGCCGGGACCCCCCCTCCCCTCGTCCTCCCGGTGCAGCCCCGCGGCGCCTGCCGCCACAGCCGAACCCTCTCGGCTCCCCGCCGGCGCGCGCTCACCTGGCCTCCGCGCAGCGTCCTCAACGCCCGCGCGCGGCCCGCGGTCTCGCGGGGCCCGGGCCCCGCGCGGGAAAGGCGTGGGCGGGGTGGGGCAGGTGGGCTACGCGTCCGGAGACCCTCCGGCGCCAACCTGCGGCGACTCGGCCCCGCTGGAGGAGGGGTGCTGGGGTGAGCGTCGGTCCTCCGCCGTAGCACCCCGCTTTCCGGGCTCTCGGCGAAGCCTCCCCTCCAGGGAGGGAGCCCGTTGGTCACAGGCCCGCGCGTGTGTTGGCGGTTCGGTCTCCCAGTCTCCTGTGTAGCGCCGAGAGCAGCTGTGGAGGTGGCACGCGGCTGCAGGTGCTGAAGAGGCAGAATGCGTGCCGGCCGCCACTCTCTCCGTGACTTCCAGAGGCTTTTAGTTTAGAGTCCCTCAATGTAACGCTCCCAGACGGCGTCCGAACTCATGGCCTCAACCTTTCCCGCCGCCCAGGTCTCGACCCTAGATTCTCCCCCGGCGCAGGATCATCTGGGTCTGCTGCTCCTTCTCGGCACCCGGACCCCTGCCCCCGGCCTCTTGACCACGCAGCACTGTGGGTAAGTGGATGGCCCGGAATCAGGCCCCATCCCTGCCCCTTTGCCCGTGGTCACTCTACCTGAGCTTGGCAGGTTCCTCATCTACAAGGCAGGCATGGAAGTAAGCGTGCAGGACTTTTGAGAAGGTTTAAAGGAGTTTCTCTTTAAGGTGCTGAGAACAGTGCTCGGCACATGGTTAATACTCTGTGTCAGCTGTTATCATTTGCTGCATAGCAGTGTATATAACCTTCTTCTATTTACTTGGTAACGTTGTTTCTCACCTGCTAGAGTTTTAAGAAGCCACGGGTCTTGTTCAGGTCAACTGCATAAAAAAGAAAAATCGGGTCACCTATAAGATTTTGTAATCAGGGGCGCCTGGGTGGCGCAGTTGGTTGAGCGTCCAACTTCAGCCAGGTCGCGATCTCGCGGTCCGTGAGTTCGAGCCCCGCGTCAGGCTCTGGGCTGATGGCTCGGAGCCTGGAGCCTGTTTCCGATTCTGTGTCTCCCCTTCTCTCTGCCCCTCCCCGTTCATGCTCTGTCTCTCTCTGTCCCAAAATAAATTAAAAAAAAAAAAAAAAAAGATTTTGTAATCAGCCATCAGTGATCAGTGATGCATATAGTGCTAGAAGTGTCTTTCCACCCCTTTCCTGCTGACAAGCTCATGATACCTGGAGAAATTACATCACTGAGTTGCTGTTGACATTGTGAATTGGTGAACAATCGTTTCAGTAATTCATTTGATAGTACCTAGCAAGACATTTGCCGCTCTCCTTTGACCCCAGCAAGCCAAGTCCTTGGGATATCCTTGAATAATTTGAAAGGAGAAAAATATATTCCTGAAAATGTGCCTCCCATAATTATTTATGGTAGTCAAACTTAGAAACAACCTAAATATTCTACACTAAAGAGATAGGCAAATAATGCAGATGTTATGGATGGGAAGTAGAAGTGAATATGAAAAAATAGAAGCACATTAAGATTAGGGAATGTACAATTACTTTTTCTTTTAAATAGTTCCTTTAATGTCAAAATAGTATTGTTTTAATGCTGTTCAATAGTATTAAACTTAATGTTTTATTTAATACTGTTTAATAGTAAGTGTTGAAAAGAAATCCACATGAATACTTCTCTCATGAGACTAGTTCTTAATGCTCTTTGCAACAGGCTAGAAAAAATTAATTGGCTGTTTGAGCGTGCCCCAGAGTCATAATTTTTCTCAAGCTTCCCTTATTTCTGTTCTCCAGGAGTTCCTGCACAATCCTGGCTGATCTCTTATTGTGATATTTAGTCAGCCTTATGTGCAAGATTTTCAGAATAAATTGGGAATTACTCATGCATATGAATTAATGCCATCTTAGCTCTTCAATTCTCTTAAGGAAGTATTCTTTGAAAGCATGGTTTATGTTAAGATTAAGGGCAGTACTTTCTGTAACAGTGTTATGTTTCTTTGTTTTTAAATTAAAAAAAAAAGTTTGTTTATTTTGAGCATGCATGGGGGAGGGGCAGAGAGAGAGGGAGGGAGAGAGGGAATCCCAAGCCACCTCTGCAGGCCTTGATCTCACAAACCGAACCTGAAATCATGACCTAAGCTGAAATCAAGAATCAGAGGCTTAACCTACTGAGCCACCAGGTGCCCCCAGTGTTGTATTTCTAAGAAACGTGTCTGTGTCTTGTTTCCACCTGTTTGTTTAATCGTATTTAAGGAGTGTCCTTAAGGAAAGCTTACCTCCCTGAAGATTAAAGCCAACTTATTTATTTCCAGTCCAAATGTCTGCAAAATTGAGAAAGTCCTCACTCCATCCACAACCTTCAGAGGAGTCTGACAGCATCGTGATAGTGAAGATGGAAGAGGAAGAGCAGATCTGTGATCTGGACTCCAGCCTCCCCTGGAGCACCTCCTGCAGCCCAGAGACCTTCCACCAGCGGTTCAGGCACTTTGGCTACCAGGAGTCGCCTGGGCCCCGGGAGGCTCTGAACCGGCTCCGGGAGCTTTGCCATCAGTGGCTGAGGCCCGAGGTGAACTCCAAGGAGCAGATCCTGGAGCTGCTGGTGCTGGAGCAGTTCCTGGCCATCCTGCCTGAGGAGCTGCAGGCCTGGCTGCGAGAGCACCGGCCCGAGAACGGAGAGCAAGCCGTGACTATGCTGGAGGAGCTGGAGAAAGAGCTTGACGGGCCAACTGAGCAGGTAAAAAGGCATCAGGCACGGATGGGCAACCAGGCTGGGTTAGAAGCTCTGGGCCATTATTGGGGTAGAGCTCTCAAATTGTACTCGCACTGAACACGCTAAACATGTTGGGTGGTGAATGTACTCCCAGCTGTGCCAGAAAACTGAACACGGCTGTGCTTTCTTCCTCCCTTTTCCTGCGTCCCAGGATATTTCTACATAGTTTCTTCTCTCTTATTTTATTTCAAAGTCCCAACGTGGGTCTCTTCTTCAGCCTCAGGTATGCCTAACTGCTTTCAGGTGTTTTTTGGACAAAATGAGGACATGCTTGCAGAGAAGTTGACACCTTGGGAAATTCATCGGGAATCACCAAATAGCCAGATCAAGCCCATTAAGAAGCAGCTGCCATTAACATCATGGGAGTTTCACTCAAGACAAAAAGGTGAGGGACAGGATTCAGTTCGTGGTGGGAGGCAAAGGTGGCCTCTCACCTGACCACACACATCTCAGCTGCTCTCTGTAAGAGGTCACAGATCTCTCCTCCTGCCTCTTCTTCACGTGGGAACTTCCACCATTATGTTGTGCTAATAATGATCACTCTCAGTATTTTGTTCTTGTTTCTTACCCATAGAGTCTTGTAATATCTTTCAGATTTTTAAATCCTTGACATCATCTCCATGGGATTTTCAAACCTTTCTTTAAGAATCATGACCCTTTTTGGGGCTCCTGGGTGGCTCAGTTGGTTGAGCATCTGACTTTGGCTCAGGTCATAATCTCACAATTTGTGAGTTCGAGCTCCATATCAGGCTTGTTGCTGTCAGCGCAGAGCCCGCTTTGGATCCTCTGTCCCTCTCTCTCTCTGCCCCTCCCCCGTGCTCGCTCTCTCTCTCTCTCTCTCTCTCTCTCCATCCCCCTCTCTTCCACCTCATAAACATTAAAAAGAAAAAGAAGCATGACCCTTTTCTCAAATGAAATTTTACATGGAGTCCCAGCAAGTAAAACAGATGAAAACACAGCTACTC
Organism: Lynx canadensis; assembly: GCF_007474595.2. Taxonomy (NCBI): domain Eukaryota; kingdom Metazoa; phylum Chordata; class Mammalia; order Carnivora; family Felidae; genus Lynx; species Lynx canadensis. Next base: position 37,808,495 of record NC_044314.2, read on the forward strand.
TAACTGAAGCAGGAGCAAGCACTGTTCGTCCACAAGGGCACCAACCTGGCCTGTTCTCAGATGTTTTACCTTCAGGCAGCTCCTAAGGGCCCTTCTGAGGGACCATAAAGTCACAGTCTACCTCATCATATCATACCTAGTCTACCTCATCATATTCTGTTTCTTCTTGTTTGGTTACTGGTGACATCTAGTACTATAATCGCCATATTGCTGCTAAGATGACTTTGCCCTCCTGTGGTGACTCGAATTTGAATATTTTTCCTCACATGCTAAACTGGCCTCTGTTGCTCCTTGCATCACTTTTTTTTTTTTTTTTTTTGTATTTGTTAACAGAAGTAATTTTCTATTTTATTATTTTTTTTAATATAATTTCTTTTCAAGTTAGCTAACGTACAGTGTATACAGTGTGCTCTTGGTTTTGGAGGTTGATTCCTGCGATTCATCACTTACATACAACACCCAGTGCTCATCCCAACAAGTGCCTTCCTTAAAGCCCATCACCCATTTCCCCTTTCTCCCTGCCCCCCCCCCATCAATCCTCCATTTGTTCTTTGCATTTAAGAGTCTCTTAATGGGTTTGCCTCCCTCTCTGTTTGAAACTATTTTTCCCCTTCCCTTCTCCCATGGTCTTCTGTTAAGTTTCTCAAGTTCCACATGAGTGAAAACATAAGATATCTGTCTTTCTCTGACTGACTTATTTCATTTAGCGTAATACCCTCCAGTTCCATCCCCGTTGCTGCAAATGGTGGGGTTTCATTCTTTCTCATTGCCAAGTAGTATTCCATTGTATATATAAGCCACATCTTCTTCATCCATTCATCAGTTGATGGACATTTGGGTTATTTCCATAATTTGGCTGTTGTTGAAAGTGCTGCTGTAAACATTGGGGTACATGTGCCCCTATGAATCAGCACTGCTGTATCCTTTCGATAATTCTTTTATTTTTATTTTTATTTTTTTTTCCTTTGGATAATTTTTAAAAAAATTTTTTTTAACGTTTATTTATTTTTTTTTTTTTAAATTTTTTTTTTCAACGTTTATTTATTTTTGGGACAGAGAGAGACAGAGCATGAACGGGCGAGGGGCAGAGAGAGAGGGAGACACAGAATCGGAAACAGGCTCCAGGCTCCGAGCCATCAGCCCAGAGCCTGACGCGGGGCTCGAACTCACGGACCGCGAGATTGTGACCTGGCTGAAGTCGGAGGCTTAACCGACTGCGCCACCCAGGCGCCCCAACGTTTATTTATTTTTGAGACAGAGAGCATGAACAGGGGAGGGTCAGAGAAAGAGGGAGACACAGAATCTGAAACAGGCTCCAGGCTCTGAGCTGTCAGCACAGCTGACATGACCTGAGCTGAAGTCGGACGCTCAACTGACTGAGCCACCCAGGTGCCCCTCCTTTGGATAATTCTTAGTCGTGCTGTTGCTGGGTCATAGGGTAGTTCTATTTTTAATTTTTTGAGGAACCTCCACACTGTTTTCCAGAGTGGCTGCACCAGTTTACATTTCCACCAACAGTGCAAGAGGGTTCCCATTTCTCCACATCCTCACCAACATCTTTTGTTCCTTGAGTTGTTAATTTTAGTCACTCTCACCAGTGTGAGGTAATATCTCAATGTGGTTTTGATTTGTTTTTCCCTGACGAGCGATGTTGAGCATCTTTTCATGTGTCTGTTAGCCATCTGGATGTCTTCTTTGGAAAAGTGTCCGTTCATGTCTTCTTCCCATTTCTTCACTGGGTTATTTGTTTTTCATGTGTTGGTTTCGGTAAGTTCTTTCTAGATTTTGGATACTAACCCTTTATTCGATATGTCATTTGCAAATATCTTCTTCCATTCTGTTGGTTGCCTTTTAGTTTTGTTGATTGTTTCCTTTGCAGTGCAGAAGCATTTTATCTTGTTGAGGTCCCAGTAGTTCATTTTTGCTTTTATTTCCCTTGCCTTCAGAAACGTGTCAAGTAAGAAGTTGCTGTGGCTGAGGTCAAAGAGGTTGTTGCCTGTTTTCTCCTCTAGGGTCTTGATGGTTTCCTGGCTCACATTTAGGTCTTTAATCCATTTTGAGTTTATTTTTGTGTGTGGTGTAAGAAAGTGGTCCAGTTTCATTCTTCTTTATGTTGCTGTCCAGTTCTCCCAGCACCATTTGTTAAACAGACTGTCTTTTTTCCATTGGATACTCTTTCCTGCTTTGTCAAAGATTAGTTGGCCATACATTTGTGGGTCCATCTCTGGGTTCTGTATTCTATTCCAGTAGTCTGTGTGTTCGTTTTTGTGCCAATACCATACTGTCTTGATGATTATAGCTTTGTAGTAGAGGCTAACGTCCGGGATCATGATGCCTCCCGCTTTGGTTTTCTTTTTCAACATTACTTTGGCTATTGGGGTCTTTTGTGGTTCCATATAAATTTTAGGATTGTTTGTTCTAGCTTTGAGAAGAATTCTTTGCATCACTTTTTACAAAAGTGCTTCAAAATGGCTAGCATAGCTTTTCCATTGCAGATACTAAAAAAATAAGTGCTATGGAAAGAAAAACCAAAGCAAAGTGAGGGGGATAAGTATTATCAAATAAAGTGGGGACAGAGTCTTATTAAATAAAGTGGTGGAGAAGCCCTCTTTGATGAGTGACATCTAAGCAGAGACCTTCCTTCTAGATGATCATGCTGGATAAAATGGGAGTCAGAAATGAAAAGGGAACCCCCAACTGGGAGTATCTCCCCTCCTCCCCCCAGCACTGCTATCGCTGATGTCAGATTACTGCCTTTGTTCTCTCCAAAATTTTATGGTTGTGGGTCTCACACTTAGGTCTTTAATCTAATTCAAATTTATTTTTGTGTGTGGTGTAATAAAGTGGTCCAGCTTCATTCTTTTATGCCAGTACCATACTGTTTTCCTGTCACTTTGTAATATAACTTGAACTTTGGAATTGTGATACCTCCAGTTTTGTTTTGTTTTGTTTTTCAAGATTGTTCTGGCTATTAAAGGTGTTTCATGGTTCCATACAAATTTTAGAATTATTTGTTCTAGTTCTGTTGGTATTTTCATAGGGATTGCATTAAATCTGTAGATCGCTTTAGGTAGTATAGACATTTTAACAATATTTGTTCTTCCAACCCATGATCACTGAGTATCTTTCCAGTTCTTTGCATAATCTTGAATTTCTTTCATCAAATGTTTTATACTTTTCAGAGGATAGGTCTTTCACCTCTTTAAGTTTATTTTTAGATATTTTATTGTTTTTGGTGCAATTGTAAGTGGGATTGTTTTCTTAATTTCGTTTTTTGCTTTCTGTACATTGATTTTGTATCCTGCAACATTACTCAATTTACCACTTGTAGTAGTTTTTTGGTGGAGTCTTTAGAGTTTTCTGGATATAGTATCGTGTCATCTGCATTTAGTGAGAGTTTTACTTCCTTACCAATTTGGATGCCTTGTATTACTTTATGTTGTCTAATTGCTGTGGTTAGGACTTCCAGTACTGTGTTAACTGAAGGTGACAAGTGTGGACATCCTTGGATTTTGACATTGAGGTCACTTTAGAGTTTGAGGTATCAGAAGTGAATTTGAGACAATCCTTACCATTTACAAAATGATTTCTATTTAAACCAGTAATAATGCCATTCAACTAGTACTATGAAATACAAGAGTAGAGGTTTTTCATAAATGGGTGCTTTGTGCTACCCTTGATTTGTTTGAGGTGTCTGTTATCTCAGTCTGTAATTCTCCCCCCTTTTCCCCCTAATTTTTATTTTTTGAGCTTATTTTCTATATTCATTTTTGACCCTTGGCTTTCCTCATTTCATTCCTCATTATTAAACTTTTCTCTGTTGACCCTCGCACTAAGTCTTATCTATTACTACCCACTGCCACATTTGTCTCCTCTTCTGCTTGTTTCTCTGCTTCTCCCATTATTCCTTATCTTGTAGTCTCTTTTCTTCCAGATTTTCTTCAGTCTCTGATATATCTTTTTACCTCTACTCACCATTCTACTTTTTGCATGGTGCTTTTCATCTTTATAGTTGACTGTCTCCTCAGTATGTAAAGCTTTCCCTCTTGCTTTATGATGTTCTCAATGTGTTCTGTCTTAGCATCCTCATCTTCCACACTGTGATGCTATTTTACAAACATGCTGGCTAATAAATAATCCATATGTATTTCATTTGGATCATTCAATTTACCTTTCTTTCTGAACAGAGAATGAGTGAAATTGCTTTTCTCTATATTATTTCAGCTAAAGAGAGCAAAACTATCAATGTGAATTCAGCTTCGAGGCAAAAGACTCCTCCAACCATAGAACTGCCTTACAATATTTCTGACACCCTTCATATGAATGCTTCCCAGAGTTTCACGTATAGAAGAGCTTGTGAACAAGATAGTGGGTTTGAAAGAAAACAGAGAAACCCTTCTGGAAAAAAACAACATAAGTGTGATGAATGTGGCAAAGTCTTCAGTCAGAGCTCAGCCCTTATCCTACATCATAGAATCCACAGCGGAGAGAAACCTTATGCATGTGATGTGTGTGCAAAGGCTTTCAGCCGAAGTGCTGTCCTGATTCAGCATCGAAGAACTCACACTGGGGAAAAACCCTACAAGTGTCATGAATGTGGGAAAGCCTTTAGTCAAAGCTCAAATCTTCTCAGACATAGGAAAAGACACACTAAAGAAAAAGTCCCATCAGTGTTGTAAGGGAATCAAAGCATTTGCTCAGAGCTTTGTCAGCAGGATAAGACAGAAAGCACACACACTCTTTCAGTATTTCAGTAGTTTTTAGTGGGCACTGGTTTGCTTTCAAAAGTCATAAGAGCTACAGGAGAGAATGTAGAATATCTTCTACCATCATTGTTTGCTTTTCTGCTTATCAGTGCAGTGTCAATCCAGATGTTTGAGATTCTAAAGCTGAATTCAAATTTCCATCCCCAGGGCAGCTCTTTCTTGAAAAGATATTCCCAAACATGTTCTATTTCCATTACTAACACAAGTAATAAACTAGTGTATTTCTTTTTAGACAAACATATTTTCCCTGTTGAGAAGGAATCAGTATCAAGATAAGTGTTTTCTTCTATTCCATAACTTGAGCATTGGAGTTCTCAGACCAAAGATTAGAGCATTTTAAAAATTTTTACCATTTGTTTTCTCTTACCAGATTCAAAATACGAGAATAGGATTGAGAAGACTCAAAAGAATTGATACCTTCAGACCTAGGCTGAAATGTCCAGGTTCATTGTTAGGAGGCAGATGAGTAAAGGCACTTAATCTCTTATGGAAATTCACAAAAGCCTATATACTATTGATGATACTAAGTAGTTTCCTATGTAGGAAATAAATAATCTCCTTTACAATGTAATTTGGAAATAAATCCGTGAAAACATTAAGATGGCTCTACATGTCTTAGGAACATTCTACATAAGGAACATTCTAATAAATAGGGCTATCTGTGGGTGCTCACATAAGGTTCATGGTCATCTTAAAATGAAAAAAGGGAGATGAAAATACTGTCCAATTAAGACTGATATAATACAAATATTAGCAAGTGTGGCGTGTGATGGAGAAGTACCACAGCTTACATGGAAAAGGAAAAGGAAACCCTTAACAACTGACCACTATCCTTCACTGTTCTTCATGGCCCCCTTTCTAGCATAAATCAGCTGTGAATATGTTTCAGGCATCACAAGACAACCTTTTCAGGGTCTTATGCATGCTTAGTAAGGCTTGTTTGTAGACAGGTTGTCAGGACATGAGACCCTGGGTTTTGATGCTCCGGTACAAAAGAAGACATTACCAAATTTCAATTTAAAGAGTCCACTGAGTTTTACCCATAGTTAAATCAATTAGATTTCTTTTTTAAAAATAAAATGACTGGTATGTTATTAAAATTATTCTGACAGTGTACAACATAACGTTTCCTTTTCTAGAGATTCTTGATAAAACTATTACAAGAATACATGCATTATAATGTTTTTTGTGGTGCCACAGTTACCCAATATGGAAAGCAAACATCAGAAATGAAAGTCTTCAGGAGAAGGGAAGAGGGGACTCATAGTAAACTTCTTTGAGCGGGTTTCTTGTGAAGTATAAACATTGCATTATCAGAAAATCCAACCATATGTAGTACTTAGAGTAACTCCAGACACAAATATGGGATTACTATGCTCTACTTAGAATATTAATAACATAAGATTGGTAAGGAGAGAGGTGAATGTAAATTGTAATTACAGAATTTTCTGATAGTGATTATACTTTGTAGCTGTAGTTAATAGGAATATAGGGTTTTGTATATTTTCAGTTATTAAAAGTGTAGGAGTATTTGGGCTCATTCTGTTCATAATTAAAGAAAGGAACAAGCCATCTATTAAAGCAGCAAATGCCTCAGAAATATGTATTGTGAATTATTGCTTAATTATTGAAAGAGTTTGTTGTTACTATGTGAATAAAATGACAGAATCTTAATCAACTGTTCTGAGGGAAGTTGTCTTCACTTGGTGCTGCCATAAACCTTAAAAGGTTGTATTCCCTGCATTGTGAGTAATCTGAATTTCTCCACAAGAAGGTGGTATGAGTCATATCATCTAAGTTCATGACGAAACTTTTAAGGCTGTTGCTGTGTACTGAGTGACCTTGCACTTATAAAAGTCACTTACTTAGGGGTGCCTGGGTGGCTCAGTCGGTTGGGTGTCTGACTTTGGCTCGGGTCATGATCTCATGGTTTGTGAGTTCAAGCCCCACGTCTGGCTCTGTGCTGACAGCTTGGAGCCTGGAGCCTGCTTTGGATTCTGTGTCTCCCTCTCTCTCTGCCCCACCCCACTCATGCTCTGTATCTCTCTTCTTCAGATATAAATAAACATTAAAACCATTTTTAAAAAAGTCACCTAATGAGTGGAAGGGGCTACTTTATTTAAATGGAGAATTAATATGATTTCGGCTAACCTTGATTTTTAAAATTAGCACGATATTAGCACCCCTATTAGATTAATTCCCACAGATGTTGAATACTCCCAAATGAAATCGGTATTTTTAAGAATTTAACTTCATCTTGGCCTTTAATGTTAGCTATAAGCCTATGTTCTCTCTTTACATGAAACCAGATCACACGTTTATCATTGTCCTTAAACTTACCTGTATCAGGAATGATTCTGGATGCAAAATCCACCTTTGCTGGTTTAAACAAATAAGGTTTTGTAACCAGAAAGCTGGAGGTTAGTTGATGCTGGCTGTCAATCAGCAGCTGAACAACAACTGGTCTGGATGTGGTCTCTGCCCTTTGGTCATTCCCTCATGTTTATTTTATCAGGCAAGAGAGCTTCAGGAATAACATCCAGGATCAAGTCAGGAAGAAAAAGGAAGTGGAGCTCCAGCAATGACCATCTCCTTTACTAGGAAAAGTAAAAGCTTTCCAAGAATCCCCAGCAAAATTCTGCTATGTTTCCTTTTTGCAAATGTGTTTCAGAAAGCATGGGTTTTCAACCTCTAGAGGGGAAGCAGCAGGGCAGGTGGGGATTGGGAATGACAATGGGTCAGCCAACAATGTTTGCTATACTCCTTGGCCACCTTCTTCATGGGCATCTGGCTATGATTTTGCCTCCTGCGTTACAGGGGGAAAAATAACTTAAAAAAACTTCCTGCCATCAAATTTGCTAACCTATCTACACTTCACCCATCATTTCCCATCTTCAGAATGAAAGAGGGGTCTCACTGGCCCCTCATCATTCCTTCTCACCTCACCTCTGAAGGACCTTGGCTGCCATTAGTAATTACCTATCCCCTCTTCTATTTCTTCATCCTTTGCCTTCCTTGAGAATGCATCTCTTCAATATTTGAAGATGGTGATGTGACTGACCCTCCAACTCTATACTTTTCTGGTGCATCCACAAAATTTGAGATGGTAGCTAATCCCTGAGTGAGGGGGAGCAAAGTGACTTAGCTTTGACTTCATATGCTTCCATTTCTTTCAACCAAAATGATCTTTCAAAAACATATGCTTGATCATGTCACTTCCTTGCTCGAAACATACGCTTCCCATTGCTTTTAATATACAGTTAGCTCCTAAAAGTTTTTGAGACTCTTCATGATCTGACCACAGCTTACCTCTTCAGTTTTATCTCTTGCCATTGCCTTCATACTCTATGCCAAAGATATTCTGAATTTTCAGAAGTTCTCCTGCCTCCAGCCTTTGCATGTGCTCCTTTTGAACTCTTAACATCTTCTGCACTTAACTCCTATGTATTCAGATTTTAGCTTAGGCTTCTTCCAGGAAGCCTACCCTAACACTCTGAGAGTAGGCTGGGGACCACTACCACACCCTTCTATTTTTTACATAGCAGTCTGTTCTTACTGGTATTTATTACCCAAAATATTTTTAAAATATCAAGCTGCAAATACGGCCCCAAAGAAGAGGAGGAGGAGGAATGATACTTTGGGAAGAAAGAAGACATGAGATAAATGAAAAGCCCTCTTGCCCCTGGTAATGATGAGGCAAAGAGATCAGACACAGGTGTCCCTTCATCTCTGCAGCCAATCCCTGCAGAAATGCCAGAGGGGATTGAAACGGGAGAGGACTGCACCCCCTTCCTATTGATTGCATTGGGAGAGCAACTGCTGAAGAGACTTCCTATTTTCCAACACTGAACTATTGTAAAAATGGCATTGTAGTGCTAGGCAAAGGGCCTCTACCAGCTAACATCTCACTTAGAAGACCTATAGCAGTTCTCCATGCCCAATGGGGACCTTGGAAAAGAGCTGATTGCACCACCTGGGAGAGTTGGGACTGTTGCACAAACTTTGTGGATCTTATAGCCAAGAGCTGCAGGACCCAGTGGGCCCAGAATCAGCTGGGAGTCTCAGCCATACCTTACAGGGTGGTTAAAACTGATGTGGGGACAAATCACAAAGGAAGGGATACTGGCTTCCTGCCTAGTCAAAAGAACAGATCATTGGTTGCTATAAATTTGATGAGCAAACACAAAAGCAGACCAACTGTGAAGACTGGAGACTAGAAAAGGACAGCAAGCCCAACTGAGACCTAATCTATAGCATTACCTCACCTAGTGTGAGTGAAACCCCATTCCCAGGTATCCAGATGGCAGAAAAGGGCAGAACAAGGAATAGCCATGTTAGGGAGTTGAACTTAAAATGAAATGAATAATTAAATTCTTCCACTACCACCACCACCCACCCAATGGGGTGGAGATTCAAGAAGTAAAAACATCAGTTATAAGAAATCAGCTCCATTTTCCTTTGCATATTTGAGAAGAATTGTGATAACTTTTTATCCCACCGAATGGACACTTATATCTGCTTCTGTGTTGACGCTGCTATTTTATGTTTCTTGAAAGAATGAACTGACTCATTCACTGGTGTTCCAGAGGCATCTGGCACAGTACCTGACCCATAACAGGCACTTAATTACTTGTAGAATGAAAACATTTGCAAATTATATGTCTGATAAAGGGTCAATATCCAGAATATATAAAGAACCCCTGCAACTCAACAACAACAACAAAAATCCCAAACAATCCATTTCAAAAATGGGCAAAGGACATGAATAGATATTTCTCCAAAGAAGATACACAAATGGCCAATAAGTACAGGAAAAGATGTTCAACATCACTAATCATTAGGGAAATGCAAATGAAAACTACAATGAGATATCCTCATACCCATTTAGGTGGCTTTGATTAAAAATACAAAAAGTAACAAATGTTGGCAAGAATGTGGAGAAATCAGAACACTTGTGCATTGCTGATGGTAATGTGAAATGGTGCAGTCACTGTGGAAAACAGTTTTATAGCTCTTCAGAAAGCTGAACATAGAATAACCATATGATCGAGCAATTCCACTCCTAGGTATATATCCAGAAGAACTGAAAGCAGGGACTCAGACGGATACTTGAACACCCCGATAATAGCAGTATTACAGTAGCCAAAAGGTGGAAATAACCAAGTGTTCATTAATTGATCAATGGATAAGCAAAATGTGAGAGATATATGTATATAATGGATATTTTTCAGCCTTAAAAAACAACGAAACTTTGATAATGCTACAACATGGATGAAACTTGAAAACCTTTTATGCTAAGTGAAGGAAACCAAACACAAAAAAAGAAATATTGTATGATTCCATTTATATGAGGTGTGTAGAACAGGCAAATTTATAGAGACAAAATAGACTAGTGGTTATCAGTGTTGGGGGAAGAGGATGAGGAGTTGTTTAATAGTACAGAATTTCTGTGTGAGTTGACTAAAAAGTTCTGGAAATGGGTAGTATGATTGTTATATGACATTATGAATGTATTTAATGCCACTGAATTGTACACTTAAAAATGGTTAAAATGGTAAATTTTATGTATATTTTACCACAATTTAAAAAAAAAGCATTGGGGGAAACAAAGAGGAGATTACTTTTATATAATTCCTGCCCTAATAAAGTTCATATTCTAGCAAAAGTAGAAGTAAAAACCCTATGGAATGAATGTTGTTGAAAGGCAGAGGACCTGGGAGATAAAATCCAGACAAGTGTTTGGTGAAAGGACGACTGAATGTAAGCCCAAATAATGTTCTCTTTTCCACTAACGTTGAGGACAGGCAAGGATGAGACTACACTAGCAGCCCTAGAAGAAGATTTGGATGGACCATATAGACAAATCCTGGATGGATAGTAAATAATATTAAAATTAGCTGTAATTTCCATCTTGAATTCAAAGTATTTCCTTGTATAAAGCTATATGCAAAATTAATTGTTGATTCCTGAAGTTTTACCTAATGTATGTATCTCATTTGGGTCTCTTAATCTTACTTGAATTTTAATTTAGCTCAGATTAACTAGCTTGTCTACGACTGAAGGATTATTTTTATTTAAAGGCTAGAATGACATTGGTTGGTAGCTTATATAACACATGGAACTCTAGTGTCTGAGCTAATGATCAGCAGGTAAACATCTGCTGTCTTTTCCTATGCAACTTGGCTGACTCTAGTACACGGCAGAAGGAGTTGTCAGGATTGTAAGTAGAATATCTCCATTTGGACAGGTCAGTAGGTTGCATTAGAACTGGATTAATCCATTAAACTTTGCTTTTATTCATCACCTATTAGCAGTCTTGTCACCTAAGTGATCATACAGTTTGACTTCTCAATATTCATTCAACCCCAAATTATTAATCTAAGCCAGTCATGGTAATCCTATTCTACCTGCAAGTAATTCTGATTTAGGAATGGGCATATCACCTAATCTGGGTCAATGAGATGCTAGGGGAAACCTGTTTTATGGTTTCCAGAAAAGTTTGCTTTCTCTAAAAGAGAGACATATAAAAGAGATGATACCTTTCTATCTCCAGATGCTGTTGTGGCTATGATGGCAGGCATTGCTGCTATAGCTGGCAGATGAAGCCGACACATGGAGGAAGGATCTAGGAAAACTACCTAGAAACAGGACTCAAGTCCTGAGGTACCATTCCTTTAAATACTTACATTAGAAAACAATCAAGGTTTAAGGGGCGCCTGGGTGGTTCAGTCAGCTGAGCAGCTCACTCTTGATTTGGGCTCAGGTCATGATCCCAGGGTTGTGGTTGTAGGATCAAGCCCTGCATTCATGCTTAGCATGGAGCCTGCTTAAGATTCTCCCTCTCCCTCTGACCCTCGCCCCAACTTGTGTACAGTCTCTCTCTAAAATAAAAAAAAATTAAAATTTAAAAAATAAAAAGAATATAAGAAAGTTTTAAATTCAGTGACCTAATTATCTACCTTAAGAATCTAGGGGAAAAAATATAGGAATTTAAAGCCAAATAAGTAGAAGGCACAAAATGATAAAAAATAAGAATAGAAGCTCGGTTCTAAAGAAGGTAGAGTAAGCACATTCCACTCTGTCTCTCTCTCCACAGAGAGATTCCCACAGAATCTGGGACAGAATGCATGAAGCAGCTGCTCCCTGAGGACTCCTCAAAGTAAATAACAGCAAGCAGATTGGGGAAGAAGATGAGAATTTGAAGTTCCCCTGAACTGCACTGAATTTACCCTTATTTCACTTTGGTATCTCCCAGCCTAGACTCAAAGGCAGCCTGAAACCCAGAAGTGCACACAGAGAGAGAACAGGAAGAACTCTAAGAGAAGTGCTCTGTGTCTTGCCTAAGAAAAGGGGCTCCTAAGGTCAGAAACAATGGGAGAAACCCATATCTCTTTTTCTTCTTTTGACTTCTCTCCTATCGTAGCCTTCCAGGCAATACTATGACAATGGCGGCAGCAGCAACACAGCAAGGACAGGGGTCACAGGGAAGTCATCTTAAACTCAGAGGGAGGGGAGCCCTTCTCTCTGATCTGAGGAGCTTTGGTTCCAAGAGTATGGTGCCAATCCCAATGGCTTTTTTTCTCTCTGTTTCCTATCGTTGCTTGAACCAGGATGCAGATACAGTTGAGAGAAGTAAATAGCAGAGCAAGGAAACAGAAAACCCTAGCTTTGTAGCTGGAAGACTATGAAGGGAGGCTTCAGGGAGCTAGGAAATGTTGAGTTTATTGCAAAGAGGAGAGAGATCAAGTGTAGTCCCCAAAAGTAATGGATGAACACCTCTGCTTGCCTCTAAACTACACACGCATGGATCTGACCCTCAATAGCAGAGCACTGAGAACTGAGCTCCAGGGTAGACTACTTTCCCAGATCCAGACTGGCCACTGGGGAGCATGCACAAAGGACTGGAAATGTCTGAAAACTGAACTGACTTTGGAACGGCAGTCCTCACAGAACTTGGGGCCTGACTCTACCTAAGGCAACTGCCTGCTAAAACAAATCAACTTTCTGTTTAGGGTTTAAAAGATATCCAGAATCTGATAACATAGGATCAAAATGTGCAAGATATAATGCAAAATTATTAGGCATAGGAAGAACCAGGAATATCTCAATTTTCAAGGAAAAAGAAAATCAAATGCCACTGTCTAAATGACACACATGTTAGAATTGTCAGAAAAAGACTTTAAATTAGTTGTTATAACCACGCTTAAGAAGAAAGAATGAATGAATGGAGAGATAGAAAACATCAGGAAAGGGGCGCCTAGGTGGCTCAGTCAGTTAAGCGTCCGACTTCGGCTCAGGTCATGATCTCACGGTCTGTGAGTTCGAGCCCCGTGTCGGGCTCTGTGCTGACAGCTCAGAGCCTGGAGCCCATTTCAGATTCTGTGTCTCCCTCTCTCTCTGCCCCTCCCCTGTTCATGCTCTGTCTCTCTCTGTCTCAAAAATAAATAAACATTAAAAAAATAAAATAAAACATCAGGAAAGAAATCAAAGATATAAGGAAGACCCAAATGGAAATTTCACAGCTGAAAAAATACGACAACCAAAATATTCACTGGATGAGGTCAGCGGAAGAATGCAACTGACAGATGAAATAGACCGGCAGAAATTACCCAATGTAAACAACAGGGAGAATAACAGATCGAAAAATAAAATCCTTAATGAATGTGGGCACAAAAATCCTCAACATATGTTATCAAATTGAATTCAGCAAAGTATAAAAACAATAAAACACCTGGAATGAGTGGGATTTACCCCAGGACTATCTGGTTGACCCTGTATTCAAAAATTAAAGTAATCCACCAGATTAGTAAATTTCAAAAAGAAAAACCACATTGTCGTATCAGTTGATGCAGAAGAAGTATTTGAGAAAATTCAGCATCCATTTATGTTACAAATAGAAGGTAATTTCCCCAGACTGATAAAGCGCATCTGTTAAAAACCTAGAGTTCACCACACACCAACTAGAATGGCCAAAATGTGAAACACCAACAACACCAAATGCTGGTGAAGGTATGGAGCAACAGGAACTCAGTCATTGTTGGTGGGAACGCAAAATGGTACAGATACTTTGGAAGGCATTTTGGCAGTTTCTTACAAAACCAAACATACTCTCACCATATGATTCAGCAATCATGCTCCTCAGTATTTATCCAAAGAGGATGAAAATGTATGTCCACACAAAAACCTGCACATGGATGTTTGTAGCAGCTTTCTTCATAATTGCCAAAGCTTGGAAGCAACCAAGGTGTCCCTTCAATAGGTGAATGGATGCATAAACTGTGGTACACCCAGACAATGGAATATTATTCAGTGCTAAAAATAAATGAGCTCTTAAGCCATGAAGACACATGGTGAAACCTTAAGTGCATATGACTAAATAAAAGAAGTCCATCTGTAAAGATTACATATATATGATTCCACTATATAGTGGACTTTCTGGAAAAGACAAAACTATGGAGACAAAAAGATCAGTAGTTGCTAGTGTAGGGGAGATGAAATAGGCATAGTACAGAGGATTTTTAGGGCAGTTAAAATACTCTGTATATAGATATCATAATGATGGATATGTCATTATACACTTGTCCAGACTCATAGAAGGTACAATACCAAGAGTGAACCCTAAGATACACCATGGACTTTGAGTGATTATGATATGTCAATATAGGTTCGTCCTTGGTAAAAAAAAATGTACCATTCTGGTGAGTGGTGTCAACAATGGGGAAGGCTGTGCATGTGTGGAGGTTGGGGGTATATGGAAAACCTCTCTACCTCCTTCTCAATGTGGTTGTAAACCTAAAACTGCTCTAAAAATATATAAAGTCTCAAACAAAACAAAACACAAAACATAGTCATTATCATACTTAGTTATGAAAGACTGAATCCCTTTCCCCCTAAGACTGGGAACAAAGAAAGTTTGTCCACTCTTTCCATTCCTACGCAGCATTGTGTTGGAAGTCCTAGTCAGTGCAATAAGGCAAGAAAAAGAAGAGTAATACAGTTTAGAAGTTAAGAAATAAACTTTCTCTATTGGTAGATAAACATGATTATCCACAGAGAAAATTCCACTGAATCTATTAAAAAAGCTTCTAATAGAATTGTGATGGTTAATTTATGTGTCAACTTTACTGGGTAAAGGGATGCCCAGACAGCTGATAAACATTATTTCTGAGTGTGTCTGTAAGGGTATCTCTAGATGAGATTAGCATTTGTATCAGTAGACTGAGGAAAGAAGTTCACCCTCACCAATTATGGGTGGGTATTATCCAATCCCTTGAGAGTCTGAACAGAACTAAAAAGGCAAAGGAAGGGCACATTTGCTCTCTTTGCTTCAACTGAGACATCCATCTTCTCCTGCCTCTAGTACAGCAACCAGACGGAAGTATATCACAAGCTTTCCTGGTTCTCCAGTTTGCAGACAGCAGACTGTGGGACTTCTCAGCCTCCATGACTGCATGAGCCAATTCCTCTAATAAATCTCTTTATATATATGTTATAAATTGATCCTATTTCTGTTTCTCTGGAGAACCTTGACTAATACAGGAGTTTGTTAAGGTTGTAGGATAAAAGTCAATACTCAAAAATCAATTGCAGTTGATCCTTGAACAATGTGGGGTTAGGGGCACCAAACCACCTGCACAGCCAAAAATCCACATATAGGGGTGCCTGGGTGGCTCAGTTGGTTAAGCATCCGAATTTGGCTCAGGTCATGATCTCACAGACTGCGGGTTGGAGCCCCACATCAGGCTCTGTGCTGACAGCTCAGAGCCTGGAGCCTGCTTCAGATTCTGTGTCTCCCCCTCTCTCTGGCCCTCCCATGCTCATGCTCTGTCTCTCTCTATCTTAATAATAAATAAACATTAAAAAAAATTTTTTTTAAATCCATATATAATTTTTGGCTCTCCAAAAATGTAACTACTAATAGCCTACCTTTGACTAGAAGAATTACCTATAATGTAGTCAACTAACACATATTTATACATTATATACTGTATTCTTATAATAAAGTAAGCTAGAGAAAAAATGGTATTAAGAAAATCATAGGAAAGAGAAAATACATTTACAGTACTGTGCTGTATTTATTCATTTTTAATCCCCGTGTAAGCAGATCCACACAGTTCAAATGCATGTTGTCAATGGTCAGCTATATATTTATAAATATTGGCCATGTACAACTAGATATTTTAACATATCATTTTAGATAGCTCAAAAAACCAGTTGGTGCTCAGTAATAAATTGAACAAAACATGGGAAGGATCTGTACACTGAAATTTACAAAATGCTGATGAATAAAATCTAAGAAGATCAAGCATAGGAAATATAGTCAACACTATCATAATAAGTTTGTATGACACTAGATGGTAACTACATTTATCAGAGTGAGCATTTCATCATGTATATAATTGTTGAATCACTATGTTATACACCTGAAACTAATATATTGTATGTCAACTACACTTTAATTAAAAATAAAAATTTTTTAAATCAAAGATCAAAATGAATGGTGAGATATCATGTATTGATTGATTGATGGATTCAATAAAATTAACATGCCAATTTTCCATAAGTTGATCAATAGATTTAATGTAATTGTGATAGAAATTCCAGTAGGATATTTTTGTAGATATATATAAGCAACTAATTCTAAAAGTTATATGGAGTGCTAAATATCTGAAATAATTTTGAAAAAAAAACAAAGTTGGAGGATTCATGCTACCAGATTTTTAACAATTATGATAAAGCTATCATAATCAAGGTTATGGTATTAGCAAAGAGACACATAGATTAGTATAATAGGCTAGAGAGTTTGGAAATAGACCCACAAAAATATGGCTGATTGATTTTTTTATAAAGATGCAAAGGCAATTGGGGGCGCCTGGGTGGCGCAGTCGGTTAAGCGTCCGACTTCAGCCAGGTCACGATCTCGCGGTCCGGGAGTTCGAGCCCCGCGTCGGGCTCTGGGCTGATGGCTCAGAGCCGGGAGCCTGTTTCCGATTCTGTGTCTCCCTCTCTCTCTGCCCCTCCCCCGTTCATGCTCTGTCTCTCTCTGTCCCAAAAATAAATAAACGTTGAAAAAAAAAAAAAAGATGCAAAGGCAATTGAAACAAACTTCTTATCAAATAGAATAACTGAACATCTATATGCAAACCCTCTCCCCACGTAAACCCCCAACTTATAATTCATACATTATACAAAAATTAATGCAAAATAAATCATGTACCTAATATTAAATATAAAAATATAAAACTTTTTAGAAGAAAACATGAGAGACTCTTCATGTCCTGGTGTTATGTATTCTTAGTTATGACACCAAAAGCACCGTGAAAGACAACAATGGATGAATTGGAGTTCCAAATTAACATTTTTCTCTGTAAAACATACTATTAAGAATAAAATTCAAGCTACAGACTGGGAGAAGATTTGCAAGTGATAAGACAAAAGACTTTTATCTAGAATATATATAGAACTTCAAAAATTTATCAGTAAAAAAAATTTTTTTAAAGAGGTGGATTGGGAGTGGGGGTACTTGAACAGACACTTCACAGAAGAGTATTTATGGATGGCAAACAAGCAAATGAAAAGTTTCTATACATTATTAAACTTTAGGGAAAGGCAAATTAAAACTATGATGAGCGACATCCAAGGGTGGCTCACTCAGTTAAGTGTCCCACTCTTGATCTCAGTTCAGGTCTTGATCTCATGGTCATAAGTTCAAGCCCTGCTTTGGGCTCAGCGCTGGTCATGAAGCCTACTTTAAAAAAATAAATAAAAAGTAAAACCATGATGAGATATGACCACATACATATTAGAATGGCTAAACAACAACAAAAGATAACACCAAGTGCTGGTGAATATGTGGAGCATGTGAAACACTCACACATTCTCTCTAGGGACTGAGAATCTCCTTTAACTTAATTGATCTCCTTTAATTCATTACAATGTTTAAACATAGATGTCAACATAATTTCAGTTGCACATTTTACATATTGGTCACCAACATTATTCTCTAGGTAGATTTTCTAGGGAGGGGGAAAAAGCCATATATAAAAAATACATTATACATATTATACATATATATGATTTTTATGTATATAATTTTTTAATGCTTATTTTCCAGATTCATATTTTATGTGTCATATATTGTTGATTCTGGCTCAATGCTTCTTTTTAAAAAAAAAGTTAAAATTCAATTTATTGAAACTAAAAAAAGAAAAAGGTCAGATATATTAGCTTCAGCTGCTATAACAAAATACCATAGACTGCGTGGCATAAATAACAGGAATTTATTTCTTACAGTTCTGGAGGTTGGGAAGTCCAAGATCAAGATGCCAGCTGATTTGGTTCTCTGTGAGGGCTCTTTTCCTGACTTCCAGATGACCACTTTCTCATAGTGCCCTCACATGGTGGGGAGAGAGAGAGAGAGAGGAAGCAAGCTCTCTCCATGTCTTCTTATAAAGTGCACTAATCCTATTATGAGTACCCCCCCCCATAACCTTATCTAAACCCATTTACTTCCTGAAGGACCCATCTTCAAATACCATCACATTGGGGGTTAGGGCTTCAACATGTGAATTTTGTGGCTGGGCACAAACATTCAGTCCATAATACCATATGATCCAGCAGTCTCTTTCCCAGATATTTACTCTGGAGAGATAGAAACTTATGTACATACAAAAGCCTACCCATGAGTATTTATAGTAGTTCTATTCATAATTGCCCAAATCCAGAAATAACTCAAAAGTCCTTCAATGGTTGAATGGATACGCAAACTGTAATACCTACAGTAAAATATTACTCAGCTACACTCAGCAATTAAAAACTACTGAGACATGCAATAACAGATGAATTTCAAAGGCATAATGCTGAATGAAAGATATGTAAAAGGTGACATACTTTATAAGTCCATTTATATTACACTCTGGAAAAGTCAAAACTTTTGATGGACAATAAATTAGTTGTTGTTTGGGTTGGGGATGTAGGACAGTTGTGAGTGCATCTTGAGGAAGTTGTATGGAATAATGGAACTATTCTGTATCATGATTTTGGTGGTAGTTCCACAAATCTATACATATGTTAAAACTCATAGAGCTATATGCCACAACAAGAGCCAGTTTTACTGTATATTAATTTTGTTTTTAAAAGAACTTCATGGGGGCGCCTGGGTGGCGCAGTCGGTTAAGCGTCCGACTTCAGCCAGGTCACGATCTCACGGTCCGTGAGTTCGAGCCCCGCGTCAGGCTCTGGGCTGATGGCTCGGAGCCTGGAGCCTGTTTCCGATTCTGTGTCTCCCTCTCTCTCTGCCCCTCCCCCGTTCATGCTCTGTCTCTCTCTGTTCCAAAAATAAATAAAAACGTTGAAAAAAATTAAAAAAAAAAAACTATTTTAAAAAAAAAAAAAAGAACTTCATGGGGCACCTGGGTGGCTCAGTCAGTTAAGCGGCCGACTTCAGCTCAGGTCATGATCTCATGGTCCGTGAGTTCGAGCCCCACATCGGGCTCTGTGCTGACAGCTCAGGGCCTGGAGCCTGTTTCAGATCCTGTGTCTCCCTCTCTCTGACCCTCCCCCATTCATGCTCTGTCTCTCTCTCAAAAATAAATAAATGTTAAAAAAAAAAAAAGAACTTCATAAAATAGACAACAAATAATTGAGCAAATAATGCCAAAAGTTGATTCTTTGAAGAATTAATAAAATTGATGAACTGGAAGCCAACTGATAAAGAAAAACAACCCCAAAATTACCAAGCTTAGGAATGAAAGAGGGGATATCACTACTGGTCCAATAGATATTAAAAGAATATTAAAGAAATATTATGAACAACTTTATGCCAATAAATTTGATAACTTACATGAATTAGATACATTTCTTGAGCAACACGAATTACTTCCTCTTACATCTCATTGACCAGAACTGAATCATATGGCCATTCCTAGCTGCCAGGGAGGTGAAGTGACTATCTGGCAAAGAGAAATAGAATGGTCATGGATGGCTTAATTCAATCACTGCATATGTCTGGGCAGAGTGTTGCCCCCCTCCAATAAAAAAAAATGGAGTGTATTAGAAGTAAAAGGGAGTGCTTTATGTAAGAAGTTAACAATGCCCGCTATAGGCTTTTAGCCATTTGCAACCAAAAGACTCCTGGTGCAGTGCCCTTATTGGCTAAAATGCAATCTTTAGCCAGTGTATTTTACTTTATTTTTGAGGGGGGGGTGGGCAAGAGAGGGGCAGAAGAAGAGGGAGAGAGAGAATCTTAAGCAGGCTCCACGCCCAGCATGGAGCTGGAGTGGGGACTCAATCTCATAACTGTGAGACATTTAACCCACTGAGACACCAGGCACCCTAACCAGTGTATTTTAAATGCCCAGAGGGATAACCATTTTTTAAAAATGAGGCACCTGGGTGGCTTAGTCGGTTAAGCATCCAACTCTTGATTTTGGCTCAGGTCATAATCTCACAGTTCCATGGGATTGAGCCCCTGTCCAGCTCTTTGCTGGCAGCATGGACCCTGCTTGGGATTCTCTCTCTCCCTCTCTCTACTCCTCTTCCACTCACATTCTCTCTTTCTCACTCTGTCTCAAAATAAATAAATAAACATTACAAAAATAAATGCCCAGAGGGAAATACTTTTGAGCTGAAGGGAAGGACTGAGAGCTTCAAAATAAGTGTTAGAGAAAAGCCTAGAAAAGATATTTTTTTTTGGTTGATTTATTTAAGTAATCTCTGTACCCAATATGGGACACAACCCTGAGATCAAGAGTTGCATGCTCTACCAACTGAGCCAGCCAAGTGCCCATAAAAAGGGTTATTATTGAACAAAATCTGATTAACACTACATTTGAATGTCCGTGGATTTCTTTCCAATGTGAAAACTTCTCTTACTTTGCTTCCTCCATCTTTGTGTGCCTCCTCCCTTCCCTTTCAGCACACTGTCTCATGTAGGTGTCCCTCCCCTTGCCATATTTTGCTTTCACTGTTCTACTTCATTAAAAAAAATGTTTATTTATTCATTATGAGAGAGAGAGAGAGAGAGTGGGAGGAGGCAGAGAGAGAGAGAGAGAGAGAGAGAGAATCCCAAGCAGGCTCCATGCTGATAGTGCAGAGCCCAATGTGGGGCTCAAACTCACAAAATATGAGACCATGGCCTGAGCCAAAACCGGGAATTGGCCCGCTTCACCGACTGAGCCACCAGGCTTCCGACTGTATTACTTCTACATTGCCTTATAAATACTTGTTTTCTTGCTTATATCCTAAACAAGACAGTAATGTTAAAGGAACGAATCATGACCTCATTGTAGTCATGTCTAGGTCTCTAGAACCCAGGTAGTATCTATCTGGTTCTTGTGTTTGTTTCTTTACCATTAGTTAATGAATGAGATGCTTTCAAACAAGGTCAAGAGATTTGGCTGGTAGAGAAACAATGAGCCTTCTTTAAGTTTAAACAGATCAGTATTTACAAAGACAGTGAAATCGAGAGTAGCCAAGAGGTACCAACTCCCCATGAGTTTTTGTCTCACACCAAAAGGATAACAAAAGGAGTCAGATGACTTCAACATGAGATATGGAATACCTTGTTGCTGAGGAGCTAAAACCCTGCTGTATTTAAGGCTGTTTATAGTCTGCAGCTGTACTCCAGGCAGGTGAGGCAGAAAGCCTCATCACCACCCAGGAAGCAATGAAGACCTGTCTCACAACAGCCTTCTTGGAAGACAGACACCTGAGTGGCAAATGGCCTTACCGCAGCTCCTTGCAAGCTTCTCATGCTCTCACCTTCTGGGAGGATCACAAGGTGTTCTGCCAAGCCTCAAATCAGCTGCAGTTCAAGCCTCACCTAAGTGACCTATGTTGCTGGTTGTCCAGCGCTGGCATGGAGCTATTCCCTACACTCAGGTTTCTCAGAGGAATGTGATGCTCTATCTTGACTATATCTTTAAGATGGCAACAGGGGCCACCATTCAGGAAAGAGCCCACATAATGGGGCTCAGAAGGATGGTATTTCAAAGTGGGTGTTATGGGTCACTGGCCTCAAAATTAGAGATTTTGACATTAGAGGCTTAGAAATTAGAGTAAATTAGAAAGGGAAACCTCATTGTGGTTTCCATTTACCCGTAGAATTAGGAATAATAGAACGAATCCCAGGCAAAGAGTTTTATAAAATTTTGCAACACTTTCTACTTCCCCAATTATTTCTGTTCGATGTTGTTAAGCTTTTTTGTTCTCTAACATTAATTAGATGCAAAAACTCTTAAAGCAAAATAAAATAAATAAAAAATGCCTTGAGCTAGCTTTTAGGGTCACAAAAGAAGAAAAGTTTGGGAAGAGCAGCCAGGCAGCTTGGTGGCAGTAGTCAAGTAGGAAAGTGAAATGGCTGGATTTCTGTGGCCTCCTAAATGGAGAGAAGAGGCACCAGAGTTGGGCATGCCGGGGAGACAAAGTTCCAGTCCGAGTGTAAAGCAGTACTATACCATCAACAGCTTGCTCACTTGCTCTCTCATTCACGAAGCCAGTGGAGGCTGAGGGCCCTTTATGAAGGCCTGAATGAGGCAGAAAGCTGAAGCCTGAGAATCCTGCAATGCTTCTGGAAGGCTGGACCTGTGCTTTGAACATAGACCTTTAACAACAGGGCTCTTTTGTGTGGTTTCTGATGCGTGACATGTGACCTGGCAAAAGCAGCAACGTGACCAGTCCACAATTCATTCGTTTATTCAAGAAATATTTATTGAGTTCTCCATGTACCAGGCAGTCAGCATCCTAGAACTAGGGAGGATACTGTGGTGTACAAGACAAACAAGGTCCCTGCCTTTATGGAACTTACAGACAAAAAAAAAAAAAAAAAAAAAAAGAAAAGAAAAAGCAAAAAACAGGAGAATGAAAAAAAGAGATCACTCTACTGTGCCATGAAGGGTGGAGAGACTTCCACTGAGACTAGGAATCTAGGGTCACAATGAACCTAAGAACTGAGGTCAGAGTGGGGAGGCAGGGAACAGACCACAGGGGCCTTGCAGGCCAATGTAAGGAGTTTTTATGTCATACTTAAGACAGTGGGGATCCACTGAAGGTCTTGAAATAGAGAAATGAAGTGGGCTGGTTTACTTTTTTTTTTTTTTTAACATTTATTTATTTTCGAGAGACAGAGAGAGACAGAGCACAAGTGGGGGAAGGGCAGAGAGACAATGAGATGCAGAATGCGAAGCAGGCTCCAGGCTCTGAGCTGTCAGCACAGACCCCGATGCAGGGCTGGAACTCACATACCGAGGGATCATGATCTGAGCCTAAGTCGGACACTTAACTGACTGAGCCACCCAGGTACCCCTGATTTACTTTCTAAATGATACCTTCAGCAGCTGTTTTGTGGTATAAAATGTCAAGCCCGAAGTCAGAAGAGGACCATGAATTCTGCAAATTCACTGAGATCACTGCCAAAACTTCATTAAGAGTCTCCTCTCGTTTCCCTGATAGATAATTTTGTCAAAATAAAGTAGCGTAACATGTAGTGGGAGCCAAATCTTGTTTCCCCCTTACTAGTTATGAGCTGTAGAAAGTTACTTAGTTGTGCCTCAATTATCTATTTCAGCTGTGAGATGGGGATAATAAAAGTTCCTACCATGATACAGTTGTTGTGAAAATGACAATATATGTGGCTGGTACAACGTAGTAAGCATTCATAAATACTAGCCTTTATTACTCCTTTCAGAGGGCTACTGCGAGGATCACATGAGATAATAACTCCTGTGACAGGGGTTATGAATCCGTAAAGCCTATCTTAATGGCAGAATTCTCCCTTTCTTTTCCTTGTCTCTTAAACGGAACACAGAACTCTGGGCTATCCGAGGAGAGGCGCCAGGCCAAGCGCAGTCTCAAAGCGGTCATTGTCGTCGCACCGCCCCTCCCCCGCCCGGAGCCCATCTCCATGGCAACGCGGGGCTTCGCCTCTCCCCGCCTCCTGGGACCCGCAGACCGGAAGCAGTCCGTGCCGGGGGCTTCTGGGAAACGGCTTGTGAGCGGCGTTTCTGCGTCTGCTTTGGACAGCGAAGCTGCTGCGGATCCCGAGTCGGAGGTTTGCGGGAGAATGGGGGGAAGGGCGTGAGGGGGACGCTGGGCTAAGGGGCTGCAGTCCTTTTGGTAGGAGACAGAAAAGAAGCCTGGCGGGATCTTCCTCGGCTTGCCGGGAGTCGCGGACAGGCCGCTGTCTCCGTATACAGCAGTTGGGGGGCTGGTAGAGGTAGATGGAAAGCCAGATTGGGCTTTCAGTACCATCGGAGAGTCTTCCATCCCCTGTGTCCTCCGCGACCCTCGCCTTTCCCCCCTCCCCCCTCGGCCGGTTTTGTTCTATTTCGAGGCCTGGCGTCTCGCGGAGGGTTCTGGGACTCATTTTGGGCGGAGGTGGGAGGGGGCGGGCCTTGCGAGGGGGCTGTCGGGGCTTGTAGTTCCGCCGGACGCGGGCGGAAGTACCGTGGCCCCGACGTTGTTGGGGCAGTGTGGCCTTCGGTCATCCGAAATCCGCCGAGGCCCCGACGTTGTTGGGGCAGTGTGGCCTTCCGTCATCCGAAATCCGCCGTTGCTAGTGCGGCGAAGAGGGGCTGGGAGACGTCGGGGCGGGGTTTGCAGCGGAACTCGGCCGGAGTGAGGCGAGGAGATCACCTGGGACTCGGCTCCCCGCCCAAACACTAGGGATCGCGGGCCTGCCCACCTTGTACCTCCTTCACGGCCCAAGGGCCGGCTGCAGTAAGAGAACGTAAAAGGAAGATACATTTCTTTTCTATAGAATGATTGAGCCTTTGATAAGGTAGGATCCTGGAATAGGAACCAACTCATCTGTTGGCTAAACCCTATTTAGAAGGCCGCCACACTCCAGGGTACTTAATTAAACCTGTCTGCATTACTTGTCTGTGATAAGGTCTTTTGTGATAACTAGACTTGTGAGGGTTACAAGAAGTTTTTTGAAACCATTGGTTTTCAGATTCTGGCCCTCAGTAGATACATTGAGTAGCTGCGTGGTTCATTCCTAGTATGTGTTGTAAACAATGGCATGGGCATGACTGTGCAAATACAAGGAAAGGATCAGAAATAGCACAAGATTTCCCTGAAGGTAGAAGCTGGGGAAACAGTGAGTCATCCAGTGAGCGATGATGACTCTGGGCCACTGCAAGAAGTTAAGATGTTATGAGAGTACCTTTTATTCACTGAGTTTGCTGTGATTAATGCCGGTCATTACAGATTTAAATGTAGTTCTGGGGGTGGTGAGTGGCTGAATATTTGCATTGCGTGGCATCTAGTGGTTAGTTTTTTCAGTATTGATCTGTTACTGAGCAAGTGGATATTTTTTCACATACATTTTGAGTTCAGGGCGTTCTTAAAAAATATTTCTGAACTCTTAACCTAACCATTAAAAAATATTTTGTTAAGAAAATTTTAAGCAGATAACAGAAAAGCAGTCCCTGCTTTTGAGTTGACCTACGGGTGTCCTGAGTTGCAAAGAATGTGTTCCAGGGTCAAATGCATTTAGAAAACATTGAGTTGGACTGGTTCTTACTTGGATTCTTTTGATTAACGAAATAAGGTTTGTTGATTTAGTGGGTCACAGCTTGGCAAACTTTTTCTAAAGGGCCAGGTAGTAAATATTAGGTTTTTCAGACTATGTAGTGTTTGTTGAAACTGTTCAACTCTATCATTGTAGTGTGAACCGTCAGCAAATACATAGAATTATTTATGGACGCAAACATTTTAATTTTGTATTATTTTCACGTGTCATGAAGTATTCTTGTGGTTTTTTCAACCATGTAAAAATGTGAAAACTATTCTTAGTACAAACATTGTACAAAAATAGGCAACAAGCCACGTTTGGCTGTGAGCTGTAGTTTGCCAACTTCTGGTGTAGGTTATTGATTGGAATTTTTAATCTGGTAAGAAAAACAAATATCTTTTACTTCCTTTATCAGCACATGTTCAGATTCTTAGGATATTTGGTAGTTGACGTATTTTTTTTTCCTTGTGCCTCAGGAGAGCCTGTGAAGAAAGCGGTATTTCCCTGAGGCCTGTATCCTGCCTTGATTGACTTTTCTTGAAGTAGTATAAATCAGGATGTCTGCACAGTCCGTGGAAGAAGATTCAATACTTATAATCCCAACTCCAGATGAAGAGGAAAAAATACTGAGAGTGAAGTTGGAGGAGGATCCTGATGGTGAAGAGGGATCGAGCATCCCCTGGAACCATCTTCCTGATCCAGAGGTTTTCAGACAGCGATTCAGGCAGTTTGGATACCAGGATTCACCTGGGCCCCGTGAAGCTGTGAGCCAGCTTCGAGAACTTTGCCGTCTATGGCTCAGGCCAGAGACACACACAAAAGAACAAATCTTGGAGCTGGTAGTGCTGGA
The DNA here is from genome assembly GCF_007474595.2 of Lynx canadensis. Taxonomy (NCBI): domain Eukaryota; kingdom Metazoa; phylum Chordata; class Mammalia; order Carnivora; family Felidae; genus Lynx; species Lynx canadensis. The sequence continues at coordinate 37,834,626 of NC_044314.2, forward strand.
GCAGTTTGTTGCCATCCTGCCCAAGGAACTGCAGACCTGGGTTCGAGAGCATCATCCGGAGAACGGAGAGGAGGCAGTGACAGTGCTGGAGGATTTAGAGAGTGAGCTAGATGACCCTGGACAGCCGGTGAGTCTGCTTGTGTCACTCTCCTGGGGCAGAAGCACTGGCATAGCAGTAGGCAGGGCTGCTGAGTTCATTCCACTCAACCAAGTTAGAATTATGTGTATTCCTCCCGCCCCTGCACTGCTCCCCTCTGGCTATGCTTTGTCATATAGACCACCGCACTATATGTTTTGTATGGGTTCTCTTACGTGTTTTTAATTCTGAATCTCATCAGATTCCTTCTCAGCTGAGCCAGACTTTATTTTTTCCAGGTTTCTCTCCGTCGGCGAAAACGGGAAGTTCTAGTAGAGGAGATAGTATCTCAAGAAGAAGCTCAGGGATTACCAAATTCTGAGCTGGATGCTGTGGAGAACCAGCTCAAGTGGGCATCCTGGGAGCTCCATTCCTTAAGGCACTGTGGTGAGGACCAAAACTTCAAGTGGGCTAGAGGGTGAAAGAGAGTGTGGGCCTTTTGTCCAGAACTCTTTGGACAAAAGGGGATAGGGAATAATCACCTTAACCTAATTTTGTACACATAGACAGACTGTGTATACACAGTCAACAATTGATTTGTGGACCCTCAGGTCTTTTAATCTTAGACATTAACGTCATCATCCTTTTCTTCCCTTTTACGTCTTTCTTGAAGATCTCCCCATTTCAGATTGGCATTTGCCTTATGTTGAGCCAGCATCCACCTGTAGATGAGGTCCCTCTGTTTCAGTATTGTTTACTTGCCATCTGCTTCACATCCTTTCAATCTCCTGCCTAATCCTATTGGTATAATAAGCTTAGATGAAGCCTCTTCAAATCTACCTATTCTTTTTGTAGCCACCACTGAAGTCTTTTCTAAATTTTTAGCCATTTTTTTTTTCTCTAACATCCTGCCTAGAGTCTTTTTTTTCTAAGAAGCATCTTTTGTAGAAATGTATTTTGGGTAAAACTCTTCACCTTTTCTAAGTATTTATGCAAAAGTAGGCTCCATAGCTAAAATATGCTTTAAGTATAGAAGAATTAAATAAAGAGCTCAGATTTACAATAAATCGCTTAAAACTAGTCTTTGCAGTATATTGGCAGTTGACACCACATAGTATACTTTGATACAACCTAGTATATTCCTAAAACTGCTGGATTCTTTTTCATATTTGTTTTTGAGATTGCTTTGGGAATCTTTCCTTGAGGTAGTTGTAGGTAACGCTGGTGTGTGCCACAGATGGAGTCTCATCAGGTTTTCTTCCCATCTGAGGGGACTCTCGAGAGGGAGAGAGAGGAGAGGGAGAGGGAGAGCGAGATCCCAGTGCTCGTGAACCAGAACTGATGGGGGGGGGGCTGACGTCTGCTGAAAACCGTTAGTTTTACATGTTTCATGGGACATTGTGTCTGGAATGAAATTTGAGAACCACTATCCTTGGTCATTGGAGGTGGCATTTTCTTGGGTAGAAAATTTCTCCCCTGCCTGAATTTTAGAATAATTTTCCCTCGCTTGTAAATAGCTTCATTTCAGCAGTCTAGTCTTTATGACGCTTGGGAACTTATTTCTGTGCCATTTGTCCCCACATAACTTTAACACTTGCTTCTCCGTTGTTCATGTCTCCAGGCCTCCCTGACCCCTTGCAACCCTTCAGTCTTTCTGTTAGTCTTCTCTCTTGACTTTATCCCTTTCTTCATCATTTATTATAGACTTGCTCACTGTTTATTTTCTAATTGTTGCTGCTCACCCTGTAGTAACTGTTTGTACTCTTACAGGCTGGAAGTTTCAGGACAGTCTTTAAATATACTGTGTCCTGCGGGTGGGTGATAGTACCTCATGTTGGTAATTAATTCAGGCTTTTGTTTCACTAGACTTATCTAACTGAGGCTTAAAAATAATAACTCACCTAACTAAGTACCATGGCAAATACCAAGTAGGGTATTTTACAGGAAAACTTTCATTTACCAAGGGCCTGTTAAATGTAAGTGTCATGTCCTGAGTTAACAGAATACCCTCAGCTCCTATTACCCTCAGTCTCTTATTACGACATCTTCTGGGTTCTGCTCTTAGTGTAGTGTTGGCCGTGACCTGCCTTATCTTGCTCATTTCAGAAATAGTCACTTTTTGACAGATCACTTATTATTTACACCATCATGATTTGGTGTAATTTCTCCTTTTCTCAAAGCAAAAGAATATTACAAGGATTTCCCAACGGGCAATTTTATATTTCTTATGAAATTTCATCCAGACCTAGCTGCAGCACTTTGTCTAACAATCATATAGAATCTGCCACATCTTTCTGCCCTTTGTTTTCTGACGAGTGTTGTAAAGCACACTTGCTTAGTTACTGCTTTTATTCAGATATAACATTTTAGTTCTTCGTTATGGGAGCATGCCATTACCCCCTTAGCCTCAGAATCAGTCATTTAATTTCCTTTTTTGGAGTAGTCAACCTTAACACTGGTTTTCAGGTTGCTGTTTATAGATGAATGCAAGCTCTTTACTTTTAGTTCACATTTACTAAAGTTTTCTTCAGGTCTCTTCCCTCCCAGAATAGGAAATGAGTGATATTTACATTTTGTCTCTATTTCAGATGATGATGGTAGGACTGAAAATGGAGCTCTAGCTCCAAAGCAGGAGATTCCTTCAGCGGTAGAATCTCACGAAGTTCCGGGCACTCTCAATATAGGTGTTCCTCAGATTTTTAAGTATGGAGAAGCCTGTTTCCCCAAGGGCAGATTTGAAAGAAAAAGAAACCCCTCTCGAAAGAAACAACATATATGTGATGAATGTGGAAAACACTTCAGTCAGGGCTCGGCCCTCATTCTCCATCAAAGAATCCACAGCGGGGAGAAACCCTACGGATGTGTTGAATGTGGGAAAGCGTTCAGCAGAAGTTCTATCCTCGTGCAGCACCAGAGAGTCCATACTGGAGAGAAACCCTACAAATGTCTTGAATGTGGAAAAGCCTTTAGCCAGAATTCTGGGCTGATTAATCATCAGAGAATCCATACTGGGGAGAAACCTTATGAATGCGTTCAGTGTGGGAAATCTTACAGTCAGAGCTCAAATCTTTTTAGACATCAGCGAAGACACAATGCAGAAAAACTTCTGAATGTTGTGAAAGTTAAGAAATTACAAAAAAAATCAGCACTCAGGTCTTTTTCTTCAGAAATGAAGACAAAATTAAAAACATGAAATGATACATAATAGTTTTATTTCCCTATATAGACGGTTAGAAAATCCACTGGGAAATGTAGAAAATCTTCACCCACCATTATTTTATTTTACCGTGAAAGAAATGATATCATACCTGCCTAGAAACTGAAATTTTAAACTTAATTCAGGTGTTAATGCCTAAATCTTCCATGTGATGTTTATATTCTTATATTTTTCCAAATAATGAACTACCTGATTCTTTGTCCCTTAAAAGTTTCTTTTTTAGACAGACATTGTTTCTGTGTTGATCATTGAAATGTCTTTGCAAGGATACATTCCCTTCTACATTAAAAGGCAACGTAGGAGTTATAAATCTGAAAACCTAAACCCTTTTTTAAAAATGTACCCTTCTGCTTTCCTTTTACCTAACTTGGATATGCATTCAGAAAATAGAAGATAAAGGATGACCAAAAGCCTCAAAGTAAAATGAGCCTTAAAACTCAGATGAGAAGTGATGGTGATAAAACATCAAAAGTGAATGGGACACCTAGATTGGGGAAGATAAAACAAATATCATGATCCAGGAATTGAAGTATATCAAGAATTTATCTCCATTTAATTATCTGCCTGCAGGAAAACTCAAAACACACTTACCTTGTCTGTAATTTGAAGGCATCCTGCTAATGAGAATGTTCTGTGTTATCGGTAGAAAGTGGACAGTGAACAATAAGCAGTTGTAAACTACAAGAGTAGAAATCTTAACACTAGGGAGGAATTTGTAGTGAACAGCAGTGTTGAAGGGCAAATGTAAACAGAAGGGTAATGGTCTGTCTTGGCTTTTCGAAAACAAAAGAGACTTGAAGATCTAATTTATTTTGCCTTTCTTTTGGTGAAGGACAGAAATGTCCATGACAGGTGGGCAACAAGTATCAGGTTGGCTGTTTTATTCCTTTGGTACAAAAGGGTTGCACAGCAGGCTAACAGAGCAGCCATGCATTTATTATTAAACATTTTCTACCGACGAGGCACTGTGCTAGATACTGTAACCCTACCATGGGTAGGTAGATGTTTCTTCCACTGTAAATCATCGGGGGTTTGGTCTAAAGCTGTTTCATGTGAGTGAGCTGTTTCCCTCCCATCGGAGCAGTCCTGGGGGAGGTCACCTCTGAGATTCCCGGAGCCATAGTCCTCCTACCAGGGTGTTGTCTTTGGGGGAAAGGAAGACTCAGCTCAGAGAGCTGGCCAGCTCTCCAGCAATCAGAGGTGAGTCCAAGATACTCCATCATGGTTTGGAGGTTTGTGGGTCTTTTAAAAAAACTAATCAATCTCTAGTAGCATTGAGGTTGTACTTACATGTTAAGTTGAATGGATTGTTCTATTTAAAAAATAATAGGTTATTAACAACTAGTTTATTAACTATCAGAATTGATTGAACTATTTTTTTTTAATTTTAAGTCTTAACACATTTTAAAAAATGTATAAAAGTAATACATTGTAGTAGTAGGCTTATATACTCCTTGGCTGAGAATCCCAAGTACTGTGGTTTTACTGTTTAGTGGAAAACTCTGGAAGTTAAAATATAGAATATGAGAAAAGGCTTTTTTATAGTGGGCATTAATTGTCTGGAAAATGACCCATGTGAATAAAAAGATTTCATAGTTCCAGAGATTTTGGTTACATCTGGTGCTTGGATCAAATTTAAAAAAATGGAAGGTGAGATTTGCATGAGCCTGTTAAAAAGCATAGTAATAAATGCAAGGCCAGCTGGTGGAAAAGTGAGGCAGAATGGAGCTTGTTTATAGATTTTCTGATAACAATTAATTATAAGAAATGTGCTTTATAGATTAAGATTTATTGAAGTATAAATATGTAGTAATGATATAATGTATTTTAAGTTATACAAGAAAATGTAGGGACTTTTGTTTGGGTCTTTTTCTCTTTGTGGCTGAGAGGAAACAAGTCAATGTCCAATAAAGCTATAAACTCCTCCGCTCTAAGATAAAATGATCTTGAGTTGATTTATTTATTTATAACTGGCTTCTTTCCAAGTAGGTTTTGAGGTGGCATATTTTTAATACTTCTGCTGAGATGACAGAATTCTTGTATCAGAGTAGGTAAGAAGGGAGCATCCTCTCAGTGGCTAGAATTTCACCCTGTTTTTTAGATCTTACCTCTTTTGCATATATAAAGAAACTTCCCTGTGGTACATTTGTCATAAATGCCAAAGATGTTTGGTATAACGTCAGAGCTTAGAAAAAGCAGTGTTAGACTTGGCAAATACAAGTTTGTCTTGCCAGCTCTGATCCCTGTGTGTTGTTTAGAAAGGATTCTGAGGCGAAGGCAAGGCTCTGTGGGGAAAGTGGGCTGGACCCCAAAAGACTGGATTAGGGTGTAAGGGAAAAGGAAGCAGCAGTCTGTGTACTCGTCATCTTCTGTTAGTCCACGTCCCCACTAGACAACTTGATTTAAGATGGCTATTCAGTGATTTATTATTTCAGATATTAATGTATACCCACACAGATAATCCTGGTTAGCAATTCTGGGGGCTGGCCAGCCTCTGATGAAGTGACCTGGCAGTCGCCAAGCAGCGCCATCTGTTTGGTTCTTAAAAGAGCAGTCATTGTTAACGGCACGCAGGCCGCTGATAACTGCCCAATGGCTACTGAGCATTTGCTCATTATTGCTGAATTTCCTGCTGGTTTTCTTGGAGGTTAGACTCCCCACATCCACACCCAGTTGGTATTCACTCGATCGTTGAACAGTATGTTTATCACGTTGATGTGAATTGAAGGGAGGGTTGTGTGAAAAGAATCTGCACTCCAGGCGTTGGGTCAGTCGCTATGCCTCTCTCACTTAGATTTGTAGTCAAGGAAAGGGAGATTCATAGATTGTGTGACTTGCATGTGGCCAATTAGAGTTAAAACTCAAATGTAGTTCTGTGAACTTACAGGAATATATATTTTTTCACAGTGTAGTGAGTGATGGCTGTTAAACCTTGATTGATAAATCTGCTTTTTTATGGTTAACAAATTTGGAAGCTTATTAATAAACATATTCATTTGCATTTTCTACAGTACAGAAATGTTAAATGAAAAAGGACATTCCTTTTCACAGTCTACTCAGAAGGAATAATTACTTGGTTTGCTATTCTTCCGGACTTAGGCATATTTAAGCATATTTAAGCAAACGTGTTGATAGTTGACACTTGTGGTTGCTGTGTGCGGGCACCGTTGGAAGCGCTTTACCACGGATTAACTCTTAGCCCTCACAGCAGCCGTATGAGGTAGGTGCCTATCCCCATCTTACACGTACTGCACTGAAACTTGCCTCCCCTCCCACTAGGATGTAGACCTGCTTTTTTATGGCTACATACCGTTCCTCTGCATGAATATACTGGAATTTGTTTAACCAACCCCTTCCTGATGGAAAATAAGTTCTTTCCAATTTTTTAATTATGGCTAAAGGCATAGTTATTAACATTCTTACCCATGTATTTTGCTGCCTGTGTGGATATTTCTGTAGGATAAATAGCTAGAAATAGATTTCTTGGGTCAGAGAATGTGCACGTTTAACATTTTGGGAAATATCACCAAAAAGATGGTACCAATTTACAACTCCATCAACTGAGTGCCTGTTTGCCTACACTTCCACCCACCCCGAATCCTTAAATACTTTTAGCATTCTGGTGGGCAGAATTTTTCTTTTTGTTAATAAGGGGGAGCATCTTTTTATGTTTATTGGCCATTTGCATTTCCCATTGTGAACTGCCTTTGCCCATTTTTCTTTTTTAATTAATAAATGACTACCATCTCATTTTATAAAACTTAAATGATACACAACTAGAAGAGCAAAGAGAGACCCTTTTTTTCCAGTGCTTCCAGTCTCATTCCACTGTCTAGTTTCATATACCTCCATCTAGTTCCCTTTCCATACATTTCCATATGAGTCTACATACACATATAAATGCTATTTTTACATAAATAAGATCATGTATATGATTTTTCTGCAGCTTGCCTTTTTTTTTTTTTTTTTTTTTGCGGGGGGGCAGGTGTGTCAGAAACAAATCCTTAGGTCTTTAAATTTCTTTAATGGTTGATTTGAATAGGATCCAGTACTATGAAAATCCCGTTATTTAACTATTCCCTTATTTTGTCTCTTGCTATTACACTGCCAAAGTAAACATCTTCTTCATACATTTTTGTGCATGTGTGTGAATTTCTTTCGGACGGAGTTGTATGAGGTGGATTATTGGGTCAAAGGATGTGCTTCCTGATAGACCCATCTTAGCCTTTCCAAAGGTCTTCATAACTTTTTATTTTCACCAAATGTATGGAAAGTGCTCATTTCCCCACATAGCCTTACCTACACTTAATAATTTTTTTTATCTGATGGGCAAAAGAAGAAAAAATCATTTTGTATTTCCCTGATTAATGGTGAGGATGAGGTTATTTTCATAGTTTATTGGCCATTTTTATCATGGACTGTTTGTTCATATCCTTTACCTATTACAGCTTTTCTATTGGGTTATGTGTGGATATATGTTGTTGGGTCTTTTGTTGTTGTTCAGCATCTCTTTCCCCATCCTCTGGTAACAGAATCCTTATTTATTGTGGGGAACCCATTCCCTGTGGCTGAGATGAGTACATGACCAGGTCTGGCCTTCCTGAGTCCTTCAGCTTCTTAGCCACAGTGATTAAAGAATGGGCATGTAACTCAAGCCAGGCTAAAGCGAGCTCTCAACAGAACTTCTGCTGGAACTCTTGGAAAGAAGGCTCTACAGGGATCCCACGAACTAAGGACCGTAAGCCTGAATTTACACCATGTGGAGAGAGTCTGAGGAGAAATTCAGAGGCTAGCAGAAAGGAATGAGAACTAAGTTCCGATGTCATTTTTCTGGAGGCCCTAGATCCAGCTGTGCCTAAAGCCTGCCCTACCTCCGAACTTTAAAGTTTTGTGAGCCAATAAAGTCCCTTCTTGTTTAAAATAACTGAATTGGGTTTCTGTCCTGATTAATATAGGTTATTTGTATTTTCTTATTGATTTGTAGAAAAGCTTTGTAATTCTAAATTCTAGACTTAACACTTTATGCATTATATAGGTTAATAAAATTAGCATGGCCTTCCATGACTTGGCCTTTGTCAACTTCTGCCATTTGTTACTCCACTCTCTCTATACCACACATAACATTTTACATTCCAACAGTATCTAAACATTGGTGTTGGGAATGTTTGTGGATGAAAAGCTTTTCACACAGTTGTGTCTTTGCCATTTATTTTCCATCCTTTGTACAGATTTATTAACCTGGGACTCAGACTGGGGACTATACTGCCGAGTCTATGCTGTACCCACCTCCACCCATTGCTTTTGGGGCATTCCCCTCAAGCATCCCTTGTACATGACTCTTGAAGCCCCTCCCTATGACCATCATCCCCTGCCACCCCCGAACATCATTCTCTCGGGCCCTCATTTTATTGCCAGGCTTGGGGATTTGAAGTTGCTAATGGCCAAAACTTAGTTGTTAGAATTTATATCCATTGCTTCTATGTGTGGAAACTACACATGGCAGTAGGGGAAAAAAAAAAAAAAACAACCCATGTTGTATGTCATGTGATGGAGAAAATAAATTGGAAAAGAAAAATTCGAGGAGAGATAGGAATGATACAAAAAGCCAAGAGATTCTGGAGGACAGATGTTCCACACATGGGAACAGCAAGTGTAAAGAACTTCATGTGGGAGCAGTCCCTGATTTGTTCAAGAAACGGCAAGTGGGTGGAGTCACTGAAGCCGAATAATGAGGTCAAGTAGGTGAGGAAGCCAGGGAATAAATGGGGTAAGGGTGGAGAGTGGGGCCACATCCTGGAAGACCTGGTTAGCTATTGGTAGGACTGGGACTTTGACTTTGAAAGATGGGAAACCATTTTGGGGCAAAGGTCCTGAGAATAGAACAACGTGTCCAGTTACCTGTTTTTTTAAATTCTTAAAAATGTTTTTTTTCTGGTGGTTAGAAATAAAAATCACCCCAAAAGTCACCCATGAGTCCACAGTTCTATTAACATTTTGATGTTCTCTATATACCTATATAAATGATCTCTCTATACCTGTCCCCATCTATACCTATTACACCAATATTTGCAACAGGAAGAACAAATTAGAAAAGAGTAAAGTGTCTATAATTTGGTTTGTTAATGCCTTCTTTCCTCTTAACTTTGGATCCTCTGTGCTTCTGCCTGAATCTTCCACTGGATCTAAGCTGTCCTCTCACACTTACTCAAGGCATGTTCCCAACAATCTTCATCTTGCATTCTTGATTTTCCTCTCCTGGATTTTTCTGACTATTATGCTTTGTTTTGTTTTTAAATCACAAACACACAAAATCTGTTAGGCCAAGATCCCAGATCTAACCTGCCTGAACAAATGCTGCAAAATCTATACTGCAAAGGCTGGGAGAGAGGGGATCCCTGAGAGATGGGAAACAAATGAAGCAAACTTGGGTTGTCTCAGTTTACTACCTGGAGAGAGTTTTTAGGCCACAGCATGGGGAAGGAGAACTCAAGCGGAGCCAGGCAGGCTCCCTAAGTTGAGAAGATGGAGCAAGGCGTCCTGGGAGGCCAAGGTGGCTAGCTTTTGCAGGGCAATGTACCAGATAGGAGAAAACCAGACAGAACACTGGAAATCTACTCAAGTTGAATACTGATGAGCACATGTGTGTGTAGGGAAACTACCTGAGGTGGGGAAGAACCATCCAAAAGGATTAGAGGGAAAAATCAGTGGAACTCACAAAGGGTACCTGAGTAGAAAACCTAACAATCACAGGCGTCAGTGTAGTGTGCTCAAGGGCAATTTTGCACCTCCCACCCCACCCCACCTGACATTTGGCAACATCTGGAGACATTTTTGTTTGTTACAACCAGAGAAGATGGTTTCTACTGGCATCTAGTAGGTAGAGGTTAGAGATGCTGCTAAACATTCTATAATGCATAACAATAAATTACCCAGAGCTAAATATCAGTAGTGCTGAGGCTGAGAAACTGGGTTCAAGCAGTAGGAAGGGTCCTGCTTCCTTAGTGGACAAAAATGAATCCTACACTCATACTCCCTACAAGACACTTAACAACAAGATCTGAGAGGATAAAACTGTATCCAAGTAATTTAAATACATTCCAGAACAAAACAATACATAAAAAATATCCAGCACCCACCAAGGCACAATGCATAATGTCTGGCATCCAATCGAAAATTATAAATCCTGCAAAGGGGCAGGGAAATACAACCCATAATAAGAAAAATCAATCAAATCAGCCCAGAAATGACAAAGAATTAGTACACCAGCACATTAAGACAATTATAACTATTCCATATGATCAAGAAGCTAGTGGAGACACATCGAGACATGCAAGTTCTAAAAAAGCAACCAAACTAAGCTTCTTAGAGACAAAAACTACGATGTCTGAGATTTAAAAAAAAAAAAAAATGCACAGATGGGTTTAACTGGATAAAACAAGAAAGCAAGGAAAAAAGTATAGTATATAAGACATAGCAATAGAAACTACCCAAAATGAAAAACAGGAAAAAAAAAAAAAAACTGAGAAAAAATGAATAGCACATCAACATGCTGTGGTACAACTTCAAGTGCCCTGATATGTGTAATTGTAATTTGAGTCCTCAAAGGTGAGAGAGAGGAGGGATAGAGAAATATTTGAAAAAATAATCTATGGGATGCAGTTCTTACAGGGAAATTTATAGCTATAAAACACATTAGAAAAATAAGTCAATTCAGTTTCCTCAACCTAAATCTTAAGAAACCAAAATAAGAACAAATAAAACCCAAAGAAAAGAGAAGAAATAGCAAAGATTAGATTACAAGTCAATAAAATAGAAAAATAAGAGAAAAAAACATATATATATATATATATTTTTTTTTTAAGTTTATTTTGAGAAAGAATGCAAAGAATCAAGGTGGGGCAGAGAGAGGGAGAGAGAGAGAGAGAGAGAGAGAGAGAGAGAGAGAGTGAGAGAATCCCAAACAGGCTTTTCACTATCAGTGAGGAGCCTGATGTGGGGCTCAAACCCACAAACTGAGATCACGACCTAAGCCAAAGTCAGACACTTAACCAACTGAGTCACCCAGGTGCCCCTCTATATTCTTTTTAAACCAAAAGCTAACTTTTAAAAAAGATTAATAAAATTAATAAACTTCTAGCCAGACTCATGGAGGGGGCAGGGGCACGGGGAAAGAAAGAAAATACAAATTACATCAGGAATGAGAGGTGTGACATTAACGTATATAATTAAAAAAATTTTGTTTTGAGAGACCGAGCGAGTGGTGGAGAGAGGCAGAGAGAGAGAATCTTAAGCCTCATGCTCAGGGCAGAACCCCAATGGGTGCTCAATCCCACCACCCTGGAATCACAACCTGGGCCGAAATCAAGAGTGACACTCAACCGACTGAACCATGCAGGTATCCCCGTTATACAAATTCTTATCCACATAAATATTTGTAAAGTTTGCTAACCTCCACATTGCTGATTCCAATACTCATTTCTTAGACTTCTATTACTCGAGCCATCAGCCGCAGTATTTTGCGTAATTGACATTTTCATTTGGCGTCAAGAACAACATGCCTGGGTTTTCTCTGCTTCGTGGGGCATTTCTTCTCAGTCTCAACGGTGCTATTTCCTCATGGGTCTCTAGACTTTTATATGTTGGAGTGCCTGAGGACTCAGTGTTCAAATCCCTTTTCTTTTCTACCTACATTCTCTTCCTAGGTGATGTCATCTCTTTAAATACCATCTATGACTGCAAAATCTGTATCTCGGCCTAGACCTCTTCTCTGAACTGCGGCCTTATGTATCCTAGGAATAGCCACTTTGATGCCTGCTTTAGTCTTGGTTCCTAAGAAAACAGAGCCTAAGATAAAAAACCTTATTGTTAATACTTTATTGGGGTGATGCAATCCCAGGAAAGGATAAGTGAGGGTAAACGGGAGGTGATGAAGGGTAGGAGAATACAAGTGGGTGTTACTGAGCTGTCCACAGCTTCAGAACAGCTGTTTGCTTAGTCTCACTGTGTTCAGAGCGCAAGTGCTATAGACCACTTCATCGCACCTCACCATGGGGTAGGGGAGGAAGAAGACTTTTCTGCAGACTCTCCCTCCCTCTGGTCAGTTTCTATCAAAGGCCATGAATTCCTCCTCTCCAGCAGCCACCACTAGGAAGCCACGCTCTAAGACAATACAGCACGGGAGGAGTGGGAGTCCATCCCTGCAGTCTTGTGGGCTTGCAGCCTCAGGGGTGGAGGTGCAGGCCATCTTCTTAGAGGGTTATCAGTATCAGAGCAGAACACCCACTCTGCAAATGGGAGGCAGTTTTTAAACTGGGTTTGGTACAATGACTAATTAGGCATCTTAAATCTAACATGCCCTAACATCAAACCTTTAATTTGTGCCCAAACATGTTCCTTTTATAGTTTTCTTTATCTTAGAAAGTGGCGATTTTGTCCTTCCTATTGCTCAGGCCAAGGGCCTTGCTGCTTCCCTGCTTGCTGTATTTTACTGTGTTCTCAGCATAGCAGCCAGATCATTTAAGTGCTGCTGATCATTAAGTCAGACGATTATCACTTTGGCTCAAAATCCCCTTCCTTTTTGCCCTATTTAAATGTCAAAGGGGAACTGCATGTGCCACTTACTCTTAAACTATTCAGAAAAAAACTACATAGATAGATAGATAGATAGATAGATAGATATCTGGATAAACAAAACAGGCAGATAGAGAATTATAAAGAAATTATAATAAAATGTCGACATTTGGGGAATCTGGGTGAAGGGTATACAGGAATTCTTTGTACTCTTCTTGCAATTTTCTAGAAGTTTGAAATTATGTCAAAAGTCAAAGTTAAAGAAAATTTAATAGCCCAGAAAGGGGGAGGGAGAATTATTAAAGGAAAATCAGGGTAGGTGCTATTATTGAGAAAGCTTGAGGCAGGGGCAGGGTGCAGGGGATACTGAGAAAGCAATTAGAAATATTCATTATAGTCATAATTTAAAATGATGTAGAGCTATCTATGCTCATGGATATATAAAATGTTCATATTTAGTTTAAAATGTCCCAATATTTAGTTTATCAATATTGGTATCATTTTTGGAAAAAAAGTACATATATATGTAGAATGGCATACACTGAAATTCTAGGTTTGCAAAATAGGTTTCCAGAGACAGTGACTTCTATCTTTATTCTTTTACATATTACCATTTTTTTCTTTTTACAATAAGCTAGCAGCACATTTATAATCAGCCAAAAAAAAAAAAATCAAAAAATGTTAAAAAGAAAGTAAATTCTCATTTAGGTCAGGGGTCAGCAAATGTTTTCTGTAAAGGGCCAGATAATAAATATTTTCAGCTTTGGGGCCCTACAGTTTCTGTTGCGACTATGCAACTCTGCCATTATAGCAAAAAGCAGCCATGGATAATACACAACAAATAGGCATGGCTGGGTTCCATTAAAACTTTACAAAAACAGGTGGCAGGCTGGCGTTCTTGTAGTACTTTGCTGGCCCCTAATTTAGATGGATACTTTTTTCCCTAGAGTATGGCTTATAGGCATGAAATGTTCTCATTCCTATAGGACTTCGTATGGGGCCCTCTGGACCAGCTGATGGTCTGAGAATTTCACTGGCCCCGTGCAATTACCTGTATCATTGAGTTAGCAGACTAAATGAAATTCAATGTAAATATCTAACCAAAAACCACACTTATAAGCAAATAACACTTTGTCTAGAGAAGTGTAATGTGATAAATATGCATTGTATGATATTGTAGATAGATTCAGTCTGTCATAGAACTGGATCCCCACCGTTGGAAAGAAGATTCCTTTCAATATGCCCTGGAGGCTCAGCTGTAGCTCCCTGAAGCTAGAGTGATCAGGGGCCTGAGGATATCTTAGGAAGATGTGGAAAGATGCGTATGTCAAAATCCTGGAGAAAGCCAGGCTCCTCCTGGTCTTGTTCCAGGAATAAAATCTTCCTCTGTAAGGAGCATAATCCACAGCTTCCATAAAATTAGTTGGGTAATATACCATATTTTCCTATTACCTGAAGAGTTTGTGTAAGATTGGTTTATTTCTTCCTTTAATGTCTGGAAATATTCCCCACTGTGATATCTGGCTTGGAGTATTTATGGGACAAATTTTAAATTACAGATAATTTCCTTAATAGACCCAGAACTATCCAGATTTTATATTTCTTCTTGTGTTAATTTTGGATAAAATTTCAGAATTTTTGATAAAATCATTAATGGCATCCTTTATGTTATATTTGTAATGGCTATAGATCTATAGTAATGTTCACTTTGGCATTCCTTACACTGACACTGACAAACGGTACTTTTTTTTTTTTTTGACCAGTTTTGCTGGGGGATTATCACTTGTATTCTTTTCAAAAACTGAACTGAAATATTTGTTTTCTATTTCATTAATTCACAATCTACTATTTCTTTCCTTTCACTCTTTTTTTTTAAATTTTTTTTAACGTTTTATTTATTTTTGAGACAGTGAGAGACAGAGCATGAACAGGGGAGGGTCAGAGAGAGGGAGACACAGAATCCGAAACAGGCTCCAGGCTCTGAGCTGTCAGCACAGAGCCCGACGCGGGGCTTGAACTCACAGACTGTGAGATCATGACCTGAGCCGAAGTCGGACGCTTAACCGACTGAGCCCCCCAAGCGCCCCTCTTTCCTTTCACTCTTGTTTTGTTTTCAAAGAAACCGTTTATTTTCTGCCGACCATATTTCCCTTTTCTGTTTAACAGTCTGTGGAAGAACAGCTTAAAACCACTCAGTGGTCATTCCTAGCCATTCAGTGGCCTGAGCAGTGGGAGCCGCAGACCAGTCTTCAGTGGCAGGCTGCACGCTCAGGTCTTCAGTAGGGATCTGCTGAGTAGGCACAGAGGCACCTGCCTACCTTCCGAGCAGTCAGGGAGCTCAGGTTGAGAAGCAGTAACTCCAGGAACTGGAGCAGTCCATTCACCCTGAAAGTCATTCGTGGTCATAGCCTTTTCAGCAGGCCTTTTCATGGCCAGCATCTGTGGGCCAGCATCCACCTCACCAGACCCAGTGAGTGAGCCTCCTCGCTGCCCGGGATGGCAATGTCCACATAGAGCAGATGAGTTCGTGTTGACACACAGCAGTGGTAGGCAGGCCAACATAAGACACCTCTGTGAGAGGCTGGTAGTCAGCCCTGGGATGAGCAACCACCAGAAGTCCTGGCTCCCGCAAGGCTGCCTGCATCTGGTTAGTGAAGTTTCCGGGAGAAAAGCGGCCAGCATTAGGGGTGTGTGGAGTTATTTCTGGAGAGTGTATTGTAAGGCCTGGGAAAGTGAATGGGGTAATTGCTGAAACGTCAGCGATGTTCCAGTTTCAAGGCTGTCGGACGCGATAGCACTATGAGAACAGAGCCCCACGATCTCCCAGGAGCCGGTTAGGAGACAGACCCATTGTAATTGCCTAGCAGTCCTTGGAACTGCACATCTTCCCTACATGCTTTCACGTAAACACCAGATGTCTGGAGGGTCTTTGTGTTTTCCTCCCACGCTTCTTTGGTGTTTATACCTGATGAACATAAAATAAAGACCATGTGCAGTTGGCTGCTGCTGCTGTTTCGCTGGCAGAGGCAGCCCTGCCCGTCTGCTCAGTCTAAGGGTCTGAGAACATTTTCTTCAGTGCGCGGCTACAGGGGTGGCTCCAGCGACAGCAGCAAACTTCAGCACAACTCGCTGGCCAGTATTCCCGGAGGCCATGACACTGACATCAGTTGCGTTTCAGTGGCAACAATGACATGAGAGGCCAGCAGAAGCTTCTCCTAGGTTCTCTTCAGATTTATGATAAAGATGCCATCACTTTTCCTTTTGTAGAGGTGCTTTTCCATTTAGAAGTCAAGTTGCTGCCCTTAAGCGGGTTCCTGCTGCAAGGAATTTGAGAAGACGCTGTTCCCTCATTTGCAGGACATCAAACGTTCTGGACATGGTGCAAATTTCCCTTTAAGTTACAATGGGAACCCAGAACAGCAGTGTGTGAACTTCTCTCTACATTCTTTCTTCAGATTTACTTGCTATTCTTTTTTTAATTTCTTGCAATGTATATTTAAATCATTGAACTGCAGCCCCTTCTTTCCTAACACATGCACTGAATGTTACAATTTTTTTTTACTTTTAATTTTTTAAAATAAATTTCTCTTTAATCAGGGCTTTAGTTGTATTCCATAATTTCTATTTTTGTCTTGAGAAAAATACCTTTAAATTTTCCATTATGCTTGCTTCTTTTATTCATAGGTGATTTATTTATTTTTTAAAGTTCATTTATTTATTTTGAGAGAGAGCGTGTATGCATGTGGGGGACAGGCAGAGAGAGGGAATCTCAGGCGGGCTTTGCACTGCCAGCCTGCTGTGGGGCTCCCGACATGAAGCTCAAACTCACAAACTGCCGAGATCATCGAACAATTAACCAACTGAGTCACCCAGGTGCCCCATCATATGTGATTTGAACGGTCTTAATTTCCAAACACTTGGGAATTTTTTTAGTGCGTATGTGTGTGTGTTACTGATTTCTAGCTAATTTCATTGTTGTCTGAAAACATATGTTAAGTCTTGCTGTCCAATGTGGTAGCCACTAACCAGAGGTGGCTATTTAAATTAATTAGAATTAAATAAAATGTAGTTCATCAGGCACATTAACCACATTTTAAAATGTGAACAATACTGACAAGAACATAAAAAGTTCTATTGCACAGCACTGCTCTAAATTATTTCAATCTGATGAAATTTGGTGAGGCTTGCTTTACAAGCAAGCACATGGCAAGTTTTGGTAAATGCCCTCTGCATACCTTAAGGAGGTTTTCTGTCATTGTTGGTTGCACTGTTATCTATATGTCAATTAGGTCATTTTGTCAATTATATTATCCATGTATACTATATTCTTTCTTTTTTAAGTTTATTTATTTACTTTGAAAGAGAGAGAGAGGGAAAGAGAGAATCTCAAGCAGACTCTACACTCAGTGGAGAGCCCGATCTCATGACCGTGAGATTATGACCTGAGCCAATATCAAGAGTCTGCAGCTTAATTGACTGAGCCACCCAAGTATCCCTATACTCCTCTTTCACTGTAGATATTACAACAGGCATTCTTGTTTTATTAGAATCCATTATAAATTAGTACTTCTACCATTTCCCTGATAACGTACTTAGGTCCTGATTTGAGGCATTATTATATTTTCTTATAACCCATCTTCATTTAGATTTGCCCTCAGATTTACACTTTCCGTGGCTCTTCATTTCTTCTTAAACTTGTTTTTCAGTCTGGAATCATTTCCCTTTTTCCTGAAGAACTCCTTTCAGTATTTGTTTGAATCTATGGGCAGTGAATTCTCTTGTTTTTGTTTATCCGGAAATGTCTTTACATTGCCTTTAAAATTTTTTAATTTAATTTTATTTTTTTGAGTATAGCTGACATACAATGTCACACTAGTTTCGGGTGTATAACATAGGAGTCAACATCTCTACGTGTTATACTATGTTCACCACAAGTGTAGCTACTGTATGTCACCATACATATTGACTTTGCTTTTAAAAGTTTTATTTCCAAGATATTGTATGATTTTCTGGCATTATGTTGAGAAGTTATCCTCAGTCTTATTTGTTGCTTATTTGAATATAATGTGTTTTTTTCTTTTTTTATATATATTTTTTCTTTTCCTTTGGTTTTGTTAGGTACTATGATGTCCTCAAGTGTATTTTTCTTTGTATTTATTCTGCTGGGTGTTTGTAGTGCTCCTTTAATCTATGGCTTGATATTCATGAGTACTGGAAAATTCTCGATCACTCTTTCTTTAAATAGAGCCTCTTCTCATCATCTCTTATCTCATTTTGAGGCTCAAATTATTTGTATGTTAGATCTTCTTACAATATTAGGTATGATGCCTATGCTCTCCTCTGCATTTTGTTTCTTTTTCCCCTCCCTGCTTCCGCCTTGGTGTTTATTTACATCTTTCAGTTCACCAATCTCCACTTCAAAGTATCCAATCTGCTGGTAATCCTATCAATTGAGCTCTTAATTGCAGTTGTTATATTTTTCAGGTGTAGAACTTCCATAAAACAGTTTTCATAGATTTTATTAGAATCTATTAGAATCTATCTAATAAATTCTGGTAACATTAATATTTTGTTGAGTATATTAATTATAGTCATTTTAAAGTCCATGTCTGGTAACTCCAATATCTTTATCACTTGTGATTTTATTTCTAAACATATGTTCTTTCTCTTGGTCGAGGTAGCTTTTTGCATATTAATTTTTTATTGACATATAATTCACCTGCCATATAATTTACTATTTTAAAGGGTTGACTCCAGTGGTTTTTAGTAAATTCTAAAATATGCAGCAATTGGCACTAATTCCAAAACATTCCCAGCACTCCAAAAAAGATACCCTATACCCATCAGCAATCAAACAGCCAAACTTCCAAGTGGTTGCACCATTTTATATCCCCACCAGCAACATGAAGAAGGCTCCAGTTTTTTCCACATCCTTGTCAACGCCTGTTACTGTCAGATTTTTTTAAATTAGATTTGTATAAGTAGTGTTACTTTTATAACTCATTTCTAAGACCTAGTGAGCAGGTTGATTTAGAGAACTGGGGAGAGTGAGGAGCGTAGGATGGCTACCAGTTATTTCATCTGTACGGCAAGGTGTTTAGCAGTGCAGTTCACCAGAACAGGGAATTCAGAAGGAAGATATCATGCGGGTGTGTGTTAAGCTCATGACACTAGGTAGAAGTGTGTAGTAAGCAGACGGCTCTTAAAATTTACTCTCAGGAGAGGGGGGTACACTTCAGATATAAACTCCATCATCCTATTTTCTTCTTCATTTTTTTAATTCCCAAAGGAACAGATGATAATTCATTGTACACTTTTTTCCTACTGACTTCACAACTTATCATCATGTGAATACCTTTTAGCTCCTCTACTAGTGACCCTCATGCTTTTATTTCCAGGCTTCCAAAATAGTTTTTCTTTCTGTCCTTCCCTATTTATTTATTTATTTATTTATTTATTTATTTATTTATTTATATTTTTGAGAGAGAGAGAGAGCGTGTGTGAACACAAGTGAGCAGAGGTGGGGCAGAGGGAGAGGAAGAGAATCTTAAACAGGCTCATGCTTAGTGCAGAGCCCAAAGTAGGGCTCTATCTCATGACCATGAGATCATGACCTGAGCCAAAATCAAGAGTGGTACACTTAACTGACTGAGCCACCCAGGCGCCCCTTTCTTTCCCCTTTTATTTTATTCTTCTGAAGGCAGTAAGACGATCATGTCATTTCTTCGTTCAAAGACCTCAATGGCTTTCCAGTACCTTGAGAACAAAATGCAGAAATATGAAACTTAACCCAGCCATAACTAGTACTTTTCTATTTTCCATATGAGACTAAACGCCAGAAAGTTGAAGTGCCTGCTTGTTTAGCATCGCATTCCTTAAGTCTTTTCTCCTACCTCGTTTTTTATTTCCATTTCATTCTTTTTTTTTTTTTAACCTTTTATTTATTTTTGAGACAGGGAGAGACAGAGCATGAACAGGGGAGGGTCAGAGAGAGGGAGACACAGAATCTGAAACAGGCTCCAGGCTCTGAGCGGTCAGCACATAGCCTGACGCGGGGCTCGAACTCACGGACCGCGAGATCATGACCTGAGCCGAAGTCGGCCGCCTAACGACTGAGCCACCCAGGCGCCCCTCATTCTGACTCTTTTAAGTACATGTTTTAGTAATTATTTTCATGAACTGTTGATCATAAGGGCAGGAACTCTTTCTCACCCCTTCAGTAGCACTTAGTAGAGTATGATGCTGAATGTTTATTGAATGAACATACTTCACATCATTTCACATACTTGCTTGCTTCTTGTTGTTGACTACTTTGTTGACTACTTCCTTCTGCCTTTATGCTTCTACTCCCATCCTTCAAAACTCAAATTTCAAGGGCTCCATAAACTTTACCTTTTCTTTCTAATCATAATTGAACCTTACCTCCTCTGAGCTCTTATAAGCATCTTGTCTACCCTTATGATTACACTGAGCCATGTGTTTTCTGTATACATCAGGCTTTGTCACTTATGCTTTGTTGGGACAGTATATTCGTCGTATAGTAAAACCGAAAGAAAAATACCTTGCACGTAGTAAATAACAATGTGTTAAAGTGAAATATTAACTGGGTGATTTTGGGGAATATTCAAAGTAAAGGACAATAATGGAATTTTAACAAGCGGTTAATACTAGAAAAACAATTTGAGATTTTTATTTTTAAAAAAGTTTCTATTTTTCTGTTGAAAACTTTGCATATATATACATATATATATATATATATATACATATATATATATATATATACATGTGTGTAGCCTATTATCAACATGTATGTCAGAAATCAACAAACAGGGTCACGTGGGTGGCTCAGTTGGCTAAGCATCCCACTCTTGATTTTGGCTCAGGTCATCATCTTATGATTCATGGGATTAAGCCCCACGTGGGGCTTGGTTCCGAGTATGGAACTTGCTTGGGATTCTCTCTCTCTGCCTCCACCCACACCCTGCCTGCATGCCTGCTCTCAGACTCTCTTAAAATAAATAAACATTAAAAAAATAGTCTGATAAACGTTGCCACTTGAAAAAAATCAATGTCTTTTTATTTTTAGACAGAATATGCTATACAAATTAGTCATACTGGATATTACTTTAGCTCTCATTTTTGTTCAATCTATAGAGACAAGATACACATAGTGGAAGAGAAATCCTCACACTCTGACATATGGAACTCTTTTTTAAAAAAATTGTTTCACATATTTAGGAGCTGTGATTAAATGGTAGTGAAGAAGGATTTCAAACCAATCAAGTTTATGGGCTACATTAGTGAAAGCAAAACAAGTCCATATTTGCTGTGAATACTGCAGGAACTTGAAAAGTCATATGCATTAGGAAAACCAAAACTAGGCCAAAGAAAATTTTCTGAGAAAATGGGACACTGGAGTTATGTAGTTAATAAGTTTAATACCAGAATAGCATAGCATGTTCACACAGAGGGAATTTAATGACAGATAATTAACAGTAGCATAAGGTAGGACTCTTCCATTGTCAGGAGATAAATGGCATGCTGATCATCAGAATACATGCCAATTAAGATACGGAAGGGAATTCAGTTTTCCCTACATTCTCTAAGGTGACTTCTCGGATATGCAATAGGTAATTAGGGCTCTCTAAAGGTTTGAGATTATAACACTAGTACACTTCTTTCTGAGTTCTGACTGCACGCCCCATCACACTGATTTTTACAATATCTGATAAGGTTCTGCATTAATACTTATACATTTCTTTAATGATAAAACTCTTCCCTTGTGGACTGTATTTGAATAAAAGGCTAAAGGTTTTTTGTTTTTGTTTTTTTTTTTTTTTACATTTTAGCAGACAGAAATTCCTTTCCATTGTTGCTGACCTTCAGTAACATTTTTGTTCACATTGAAGCTTTTCCCAATTACAGGATTCCTCCTCAGAATTTTTAAATTTAGTTATGTCTCTCAGTGAAACTTTCATTGTAAAAATTATTTTCTGTCCAGTGGTTTTTTCCCCCTTACTGTAGCAAAAGAGTTGAGCATTGATTAAAACCTTTTTCATAATCATCAATAGCATTCCTAAGATTTTTTTCTGGTGTAGTGTCTCTGGTACTGAGTAAAGTTGGTGTATACTCCAAAGGTTTTCCCACATTCATCACATTTAGACTGTCTTCCCCAGAATGGACTATCTCGTGATCAATAAGATCAGAGAGCTGGCTAAAACTTCTGTTGCACTGACTACACCGGTGGGGTTTCTCCCCAGTGTGGATTCCCTGGTGTTCAGTAAGTTGAGTGCATGTGCTGAAGCCTTTCCCACATGCATCGCATTTATATGGCTTTTCACTAGCGTGGATTTTTTGATGGTTAATGAGATCAGAGCGCCGACTAAAGCTTTTGCCACACTGATCACATGAATATGGTTTTTCCCCAGTGTGGATCCTCTGATGTAGGATAAGAGCTGAGCACTGACTGAAAGCCTTTCCACATTCAAGACATTTATATGGTTTCTCCCCAGTGTGGATTCTCTGATGTTTGATGAGGTCTGAGTTCTGGCTGAAACTTTTGTTGCACTGTGGGCATGGGTACGGTTTTTCTCCCGTGTGAATTCTCTGATGAAGAATAAGGTCGGAACTCTGACTGAAGGCTTTCTCACAATGATCACAATGATAGGGCTTTTCCCCAGAGTGCACTCTCTGATGTTTAGTGAGGTCTGAGCTTTGACTAAAACTTTTACTGCACTGGTTACACCCGTACGGCTTCTCTCCAGTGTGTATTCTTTGATGTTTAACAAGGTCTGAACGACGACTAAAACTCTTAGGACAATCACTACATGGATAGGGTTTCTCTCCAGTGTGGATTCTCTGATGTAGAATAAGATTTGAGCTCTGACTAAAGGTTTTCCCACACTCATCACATTCATAGGGCTTTTCACCTGTATGAATTCTATGATGTTTAACAAGGTCTGATCTTCGGCTAAACATTTTACTGCACTGGCTACATGGGTAAGGTTTCTCTCCTGTGTGAATTCGCTGGTGATTCATAAGATCTGAAAGTCTACTGAAGGTTTTGCTACACTGATTACATGGATAGGGTTTCTCCCCAGTGTGAATTCTCTGATGCAGAATAAGGACTGAGCTCTGATTAAAAGCTTTACCGCACTCATTACATTTATAGGGTTTTTCTCCAGTGTGGATCCTTCGATGTTTAATAAGGTCTGAGTTCTGGCTGAAACTTTTGCTACACTGATTACATGGATATGGTTTCTCCCCAGTGTGGATTCTCTGATGCAGAATAAGATCTGAGCTCTGACTGAAGGCTTTTCCACACACATCACATTTATATGGTTTCTCTCCAGTGTGGATTCTTTGATGTTTAATAACATCAGAACTCTGACTAAAATGTTTGTTACACTGGTTACACGTGTAAGGCTTCTCTCCAGTATGGATTCTCTGATGCTTAACCAGGTCTGAGCGCTGGCTAAAGCTTTTAGTACAATGACTGCACTGATACGGTTTTTCTCCTGTATGGATTCTCTGATGGATAATAAGATCAGAACTCTGACTGAAGGCTTTCCCACATTCATCACATTTATAAGGTTTTTCACCAGTGTGGACCCTTTGATGTTTAATAAGGTCTGAGCTCCGACTGAAACTTTTAATACACCAAGTACACGGATAGGGTTTCTCCCCAGTATGAATTCTCTGATGCAGAACCAGAGCTGAGCTCACACTAAAGGCCTTTCCACACTTATCACATTCATAGGGTTTCTCCCAATGGGTTCTTCGATGCCTAATAAGGCCTGCACTCCAAGCAAAGCTTTGCCCACATTCATCACAGTTATGTTGTCTTCTGTTAAAGAGATTTTGATCCTTTTCATTTAATGTATCTCCAAATTCACAGAATCCTCTGCATTCAGAATCCTGGAGAACATCATTTCTGGGGTTGCCAGACTCTTCAGGCAATGGTTCAATTTTTGTTGTAATTTCCTCCTCTGAAGCCACCTCTCCAATCTTGGTCTTAGTCTCACCATCTAGAACAATAAAAAATCCAAATGGAATGTATTCTCCATAGTGTAAGAAAGTTTGAGGTGAAACAGATTTGTATTTACCTATAAAATGCCGTCACAAGACGGGAGTGCTCCAAAACACTGAAAATGACCCTCCGAAAGAGAAATTGGGAAGAATCAATAAGTAATGGCCCATAACAACCATTTATTGAAGTGTCTCACCCAGATATGTTCTGTATACGTCTGTCACAGGAGATCTGGGAATAGTGAAACCTAGTCATAGTAATTATGACAGTTTGACTAAATGAAAGCTAATACATAAGCAATTTATTAACATTAGGTAAGGTAAACAATGTGAAAGAATACTTGAGGGAGAGGGGGAAGGATGAAGAGGGGGAAGGAAGAAGAGGGGGAGGAGGCAGTGGCAGCCTGGCTGTCACTGGGAGGACCACCAACCAGGCAGATCAGAGGCTGCTACTAGGGGAAAGAAGGAACTATTGAAGTCCAGGAATGGTCAGGACAGAATCTTAAATTTTCAAAAATAGGTCTTTATAATCTCTCATCTCTTTTGTCCTGATTATTACAAGGAAGTGGCTAAGAAAGAGCCACATTCAGTAACCAGACTTCCTAAGTATAGTGTGTGAATCAGGAAAAGATCAAAAATCTCTTCTGAGTTGATTTTTGAGGAGGCCATTCCTAGGCTTAACAATATCAGATGTCTGTGACGGTAGGAGTTCCACTGAAATTCTTGACTATCAGTCCACTGTTAAATGGGGTTTACTATAAAAGGCACACAGTTGTCAGACTGCAAATGGTCTAGAGAGCTGAAAACACGACACAGATTAATTTCAAGGGCGAAAGTAAAAAATCTCAGGTCTCCAAGTAGAGGCTTCTTCCCTTTACCAGAGGCAAGGGCATTGGAAAAAGTTAAGTTTATGGGTAAATCTAAATGTGTACTGACTGACTTAAGCAACATGAACCTCTTACGGGGTTTACAATATATAGAGAATTAAAATACATGGCAAAAATAGCACAAGAGGAGGCAAGTCCATAAAACTAAAACATTATAAGATTTTTGGATTGTCCTAGAAATAGTACACTAAGATAAACTGTAATAAATCAAACGTATATGTTGTAATAGGTTTAAGGCAGCCTATTTCAACCAGGGTTCCATAAGAGAATAAAACAGAAAATAATTTGAATGACCATTTTCTTAATTCTCCCAAAGAAAGTTCACAGCTAGTACCATAATAGATATGCAGGAGAAACATCAGTACGTTGATTACAATGAATGCCCTAGAGCATTGGTGCTTAATTCTCACAGAATCACATCTGAAAAAGGCTGCTATGAGGTAACAATTAAATACAATAAAAGGATGTATAAACAGTAAGTTAATAGAGAAAAAATGGAAAAACAAAAAAACCTGATAATGTAAAATTAGGCAAAAGGAGAAAAAAAAAAAGAAACAAAAGATGGGATAAATAAAAACAAATAAGAAGATGACATATTTATTTTTTCCTTTTTAAAAAAAATGTTTACTTATTTTTCAGAGAGAGAGAGACAGAGAGCAAGCAGGGGAGGGGCA
Organism: Lynx canadensis; assembly: GCF_007474595.2. NCBI lineage: Eukaryota > Metazoa > Chordata > Mammalia > Carnivora > Felidae > Lynx > Lynx canadensis. The sequence continues at coordinate 37,860,078 of NC_044314.2, forward strand.
GAGATAGAGAGGGAGACAGAGAATCCCAAGCAGGCTCCATATCACCAGTGCAGAGCCCAATGCAGGGCTCAAATTCACAAACTGTGAGATCATGACCTGAGCTAAAACCAAGAGCTGAATGCTTAACTGAGATACCCAGGTGCCCCAAGAATATGGTATATTTAAATCCAAACATCAATTATGTGATATATAAATTAACAATTCCAATACAAAGGAAAGAAAAAGCAACAGCTAACACTATACTTAATGGTTAAACATTGAATGCTTTTCTCCTGGGAACAAGGGAGCAAAATAAGGATGACCTCTCTTACCACTCAACACTATACAATCTCTATTCAATATTGCTAGCCAATGCAACAAGACAAGAAAAATTGAGAGATACAAATAAAAAAAAAGTCACACTGTCTTTATTTATAGACTACACAATCATGTCTACAGAAAATACTAAAGTGTGTCAAAAAAGTTATATGTTGTACATGAGTTTATTGGAGCAATATACAAAACCCAACTGTATTTCAGTACATTAGATATGAACAATTAGAGCCTAAAATTAAGAACCTTTTCTTTGCAGTGGCGGGGGGGAGGTGGCGCCTGGGTGGCTCAGTTGGTTGAGCGTCCGACTTCAGCTCAGGTCATGACCTCACGGTTTGGGAGTTCAAGCCCTGCATTGGGCTCTGTGCTGACAGCTCAGAGACTGGAGCCTGCCTGCTTCAGATTCTGTGTCTCCCTCTCTCTCTGCCCCCCCCCCCATGCTCATGTTGTGTCTCTCTCTCCCTCTCTCTCTCTCTCTCAAAAATAAATAAACAGTAAAAAAAAAAAATTAAACACAAGTGGTTTTAATGCTTGTGTTCTCTTTAAAAACAAAAGAAAAAAAACTTTTTTAAAAGTAGGCTTCGCTCCCAACACAGAGTCCAATATGCTTGAGTTCATGACCCTGAGATCAAGAGTCAGACACTCAACCAACTGAGCCACCCAGGTGCCCCTAAAAACATTTTTTAACTGCACCAAAAATGAAATATTTGAAAATGAATTCAACAAAATAAGTGTGGTATCTTTATAATGAAAACTGCAAAACATTGCTGAGAGAAGTTAAAGACGACCTAATAAACAGAAATATATGCCATCACTTACGGAAAGATAGATTTAATATTGTTAAGATGATGGAATCATTCCCCAAATGATCTATAGATTCAATGCAACCCCAATCAAAACCTCAGCAGGCTTTTTTGTAGAAACTGACAAACTGATTATAAACTTCATGCACAGAAGAATCTAAACAATTTTGGAAAGGAAAAACAAAATTGGACAAGTTATGCTACCTGATTTCAAACTTTATTATAAGGCTACAGTAATCAAAGCAGTGCATAAGATCAGACATATCTATTAATATAAGACTGAGTCCATTAATAGTGGTGCCTGGGTGGCTCAGCTGGTTAAGTGTCTGACTTCAGATCATGATCTCATGGTTTGTGAGTTTGAGTGGCATCAGGCTCTCTGCTATCAGCATGTAGTCAATTTCGGATCCCCTGTCCCCCTCTCTCTTAACCCCTTCACTCCTCAAAAATAAATAAATACATAAACATAAAAAAAAAAAAAAAGACTGAGTCCATAAATAGATCCAAACATATATGTACAACTGATTCTCAACAAAGTTGCCACGACAATTCAATGGTAAAAGAACAGTCTCGTTTCAACAAAAAGTGTTAGAACTGAACAAGAACACAAATTAACCCTCTTTCCTTATGCTATACACAAAAATTAACTAGAAATGTAATATAAACCTAAATAGAAAATCTAAAACTATAAATCTTCTAGAAGAAAGCAAAGCATAGATGACCAAAGTTAATGCACAGACCTGTGAGTAAATAAATTTGTGTTGTTTAAGCCACACAGTCTGTGACACTTTGTTATGGCAGCTCTAGAAGACAAATAGAGCATGTTTTGAACTATATACATTTAAGGAATTGTATCACATATATTCTGTAACTTGCTTTTTTTGTTCAACATTATGTTTGGAAGATTCATCCATATTCATGTGTGTAGCTGTAGTCCATTCATGCTCACTACTATAGCGTGACATATACCACATTTTATTTACCCATTCTCCTTCAATGGACAGTAACATTTTGTTGTTTCAAGCAATGCTGATATGAATTTGCTGGTACATTTATCTCGATGCACATATTCAAGTGTTTCTCCAGGTTATATAAACTTAGGATCAGAATTTTGGGGTCTCATTGTTGAGTGTATGAGTTCACACTGCTCTATATTCTAACCAATATTAAGTCTATTCTCTCTCTTTTTTTTTAATGTTTATTTAATTTTGAGAGAGACAGAGCAGGAGTTGGGGAGGGGCAGAGACAGAGAGGGAGACACAGAATCTGAAGCAGGCTCCACGCTCTGAGCTGTCAGCAGAGCCTGATGCGGAGCTTGAACCCATGAACCATGAGATCATGACCTGAGCCGAAGTCGGACACTTAACCGACTGAGCCACCCAAGTGCCCCAAGTCTACTCTCTTTTTAATCCATTGCAATCAGGCTTTTATCTCCTTAACTCCATCAAAACTGCACTTACTAGAATTCCTAATAAGCTCTATCTTGACAAATCCAATTCTCAATCTTATTTTTTTGACATAGTTGATTACTCTCTTCTTGAAACATTTGTTTTCTTCTCACTAATATACCTTTCTTCTATTGTCCATACAACAGAGTGACCTTTATATGTTATTTTCATGCATAAATTGCTCGAATGGTTTCCTTTTACACTAGGAATAAATTCCATGTCCTTACTATGGCTTGAAAGTTCCATCTCGTCCTTTCTCTCTCTGTTCTCATTTCATTCCACAACTACCCCTATTTTCTGTCTATTCCAAACTGACCCTGTTCCTGCTACACCAAAAGGTCCCTGGCATTTGCTATTCCCTCTGCCTGAAAGCCCTCATAGGGCTTGTTCTTTTACTACACTTCTGTCTCTAACCAACTGTTATCACCTCAGAAAGGCACAATACTTGATAAGCCCTGCATTTTTGAGGCAACAAAGACCACAGTCGAATGTGCTGAAATAACTAATATGAGTAACTTGTAAGGTTGTTATTTTCGAGTGAGACTAGAGTAATAAAAGGCTCTGCAGAAGTCGAGGTTGCAATGCAAGTTGTCCTGTCACATGACTTTATTTATCAGGATAACCAATGGTATAAGAAGTGTCTGCAGCAGTCAGGCCTCTTGCAAGCCTCTAGAAGAGAACTATAGTGAAGTAAGGCCATACTCTCTTCTGTCAAAAACAATTTTCTAAGTGAAAGGCAGACCCTGGCTTGCACTTGGGCACTAATAGAGACTTCAATGCTTGAACACGGAGCACCAAATGACTATTACAAACTGACCATTGTGAACTAGTTATTTGATCCATCAAATCTGAAACTGGACACACAAATCAGCATTCCAGTATAAAAGCAAGTCTGGAAGACAAATTCTATGTGCTAGTGACCTGGGTTGCCGCAGTGCCTTTTCCTATTGCTCCACTACCCCTCTCCATTAGCTTACATTCATGGCCTGATGGGGATTCCCTCTTACCAGTTAACAGAGGAATAAAAAGTACAGAATTGGTATAGTTGGGCCTGACCAGCATGTGGACACTAGCTGAAAATGCATCTTTCACTTATTCCCTGACTCTGGAGTGACCTGAAACACACTGGTAAAGGCAAATCTTCCCAGTAGGCACAATTTCAGGTATACACCTGGTTGTCCATTTTCATGGAAGGCAATATAGCCTAAGATACATGCCTATAATGATTCAAGGATAGTGACTAATGGGTTATATAATTAGTTAGGTACCTCAAAGAATAAGACTGGAAGACTAGAAATAAGGATTCTGGAAGAAAATTATGAGGCTAGATCTCCTAGAATGGGCAAATAATGAATATACTTGTGCCCTGGGTAAATATTCACCAAAGGGCATTCTCTGTAAAAAGCCTCTCAATCAGATGGGCATAGTGATTCATGTTATGAATATCAATTAGCCTTTTTTTACTAATGCTTGCCCAATGGATTTATGTACAAAGTGGTCATGGCAGCAGGAATGGAGGCTATGCATGGGCTCAATAATATGGATGTCTGCTTATCAAGGCTGATATGCCTATCATTACAGCTATACACCCATGTAGCCATCTGCTGGGTCCAACACTGAGCCCCTAATAAGGTCCCTGGAGGGGAGCTAGCCAGCAACTAGGGGACAGATTCATCACACTTGACCCCTTCTATCACAAAGAGAGCAACAATTTGTTTTCAAAGGATTAAACAGACAGCCCAGATACAAATTACCATTGACTTAAAAGAATGTGTATTATTATCATGGTAATTCTATACAATATTGCCTCCAAATTAGTCATTTCACAGGGAAGGAAGTACACCAATAAGCTCATACACGTGTAATTCACAGGTCTTACCACATGTCCCATCACCCAGAAGTAAGTGGGTTTCAGTAATCGTGGATTGATTTACTGAAGGCTCAGTTACAGTTACCAGCCAGGCAACAACACCCGGATAAGTTTGGGGTACCGTCATACAGGATGCAATATATGCCTTAAACCAGAGAACAATAAACAGTGTTGCCTTCTCCATGGCCAGAATATATGGGTATAGGAGCTAAGGGTAGAGGAGTAGTAATAAATGTCTCTTCTTACTATATAACTAATAACCCACTTATATTATTTTTACTTTCTATTCCCCTAATCTTGGGTTTGATGGGCTTGGGGTTCTGGTTCTCAAAGAAGAAATACTTCTACCATGGAATAAAGTCATGATTTTGTCAAATTTGAATCTGAGACTGCCTCCTGGCCACTTTGGGCTCCTCATGCGGCTGAACCAACAGGGAGAGAAAGTGTCACTCTATTGGCCAGGATGACAGATACCAATTGCTACTGGGGAACTGGCTGCTGCTACATAGTAAGGGCAAGGAACAATAGGTCTAGGAGTCAGGGGATTCAGTGGAGGTGCTTCCAAGTTCTCTCATATCTAAAATGCCCAGTCAATGGTACACTGAAGTAATATGCAAGAGACAGGATCATCAAGGACTCAGATCATCCAGGAAAACAGGTTTCTGTTACTAAACTAGGTAAAGAACTCTGCCACTAAGATTCTGGTAGAGGGTAGAAGCAATATGGAATGGGTGATGTAAGAAGATAGTTTTGATTATCAGTTTTGGCTTTGTGAATAGCAAAAACTGTAGCAGTTACTTTAAGGTTATTATGCCTTTCCCTCCCTTTTCCTCAATACTTAATAGGAAAAGCACCGTGGCAGTAAAGTTTTATGTTTCATATGAGAATATAATTAAAACAATTTTTTTAATGTTTACTTATTTTTAAGAGGGAGAGAGACAGAGCTTGAGCAGGGGGAGGGGAGAGAGAGAGAGGGAGACACAAAATCTGAAGCAGGCTCCAGGCTCTGAGCTGTCAGCACAGAATGCGACATGGGCTCAAACCCACAAACCGTGAGATTATGACCTAATTGAAGTCGGCTGCTTAACCAACTGAGCCACCCAGGCACCCCTGATGGGAATATAATTTAATTACAAGTCAACCTGCAAAGAAATGGTAGCTTAAGAGACTGTTTTTCTGCTAAGTTTGGAACATAACCCAAACAAAGAACAAAAGTAAATATTATAGATTAAAAGGGGTGGACTGTAATGGGATATTCTCCTTTTGACCCTCTAGATTTACTGCTTACTTTGCTCTGTGCTCCAAGAGGTTGATACCAGTTTATGCACTGCAGCTCTTGGGGTTCTGTGTCCTCTGGCTTGCAGTTAGAGTTGGCCCAAAGTAGGAGGAGAATTGCAGAATGACCAGCTATCCTGGTTGTCCACAACACAGGGGGGTTCTTGGGATATAGGACTTTCAGTGCTAAATCCCAGGGAAACTGAGATCTAGCTCTTCACTCTACATCCAGAGTCTCTTCTTGCTGGGCCAGGAGCTGGAAGTAATGTGTTTCTTTGAGCAAAGGCCATGGCTCCTATTGGCAGCTCTACCTTACAAGTATACTCTCCAGGAACTGGTTAATTAGTCTCTCCCTTTGTAGCTTTAGGCCTAAAGGTAGCAATTGCTCCTCTTTTTTTTTTTTTTTTTTGGATCCCAAGGCTGTTCTCCATCCCTTGTTAATTTCTATAATACTGCCCATCCTCTTCATGGAACACTGGATTGCTGAATTTGTATTCAAACCACCTGTTTCCTGTTAGAATCCAGACTGATACATCCTGGTTTGTTTTCTTCATAACCATTATCACTATCTATACTCTATTTTTCATTCATTCATTCATTCATTCATTCATTCATTCATTGTTTCTCTCACCAGAATGTAAGCTCCTTGAGGGCAAAGACTTACCTTTTCAGTTCACTGCTATATGCCCAGCACTTATAATAGTGCCCACATAGAGTAACCCCTCAATAACTAATCATAGTATATGGTTAGTAACAATTAATAAGCTATAATCTGATTAATAAACATATATCAATAATAAGTATTTGTTGAATAGTTAAATTATTTGAAAGATACATTGACGTTAGCAGTGACTACCTCTAGATGCTGGAGTTGTAGGTTAATTTTTCTGTTTTGTGCCTTTCTATGTTTTATAAATGCACTTTATATAATTATATTACTCTATAGTAAAAAAAAAGTTATTTAAACACACTCTAAAAGTCACAAACACATACAATATGTATATTAATTTATGTGAAACTGAAAGTAGACCCAATTCTGCAGTGATTCTCAGGAAAAATGAGAGCTAGCTTCCTGAGAATAGATTCTTAAGGTAAGACAAGTACTAAACACAGAAGAAACAAAGTAAAATAGAGATACTTCAAAACTATAAAGAGGCAGAAGATCTAGAGTAAAAGAAAATGACAATAGAAGGTGAATTTCACAGGCCAAAGCGCAGCAATGGGAGAACCAAAATCAGCAGCAAAATACGATGCGGAAATGAGATGCTCCAAATGCCCATACCCTTGTGCAGTTCTCTTCCACAATGACTCTGGAACTGGTCATGTGATTTGCTTTGGTCATTATAACTTCAGTATAACACAAAAATAGGTTAGAAAAGTGCTTATGCATCCCAGGGCTTTCCCTCTCTCTGTATGGGAGACTGGCTGCCCTGTGAAAAAGTCTGGGCTAGCCTGCTGCAGATACATGACTCAAGCCATACCCGGCACTAATAGCCAGACATATATGATTGATACCAACTCAGACCCTGGCCCTAGCTGAGCCACTAGATGACTGCATGAGTGATCCCAGACAACCAGGAGAAAAACTGCCCAGCTGAACCCAGCCTAAATTGACGACCTACAGAACCATAAGAAAACATGGTTGAAAAATGTCTGATGTTTTGGGGCCCCTGGGTAGCTCAGTCAGTTAAGCGTCTGACTTCAGCTCAGGTCATGATCTCCTGGTTAGTGAGTTCAAACCCCGCTTCCGGCTGTGTGCCGTCAGCACGGAGGCCGCTTCTGATTCTCTGTCCCTCTCTCTCTCTCTGCCTGTCCCTCACTCTCATGTGTGGGGGGGGGGCAGGGGGGGGAATGTGTGCACGCACGCATGCATGTGCTCTCTCTCAAAAATAAATAAACATTTAAAAAAAAGTCTCATGTTTTAGGTCGCTAAGTTTTGAGGTTCTTTATTATGTGGTAATAGACACAATCCTCAAAATAACCTCCAAAGTATGAGTTATTATATACTTATAAAATGAGGAAACAGAATGATGACAAAGCTAGTATTTGAATCCAGGCTATCAGACTTCCAAACTTTAAACTATGCCACTACAACACATAAAAAGGATGACTTGAAAAGATTTTTTATAGTGTTCATTTATTTTTCAGAAAGAGACAGAGAGGGGCAGAGAGAGAGGGAGCCACACAATGGGAAGCAGGCTCCAGGCCCTGAGCTGGCAGCAGTTTGGGGCTCGAACTCACAAGCCAGGAGATCATGACCTGAGCTGAAGTCGGACGCTTAACTGACGGAACCACCCAGGCGCCCCATAGAAGATTTTAAAGGGAAAATATCAAACACTGATAGATTGGTGATAAGGTGGTTAGAATGGGAAAATGGCTAACTCTGGGGATATAAGGAGAGGAGGGAATTCCATGAGAATTTGATTGCTAAAATTCACAGTAAAGCCATGTGACTGTGCTTGCAGCACTAAAGAGATAGTAGTGCCTAATATCGTGAGGGGTAGGCAGTGAAGAACACCAATAGCACTTGAAAAAGCTAACACAGCCCCAGTAACAACCCTCCCCACCACCTGAAACCATTAAGAAAGATATAACACACGGCTTCTCACCTGACAGAAGGCGGTGTTCTTGAGATTCATAATTGAAGTGGATCTCCATGGGCTGCAACGGGCCACTTACCACCTCAGGCAGCAACTGGAGGATTACCATTTCCTTAGTAAGCTTTTCTTGTCCACATAGGAGTCTGAAGCCTGGAAGCAACTGGGCACCACTGGGTTTGGAAGGGAATCATGGTGGAGACTGGAGATAAAGTTTCTGAGACTAGACCACCAGAAACATCCCCTAGATGTAAAAGAAGTGAGGGAGAAAACAAAATCTCATTTAATCTCCACGAGCTTTTCTCACTAAGTTTCCTCCCTCATCATCCTAGAGTCAGGCATTCTTTGGATATGTGTACTCCATTCCAAGTCTAAAAACCTTCCAACATAAGTGGAGGTTAATGCTACTGAAATAAGGGCATCCTGGAAAGATAAGGCAGGGGAGGGAATTAAAACTTTTGTTCCAGCGGTTAACACTGTATTGGGTGCCTTTATCATACCGAACTGACTACTAATCCCTCATCATTATGTTTTTCTTTCCCTCTTTCCCTTCTTCCATCACTCACACGTGCAGGTTTCTCTTTCCCTGGCACGCTCGTCTGATCTGCGTGAATGCATCCCCTTCCTGATTTCCACTTGCCCCCAAAGTTTCTGGTGTTCATTCAGGTGAACGCAAAGCCGAGGCGCTGACCGGATACCCAAAGCACACTAGGCCAAGGAACCACCGAGCCCAGGAGCTGCGCCTGGGGGCGATCCCGGCGGCCTAGACTCTCCAAGGACTCAAGAAAACACACAAGGCTCCCTGGTGGCGCTGCAAGGTAGCACAGCAGGCGAGATCACCCGAGATCCCCGGCCCCCGCGACCTGACACCACCCATACCTTGACTTGTTCTCCAGGTCACTGTCAAGCCTCACAGGCTGCGAACCCGCCATCGCCGCGTCCGCTCTAGGAATCTGGGAGGATTGCTCAGCTCTATGGCGCGGAGCCTCGCACGTGAGCACACGCAAGGGGGCGGCGGCCACGGCGGCGGGTCGGATGGTGTTTGCCGAGCGTTAACCCGTGAATCTCCGCGAAGCTGACCTCAGCGGAGCTGTAGCTAGCGACCTGGTGAGCCAGCGACAGGTACCTTGCTGGCCTATCTGTCGGTTCTTGACGTGAATGTCGAAACACCTTTCAGGAAAACTCTCTGGGGCAGGGTGGGTTTTCTGACTACATAATAATGAGTTATTATCTTATTCTTTTTGAATCCCCACTCCACCTTCCTTTCATATTTGCTGGTGTGCTTCCATTCTAACTTTCTACCTGTCCTCTCTGTTTTTTTTCCGCAGAACAGTGGCATGCCTCCAAACAATTTGGAAGCCTTGTCAAAATACTTTTTATTGGACCTCACCCTCAGAGTTTACCACTCAGTAGGTCTGGGGTGGGAGCCCAGGTTCAGGTGCTTTTGTTGTTGGCTCTGGGACCACACTTTGAGAACCATTGCCCTAAAAATAAGGAATGCTCAGCAATTCCCAAATTGCTGGGAAGCTGGATTTTCATAAACTTTGCCATCAAGGAAGGCCACAGGGTCTGTTTCTAAATGGCTTACTTAAGACGAAATTTAAAAATATGTGAAGACAAATGAAAATGAAAACACAATAGTCCCAAAATCTTTGGGATGCAGCAAAAGCTGTTGTAAGAGGGAAGTTTATAGCAATACAAGTCTACTTCAAGAAGCAAGAAGAATCTCAAATAACCTAATCTTACACCTACAGGAACTAAAAAAAGAACAAACCAAAATCAAAACCAGTAGAAGGAAGGATATAATAAAGACTAGAGTAGAAATAAATGAACTAGAAACTAAACAGTTTTCTTGCCAGTACAGTCCTCATTGTGGCTAAAGGATCAGGGTGAGAAGAAGGACCTGAAATTTGGGGGGATGGGGTGGGGTGCATATCATGATAGGAAAGAATATTGTTGTGTCCTTGGAAATATCTTGGGAAGTAAGGGGGGATTAGGAGAAGGATTGAGACATGTGATTTAGGTTGAGATGTTGGGAAGACGAGGTACAGATTTGAGAAAGTGGTGGCTGGCTGAAATGATGGTTGAGGTGGAAGTAGAGGTCTTTCTGTCCCAGCTCAAGACCCTCTTCTGATCTCTGAAATCTTAGGGGTGTACAAATTGAGGCCCTGATATCCCTGTAAATAACTTGTTTAGGTCCAGCCCTCCCAAGAAAGGAGTGTAGATACTTTTTTAAAAACCAGTTTTATGTGATATAACAGACATATAACGATCATCAAATATTTCGGGTAGACAATTTGATAAGTTTTGTCATATGTATACAGTAGTGAAACCATCACCACAGTCAAAATAGTGAACACAACCAGCAACCCAAAAAGTTTCCTTCTATCTTTAGTATCTCCTCCCTTTCTTCCCACAGCTCCCAACCATTGTTCTGCTTTGTGTTACTATAGATTAGTTTGCATGTTTTAGAGATTTATTTAAATGGAATTATACAGAATGCACTCTTTTTTTGGTCAGACTTCTTTCACTGAGCATTATTACGAGATCTATGTTACTGTGTGTATTAGTAGTCCATTCCTTTTTGTTGCTAAATAATATTCCATTGTTATTTATTTATCCCCTCATTTATTTATCCACTCATGACTTGATGGGAATTGGGTATTTCCAGTTTTTTACTATTACAAATAAAGGTGCTACAAACATTGGTGTCCAAGACTTTACATGGACATATACTTTTTTCTTTCATGGTAGTTGTATGTTTAACATTTTAAGAAACTGCTACACTGTTTGTCAGAGTGGCTGAATTGTTTTTCATTCCCACCAGCAGTATATGAGAATACCATAGTTGACATACTACTTTTGAAAGGTTTTTAGTAAAAGAGAATGAGAAAGAGGTTAACCAGAGGTTAATTCTTATGTGCAAAGTTAAGGGTTTTGTTAATTTTTTACATGGAAATGATCATGTGAACATAGACTTTGTGAGCATTTAACCAAGGAAATCAAACTTTTTTTCAGATTGTGCTAGATTTGTTGCCTTGTGGAGTCTTACCAAAGATGCATTCTGAGGCTAAGAAGCCAGCTTGGAATCTAACAGTTTGATCAGTCAGCCAGAACAACCCTAGACCCAGTTGTGGTCCACACCAGCTGACACTGAAGAGGTTCCTCTCAGTAAGGTAAAAAGAATTCAAAGGTTTCCAAAGAGATCAGGAGTGATAATGCAGGCATGGGAAATGATATGAGATTCTCAAGAATAGAACTGATAGCTCACCCACCAGTATTCTACCTGATTTCTGTTTCCTATTACATTTCTTCTTGCGGGAAACTAGGCCAAACTAACATATGTCTGATTTAGGCATAGGTTCTACAGTAGTGGTTCTTAATCCTTTTTGGATAATATGACTACTTTGAGAATATGATAAAAACTATAGACCTCTTCTTCAGAAAGTTGAACATCAAGACCTACATGTGAACTTTTGCTTATCATGTGTTATATTGTATGAGAAATTAATTTCCTTTAGACTGTATAATCAGTCTTCACAAATACTTAATTTTAATCTAAAAATTAATCTCTAGGTCCAGGTAAACAAGGGAAATAAATCCAAATTGTGAAGCCAAATGAAAAAAATTGACTTTCCTTTTTGTCAAATAAAGATTAACAAGTAGACTGCTCCTGTTTTGTGAATGATATATCTAAATTATGGACAATCCAATGTCTTTGAAATGCTAATATGCATTCCAATTGACTGTGACTTTTTAAAAACAGAACCCATGCTGAAAACTGAGATTCAGAAAGTGAAATAATGGCCAATATAATCAGTTTCCAACGTTCACTTTGACAGAGATGCATAGGCTTGTATCAGAAACACCAAAACTCCCCAAGACCTCTAGAGTTGAATTCAAATCAGATCATTTCTTTTCAGTCAGTGAGGTCACTGGCATCAGTTTGAAGTCTTCAACTAAAAAACCAAGTCACAGAAGTTTGAACGACTCTTCGTTTGTACTTAACATTGTTGTGGGTTGAATTGTGTTCCCCCATCTCCAAAGATATGTTTAAATCCTAACCACTAGTACCTGTTTTTTTTTTTAAATTCTTTTAATGTTTATTTATTTTTGAGAGACAGAGAGACAGAGCATGAACGGAGGAGGGGCAGAGAGAGAGGGAGACACAGAATCCGAAGCAGGCTCCAGGCTCCGAGCTGTCAGCACAGAGCCTGACGCGGGGCTCGAACTCACAAACCACGAGATCACGACCTGAGCCGAAGCCGGACGCTTAACCGACTGAGCCACCCAGGCGCCCCCACTAGTACCTGTTAATGTGACTTTATTTATAAATAGGGTCTTTGCAGATGTAATCAAGTTAAGATGAGATCATACTGGATTAAGGTGGGTCCTAATCCACCAACTGGAGTCTTTATAAGAAAAGGTAAGTTCAGACTCACAGGAGACTCACAGAAGGGAGAAGAGACCATGTGAATGTGAAGGCAGACATTAAAGTGATGCATCTACAAGGCAAAGAGCACCAAGGACTGCCAAAAACTGCCAGAAGTTTGGAAATAGGCATGAACCTTAGAACCTTCACAAGGAGCATGGTCCTGCCAGCACGTTGATTTTGGATTTACAACCTCCAGACTGTGAGAAAATAAAGTTCTGTGGTATTAAGCCACTCTGTTACACCAGAAGTGAGGTGCTGCTTTAACAAATACCTAAAAATGTTGATGTGGCTTTGGAGTTGGGTAATGACTAGAAGCTGGAAGAGTTTTCAGGCTCATGATAGAAAAGACCTACATTGCCTTGAAGAGATTGTTGGTAGAAATATGGATGTTAAAGGTGACTCTGGCAAGGACTTGGAAGGAAGGGAAAAGGATAGTAGAGCAGTGTTCTTTCATCTTAGAGAATACATATATTGTCATGAAGAGAATTTTCCTAGAAATATTGAATATTCAATACACTCCTGATGAGGTATCAGACAAAAATGAAGAAAATATTATTGGAATCTGGAGAAAAGGTGACACTTATTGCAAAGTTAGCAGAAACTTGGCTGAATCATGTTCTACTGTTGAGTGGAAAATAGAACTTGTAAGTGATGAACTTGGATTTTTAGACAAGGAGCTTTCCAAGCAAAGTATGAAAGATGTGTTCTGGTTTTTCCTTGTTGATTATAGTAAAATGTGAGAGGAAAGAGATAAATTGAGAATGGAACTGTTAAGCAAAAAAGGAATCAGTACTTGATAATTTAGAAAATTTCCCAGCCTATCCTTGCTCTGAAGACAAAGCCATGAATGTAGCTAGAAAACTTTTGGTGGAGAGGACTGGGTGTATGACTCATGGTTCCAATCAACTATCTCAACAGAAACCAGAAACAGAAATGGGGTTATCCAGGAAGGATCTGTGGAGAACCCCTGCATATAACTGTGGGATCCCCTTGATATCCACAGAAGACCAGCATGGTTTTTGAGAATGTTGTATCACCAGAAATACTGCCAGCTTGGACTGAATCAGACAGAGACAGGACAAAATGAAGGAAGCCTGTCAGATTTCTAGGATTCTACATGTAGGAAATGAGGTACCAAGTGAGGGGTTCCACTTCTGAGGGCTGAGAGACCAGAGCCACCTCAAATGAGAGGGGCTGATGAAGCTTCCATTGTCGCAAGGGGCATACAAGCAACAGGGTAATTTGGAAACTCTACAAATATTTGGAAATTAAATAGCCCATATCTAAATAACCTGTGCTTCAAAGAAGAAATCACAAAGGAAATTAGAAAATATTTTAAACTCAGGGCGCCTGAGTGGGTGGCTCAGTTGGTTGATCATTCAACAGTTGATTTTGGCTCAGGTCATGATCTCAGGGTTGTGGGACTGAGTCCCAAAGACGGGCTCCATGCTGAGTGTGGAGCCTGCTTGGGTCTGTCTGTCTGTCTGTCTCTCTCCCTCCCTCCTCCTGCCCCTATCTCACATGTGTGTGTGTGCTCTCTCATTCTCTAAAAAATATATAGATAGATAAATATATATTTATCCATATAGATAAATATATAAATATATATATCATTCTTTAAAATGTTTATGTAAACATAAATATATATATATTTTAACTGAATGAAAGTAAAATGCAACATATAAAATTTTATGAGATGCATCCAAAGCAGCATGTAGAGAAAAATTTATAGCCTTAAAATGCCTAGGTTGCCATGCCTGGATGGCTCAGTTGGTTAAGCGTCTGACTTCTGCTCAAGCTATGATTTTGAGGATCATGAGTTCAAGCCACGCGTCTGGCTTTGTGCTGACAGCTCAGAGCCTGGAGCCTGTTTCGGATTCTGTGTCTCCCTCTCTCTCTCTGCCCCTCCCTGGCTCATGTTCTGTCTCTCTCTCTCTTTCAAAAATAAATAAATATTTTAAAAAATTAAAATAAAATGCCTATGTAGGAAGAAAATCTCGTGTCAATAATCTAAGTTTCCACCTTAAGAAACTTGAAAATAGGCAGTAAACTTAACAACAAAAAAGCAGAAGGAAGGAATTAATAATGATTAGAGTAGTAATTACTGAAATAGAAAACAGAAAAATAATAAAGAAATATCAATGAACCCAAAATTTTGTTCTTTGAAAATATAAGCAAAAATTGACAAACCTTTAATAGACTGACCAAGAAAAAAAGAGAGAGATTAACAAAAGCAGAGAAGAGGGGACATCACTACCAACTCGGTAATAATTTAAAAGAATATAAGGGAATACTATGAATAACTTCATGCCAACATATTACACAACATAAGTGTCATGGACAAATTAGTTGAAATATACAAATTACTAAAACTGAGAAAGAAATAGAAGATGTGAATAAATGTATGAAAAGTAAATAAATTGAGTTAATAATAAAAAACTTTCTAACAAAGAAAAGCAAAGGCCCAGTAAATTCTATCAAACATTTAAAGAATACCAGTCTTTCACAATCTCTCCCAGAAAATAGAGAGGGCCAGTAATTACTCTGATGTCAAAGCAGACAAAGATATCACAGGAAAAGAAAGTGATCTGGAAAAGAAAACAGACCAATATCTCTAACAATATAGACACAAAAGTCCTCAATAAAATATTAGCAAATTAACTTCATTAATACATAAAAAAGAATTATACACTGCGATTCAGTGTGTACCAGTGTAAACCAACCTAGTAGGTTGGTTTAACATGCCAAAATTATATAGAGATTTAAATACCTCACTTTCAATAATGTTCATCAATAATAGAATGAATGGATATTGGTATAATCCTACAATATTATTAGAAATAAAAATGTATGGCATACATCTGCACAAAACAATATGAATGGATTTCACAATGTTGGAAGAAGACTGACTTTAAAAAGTACATATTGAATTCCATTTATATACAGTAGAAGAAGAGGCAAAACCAACCTATCATGTTCAGAGTTCAGTGTAGTGGCTATCTTTCAGGGCTAGGGGAGGGTGGGGACTTGAGAGCACAGGGGGTACTTATGAAGACCGATAATATTGTTTCTTTGCTGAGTGCTGGAACAGGAGGAGGTTCCGTTTGTGAAAATTCAACAAACTGTATGTACACTTATTTACTTATAAAATCAGCATTACTAACCAATACTGTTTGGCTATTCTGCATTCAGAGCATCAAAAAACAAAGACCAAAATGCACCATTTTTTATTATAATGCTTCATCTTATTTTCTGAGACAACTTCACCTATCTGGTATCATTCTCTCCCCATCAGCTATGTATCTCTCTTTTCTTCTATCTTCAATTTTTCTTCCTACTCACATTTTACCTTTTTTCGACAAATTAGATCTCTAGTATCTTTAAAAAACAGACATCTTTCAATCTTGTTGTCTAGTCCAACCAAGTGTCCTTTCTTGTCCCTTCGTGCACGACCACATTTCTCAAAGAAACTATTACCTATTTTCAGTGTCTTATCATACACTTCTTAACCCCTGGCAAGTACATTCCACAGGTAATCTCTCTCCAGCCCTTCTTTTGCCCCTCCCCTTAATAACACCATCACCTGGGGTGCCTGGGTGGCTCAGTCGGTTAAGCGCCCGACTTAAGCTCAGGTCATGATTTCATGGTTTGTGAGTTAAAGCCCCACATCCGGCTCTGTGCTGACAGGCTCAGAGCCTGGAGCCTGTTTTGGATTCTGTGTCTCCCTCTCTCTCTGACCCTCCTCTGCTCCTGCTCTGTCTCTGTCTCTCAAAAATAACTAAAATGTTAAAAAAAAAAAACCCAAAAAACCCACATTGCTTAAAAAAAAAAAAAAAAAAAAACCAGCATCACCTGAATTCTCACCTCCTCCAGCTCTCTGCCCCATCTGCTAGTAACCTGTTCTCTCTCCTGAAACTCTCGCTTGACTTTTATGATGTTTGAACCATCTGGGCTCTTCTCTTCTGAGAAGCTCCTCTTTATATGTTCTTGCTCTTCCCACCCCCACACACTGGTATTTTATCATTCCCTGTTTATTTTCCCGTAAGATCTCCCTTGGCGATGTCATCCCCTTCTCTATCTTCAATCATATTTTCAGATACTAGCAAATCCTGCTAAGTTCATGTTTCCAAATGCCTGTTTTCTTTTTCTTACCTGTTTTGCCCTTTAATCCACTCTACTACGTAAGATACCTCCCCAAAGTATAATTCAGGCCTTGTCACGTGTAAACGGCTTGCACTGATTACTAAATGCATTCCAAATTCCCGAGTGGCATTTGAAACTCTCGAAACGTGACACCACTGTATCCTTCAGCCTAGGTTCCAGCCAACTAAGATGCTGGGCTAATTCCCCAGCATGCCCTGAACTTCCCATTGCGGTGCTCTGCCTCTGGCCACTCCTCTAAGTCAACATTTTAGTCGTTAGACAAGACTCAGCTTGAGTAACGCCTTCTATGAGAAAATTATTCTCACTCTTCTGCTCCGTGATGGCCCTGCACGCCCCTGCCCACGACGGCAGGGTCGATTCTCCGCTTTGCACCCTCGCCAAGCCTGGGCTGAGCCCTTCCCCTCCGTCCCCACGCACTCCACCCCGAACTGTCCAGAACTGGCACTGAAGGCAGGCGTTTGTGGTGTACGAATGTGGTCATGTCTTCCTCTTCCCCAAATGTACAGATGGAAGGTTCTATTTTTATATCCTTGGAGATAAAGCTCTCTCTCTTCCTGTATTTCTTTTTTCTTCTCTCCGTCGCCTGTCAACCATTTTGAAGCGGGGCTGTGGGGGCCCAGGTCCCCCGCAGAGGCGCACTCCTCCCTGGCTTCGCATCCCTCTTCCCAAGCCTCCGCGCGGCGCGCCCGCCACCGAGCTGCAAATATGCAGTCCTCCCGGCTTCCTAGAGGGGTGCGCCCGCTCCCACTTCCGGCGCGCGCCGCCCGAGGCCGTTCTGCTCCCTCCTTGGGGTCTGTCCCGCAGCCCGCCGAGCGAAGGGTGAGTGAGGCGGTCCGGCAGCGCGGCCCCGGGTGCTTCCCAAACCGCCCCCGTCCGGCCTCTGCCCTCCCCGCCGCTTTGCCTCAGCCTGGCCGTGACACAGGCAGAGCCTGCGGCCGTACCAGATGGCCGCCCCACCTCGACGCTTCCGTCCGTCCGCGCATCCGTCAGTCGGGCCATTTCTTCACGCATTTGTTCGTTTGCCTGCCCATCCACCCGCCCTAGTGCCCTTTGACTTCACAAGCACTTACCGTGCTCCGCCGTGTGCCAGGCCACGGGTTGAGGAGTCGGAGATAAACTGATGGAATCTTTCCTCCCACTTCTCATGCGGCCAGAGCTCGCTCTTGAGTCAGATCTCAGCTGACCGTCTTGACTTCCCCAGTCTAGGTTAGATAGATTCTTTGTCAGTCACCTTCAGAGCCCTTTCTACTTTCCCCTTTGTAATTCTTATCACGGAATTATGCGTCCTTTCTGTTTAACGTCTGCCTCCCTACTAAAATTTTAAGTTCTGTAATGGCAAGGACACGGTCTTATTTATAATTCTTTGCTCAGTGCCTAGCGCAGTGCCTGCACAAAGTAAGCATTCTGTATTGTTGAAGAAATGTGTGGGAAAACACAGACCTCCTGGAAGGGGCCGTTGGTTTGGTGGAGAAGGCAGATGTGAAAAGGCAGTTCAACAGAGTACATATCTAAGAGTATGGACTCTGGAGTCAGACCGTTTTGTTTCAGAACAGTCCAGATTTCATCACTTCCAAACCATGTGACCTGAGACAAATTAAGTAACATCAGTTTCTGTTCAGTTAAACAGTAGAATCTAGACCATAAAGGACTGTGAAGATGAAATGAACAGGTAGACAGTGCTTGATTCTACAATAAAAACTCAGTGTTTTTTGTTACCATATAGTAAGCAAACAATGCAGATACATTATAGTAACAGCCATGCTGTAACAAGCAGTTTTGTCCAAAAGTGCCCTGGAGGTCCTTGAGTTGCTTGGACTAAGAGCTAGCTTGGACCAGGATCTCTCCTCCCAGAGGGAAGGGCCCTATCTAAGCTTCCAGCCCTCTCCATAGGGGTTCCCTAGACAATTGTGTCAACACTGGCACTTAATAAACATAGGTCAACCAAACAGTGGACCTATGGCCCCCAATGACAAGGCTGCTTTCTTAACATTGACACTGAGAAGTTAGAAGGAGCTCTTCCCTGAAACAGCAGCACCTCTCTCCAGAATTCCCTTTTGTGGGATGATGGAAGAATCACAGGACCTGTGCTCATTTTACTGACCCCTAGCTGGTAAGTTTCCCCAATAAAACCTATTCTATATCCCATGCCTTGTGATGTGGAATTTGCCTTTCCCTTGTGCCATATCTACCATGCATTGAGAACCTGCTATGGGCCAAGTGTTTTAAAATTTAAGTTTTATTATTTAGGCATGGTGAGGCCAACAGATCTGGAGATGATTGCCATTGCAAAGATAGTGTGTTACTCATGGTTTCCAAGAGGAGGGGTCATGCCATGCCCCACATGGTGAAATCACAGGATCAGTCAGGAGGCCAGGTGAGGGGAAAGTGGGCAGGAGCCTGTATCGTGGTTTCTGTGGGAAGGAATGGGTGAGGCAGGGTAAACAGGTTTGGGATTGGCTGGTTTGAATAGTTTCAGTGTGCTCTGAAGCATAGGGCTTGTGCCTGATTTTCTGGCATCTGACCCTGGGTGATTAGGGCAGGGGAATGGTGGCCCTGGATGAGAAATCCCAGTACAGGAGGTGGTGGGGTGTGGGCTCTGGGTTGGTTTGCATATGAAAAGCACCCTGTAGGTGAGTTTATTATCTCTAGGCATCTGCTAGCTCTGGGAAGGACAGTCCTTCCAGTGAAAGCAAGGCCCAGATGTCAAAACGCCAGAATAAAAAGATACGCTTAATACATCAAGCACTACTCTAGATGTCTGTTACTTCCAATTCTTATAGTAACACTGCAATGAAAGTATTATTAACTCCATTTTTAGGAGAGAAAATGGAATCTTAGAAAGGTTTGGTTGGTGACTGCTGTCACACAACTAGTAAGAGGCTGTGCTGTGATTCCAAACTGTTGTGTCACTTGACTCCAAAGCTGGTGTTTTTCCTGTGAGCTGTCATCTCCCTGCACTATGAGAAGTGCCATGGAAACATTTTTCAGTCCTTGTTGGGCATTTGACAATGTTGACCACTGCCTCTTTGAAACTTTTTTTTTTTACAATAGTAGTAGTCATTTATATATATAGGTATATGAATATATATGAATATATATATGAGTATATATATGAATATATGAATATATATATGAATATATATATGAATATATATGAGTATATATAAAAATATATATGGATATATATTCATATATATAAATATATATGAATATATATGGATATATATGGGTATATATATGAATATATATGTGGATATATATATACATATACATATTCTGTACTGTGCATTGGATTGAGTGATAGTGATAAAATGGTGAGCAAAAATGTTGATGTAACTTACAGTTTTAATCGTGGAGAAGATAGGCATTAACCCAATAGTCCCACTAAAGCATATAAATGGACAAAATGAGAGAAGTGCTCTGAGGGAAAGGATCAAAATTCTCTTTAACTGTATCTCTTATGCCTCCTTGACTAACCCAACCCTGCCTGCACATCTGAATTACTTGCAGAATGTTTTACAAATATAAAGCCCCATGTAGGAGGTTCTGACTCAGGCTGGGGTTCCATCTCGGGCATCTGTAAATGAGATGAATATAATCAAAGAGATTGGCTAAAGGTTTTGTTTTTGCTTCTGTTTTTGCTTTTTAAAAAAACTGGTCAGAGCAACAGGATCAGATTTGCAATTTGAAAAGGTTGTCTGGTTACAGTATAAGCATACTGTGTGTCACTGTATGGTGTGAGAGGTTGGTTGTTGGCATGAAGATCGTGGTGGCAGAGATGGGGAGGGGCAGATTCTGGAGATAGGCAATAAAATCAAGAGGGCTTAATTTGCATTAAATACGGGAAGGAGGTGTTAGGGATGCTTTCAGGTTTCTAGAAGTGCAGCCAGGTGGATGTTCCTACTTCCTGAGAGGGGGCCACTGGGAGAGGAGCAGATTTGGAGTGGGAGGAATCATCAATTGGTCATGAATGTGCTGTCTGAGGTCCTTTTGAGAAATTCAAGAGGCATTATGGGAGTGAGAAACTGAATAAATAGGGCTGGTGCTCAGCTGAGAGATCCAGAGTAGAGATGCCTGGGAGACAGTGAAAACAGTGGTAGACTTAAGGGCTAACCTATGGAACTCTGTGTAGAGGAGCATAATATTTATAACAGAAATTTAATAGTATCATAAACATATTGAAATTAAGGGGCAAGAGCCATGACTTAGACCAGTGGTCATTAAGTAAAGGATGCAACCCTTGGTAAATGCTATGTACACAGTGATGCACAGATCTGATGATGCATCGCTAGGGGATTTTTTAAATGTCAATCGTCACATGATAACTAAACAAATGTGTTTAGTATTTTTCAAATACTAAAAAAATTAACAGGAAAAATATTCCTGAGTTTCTCTGTTTAGGTGTATATGGAAAAAACACAGTTTAGGAACGCTGCTTTGTAGGTATCTCAGACTGAATTTTGTCATAAATAGCTCAAGAAATGATGATACCACCATCATTTCAGTCACCAGCACCAGCCAAAAATCCAAGTTCTTGACTCCTTTCTCTTCCAAACCCTTATCCAGTGTGTGTCTAATTCCTGTCAAATCTGTCTTTACCTCTGGCTCCCATAGCTCGGGCCCTCCTTGCCCAAGTGGTGGCAACAGACCCCTTTCTGTCTCTTCTCTGTACTCCTTCTCGAGTGGGCAGACAGACGCTCCAGCCATCCCCGTGGCTGTGGGGATCAACTTCAAACTCTGCAATGCAACCTGTCAGACCATAGGTATCTCCTTTCTCACTATTTCTTAACTATGCCCCAGGCTTTCTGGCTGTGTTTTTGTTTTTGTTTTTGTTTTTGTTTTTGTTTTTTTTACCGTGGCTTCACATCAGAAGCATTTGGGGGCACTTATTGAAACCTTACCCACAGAGATTCTGACTCAGGAAGTCTGTTGTGGGGTCCATGCTCCATGGCTGATTCTGAGCCAGAGGAGACAACCACTAGTCTGGCTTTCCTAAAACACCTGCAGTTTCCTCAGTGGGCCATATCTTCTACCGACTGTTGTCTTTGCCTGAATGACCTTACTTTACATTTTCACCTGGCTTACTCTTATCAGACTGCTGACATTCTCTCCCAGGCAGGCAGGTCTTCCTGGTCTTAGTTGTCTTTCTCTGTGCTACCTTGCCTGCTTCCCTCTATCCTTGGATTTTCCACACTGTATTTCCTGGTTTCCCTGTTGCTCTCCCACACTATGGAGTCTTTGAGGACACACCTTTTACTCCTGAGAATCCTGTTCACTACACTGCCTAGCACACAGCTCAAGTATTTGTCGAAATAATGGATGAAGGAATTCATTCCTCTTTTCTTTGTACTGTCTTAGAACCTGTGACTTAAAGTCAAGAATTTTTCCTTGTTTGTACGTTCACTCTGGCCATTCTCCATGGCCCTTTCCTAACATTTTTTTAAATCACTTAAATAGTACCAACCATGATTGTCTTGGGTTAACCCCTATCTGTAATAAAAAAACAAGTACTTTAGAGTTGGGCAATCCTAAGTTCATATCTTGACTTTGCTATGTACCAGGTTGGGGCCTTGGGTATATTACTTAACTTTTATTTCTTTATTTTATTTGAGAGAGAGGGAGAGAGAGAGAGCAGGGGAGAGGGGCACAGGGGGAGAGAGAGAGAGAGAGAGAGAGAGAGAGAATCTTAAGCAGGCCCTGTGCTCAGTGTGGAGCCTGACGCAGGGCTTGATCCCAAGACCCTGGGATCATGACCCAAGCCGAAATCAAGAGTTGAATACTCAACCAACTGAGCCACCCAGTCGCTCCTAAATTGCTTAACTTTTAAAAATCTCAGTTTCCTCATCAGTAAAATGGGGATGATAATACTTATCACATAGTATTATTGTTAAACCCCAATAAAATAGTATCTGTAAAGTGCCCCGCCCATGAAAGGTAGATTTTTTAAAATGTTTATTTATTTATTTATTTATTTATTTATTTATTTTTTAACGTTTTTATTTATTTTTGGGACAGAGAGAGACAGAGCATGAACGGGGGAGGGGCAGAGAGAGAGGGAGACACAGAATCGGAAACAGGCTCCAGGCTCCGAGCCATCAGCCCAGAGCCCGACGCGGGGCTCGAACTCACGGACCGCGAGATCGTGACCTGGCTGAAGTCGGACGCTTAACCGACTGCGCCACCCAGGCGCCCCTTATTTATTTATTTTTTGAGAGAGAGAGAGAGAGAGAGAGAGCGCGCGCAAGCTGGGGGAAGGGGGGTGGGCAGAGGGAGAGGGAGAGAGAAATCCCAAGCAGGCTCTGTGCTTTCAGCTCAGAGCTTGATGCAGGGCTGGAACTCACGAACTGTGAGATCATGACCTGAGCCAAAGTCAAGAGTCGGAAGCTTAACCGACTGAGCCACCCAGGTGCCCCTATTTTTTTTTTTAATTTTTTAATGTATGTTTATTTTTAAGAGAGAATGAGACCGACAGAGCACGAGCAGGAGAGGGGCAGAGAGAAGAGGGAGACACAGAATCTGAAGCAGGCTCCAGGTTCTGAGCTGTCAGCACAGCTGTCAACACAGCTCAACCCTACAAACTGTGAGATCATGACCTGAGCCGAAGTCAGACACTTAATTGCTTAATCGAATGAGCCACCCAGGTGCCCCAATAGGTGTTTATTAAGTGCAAATTCCCTTCTTTGGGGGAGACCCCACGGCTAATAGAGCTCAATACTCTTGTTGGAGAATCTGGTTCTCTTGCTTAGGGGCTACCTGTCTTTTTGGTCAGCTTATGCTTCTCAGTAGCCTCATTTAGAAATGAGCACATTATGATTGTCCTTAATAGAATTATTAGGGAAATTAAATAAATTTATGTTAAATACCCAGCTAATGTTTGGCATCTAGTAAGTACTCAATAAAATGGTGATTATTATTCTAAGAAGTAATAATATACCACAGTGTTTTTCCTGCTTTCCATGATCTAAGAGGACTGTTATCCCCAATGTTAACCCTAGCATTATTTCCAAAGGCTGAGTTGATTTTGGTGATTCTTAAATTTTCTATTTCATGTCTTGAAAAAGTCCTGAATCACCATTAATGTATTGTTTATTTATTTGTATTATTTATTTTATTGTTATGTTTTAAGTAGGCTCCATGTCCAACATGGTATTCAAACTCATGACCCTGAGATCAAGAGTTGCACGCTCTACTGAGCCAGCCAGGCATCCCTATATTGTTTATATGGAAACTCCCTTTTAGTCACTTTTCATTACTACGCTGTCTGGCAACTGGTCTTCAAAATCCTGTATTTGTATTCTAAACACATTTTTTCCACATTGTCCATCTCAGGAGCTACCTGAAGAATCAGAATTCTTAGACACAGACTTTCATTCCCTCCCTGCCTCAACTGAGCAGCATTTTCAGACTGTCTCTGCCAAGAATGTCAGGAAAAACTGCAGCCTTGGCCTACCATGCTTCGGAAGAACAAGAAGGACTTATAGTTGTGAAGGTTGAAGAAGAGAATTATGTTTGTGGGCAGGACTTTGGCCTTCAGGGAGATACCTGTGGCCTGGAGACCTTCCGCCAGCAGTTCAGGCACTTTGGTTACTCTGACTCCTCTGGGCCCCGGGAGGCTCTGAACCGGCTCCGGGAGCTTTGCCATCAGTGGCTGAGGCCCGAGGTGAACTCCAAGGAGCAGATCCTGGAGCTGCTGGTGCTGGAGCAGTTCCTGGCCATCCTGCCTGAGGAGCTGCAGGCCTGGCTGCGAGAGCACCGGCCCGAGAACGGAGAGCAAGCCGTGACTATGCTGGAGGAGCTGGAGAAAGAGCTTGACGAACCAAGGCAACAGGTAAGAAGTAGGTGTTTTTGTTTGTTAGTTTTACCTTTTATAAGTTAATAGTTACATAAGTTATGAGTGGCCTTGACGTGGCTATCAGAAAGTTACAAACTTTTTGTCTTTGGGTTATTATTTGTCTACTGGGGCCAAGGCACCAGGGCTTTTAGTCCTGTTGTTTTCTTTCTAATCATCTGGATGAGGTTCTGACTCCAGCTGCCTTGTCCCTTTGTTCTAGGGTTTTTTTTTTGGTTGTTGTTTTGTTTTTTCTTCTGTATCCTCAGAATCATAGTGCTGGTACTTGATTACTCCTAGGACACGGCTCATGGCCAAGGAATGATCTGGAAGGAAATGACATCCATAGGAGCACTGAAGTCTCTGAGTATACAGCTCCAGCCCTTGGAGAACCAGTGCAAGAGTGAGACTCAAGAGTCCCAGGCTTCCCACGAGGGAGGTGAGGAGTCACAGTCCATTGGGACTGAGGATGATGGTGGGGCTGTCATCTCTGGCATAGTGCATTTTCTTAATGACATTCATTTGTGGCTTCATTAAGTCTAGTGGAAAGGTCCCCTCCGTGCCTTGAAATATTCTTCCATTGGCTCTGCCTAGAATCTGAAATTCCAATATAATTTCTAACTTTGGGTGAAGAATTAAGGTCTCTAATAAAATTCTCTAACATCCGTAACATTCAAAGACCAATATACTCTTTTTTTTTTTTAATGGTTCACTGGCAAGGCAGTCTCTAAGGTAGAGATGAATAGTGTATCAGTAATAGAAACTACATAGTAGCTTGAACAGGGAAAGTTGAATGTTAAGAATTATTGACTATAGGGGTGCCTGAGTGGCTCATTGGTTAAGCATCCGACTCTTTACTTCAGCTCAGGTCATGATCTCACAGTCCGAGAGTTCGAGCCCCACATTGGGCTCTGTGCTGACAGTGTCGAGCCTGCTTGGGATTCTCTATCTCTCTCTGCCCCTCCTTTGCACGCAGTCTCTCTCTCTCTCAAAATAAATAAATAAACTTAAAAAAGTTAAAAAAAAGAATTATTGACTATAATGGGGTTAATTACTAAGTGGTAAAAAAAAAAAAAGTCTAAATAATACGGGAATAACACATATAGGGAATCTTTAGGGCTGAGGCACAGCATCCAAGGAAGGAACAAATCTGTGAGAGAGTACCACATCTTCCTCCTGCCCTGTCAGAGCTGAGATCCAGATCTTGTTGGAGAGGACACAGCTATGGTCCACTGGATGGCTGGATGGACATGTTCAATGAAGTGCTGTGCTGCCAGAACTTTCTGGG
This sequence comes from Lynx canadensis, assembly GCF_007474595.2. Classification (NCBI taxonomy): domain Eukaryota; kingdom Metazoa; phylum Chordata; class Mammalia; order Carnivora; family Felidae; genus Lynx; species Lynx canadensis. Next base: position 37,886,098 of record NC_044314.2, read on the forward strand.
AAGCTGCACTTTAGGGTACCAAGGGAAGCCATTCATGAGGTGCAGGGAGAGGGTGTGTGTGCTGTGGTAGCCACCCTCTGGGGTGCCGAGAACCCTTGTGGAGAGGTGCCGTGACACCAGACTTGCTGGGAAGCCACCCAGAGGGATGGCGCCTCTGGGACTAATTGGTGGTGAGCAGGTGCTGCAGGAACAAACAGAGCACAACAGCACCAGGAAGAAAAGCCCCTTCCTTCTCCAGTGTCCTTCCATCTCAAACTCTACTGTTGAAGCTTTATGACCTTACAGCCTTGGTTATAATCTTTCCATAGGTTCTTCACAAGCCTAACAGTATGTCTTGCCAGAAGAAGAGCCTGAGATGTGGAGATTTGGGTACAAGTGATTTAAAGGAGGGTTTGCTCTTCAGGAGAAATCTGTAATAGAGTGAGAGAAGCAGGGTTGTGATGTGGTCTTGGGTAAAACCTAGCCTTGGCTTAATCTCTGGGGGTTTGGGGTACCCTCCCCTCCTCCAGCATAACTGCAGTGCTGAGCTGTCCCTTCTTAAGGCGGTGGGTGTGGGGCAGCGAGGGTGGAAATAACATCCTGGGCCAGGTGGTTCTCATCAGCCAGGGCGACTTTCCAGAGAAGAGGGCAACTGGGTGGTTAGGAGCCAACACTCAACAGCAGCTGGGCAAGGAGGCACCCTATAAGTAAAGCGGGTCTGGGTGGGCAGTGGAGCATCATCTACATAACATGAAAGCTAAAAGCATGTTTGTCAATGTGCAATTAAAGACCACATCCCTAGTTAAAAGGCTTTTAGACCACATAGGCCACACTGAACAGGTAGGGAAATAGCAGAAGGGACTTAGGGGAAAACGGCAAGCCTTGATGTTGAGCGTCTTTGAATCTGGCTCTTAAATTATGAATTCTGTGGCCTCACATAGGTTATGTTGCCTCCCTGAGCCTTAGTTTCCTGGTCTGTAACTGTATTTAAGGTTAGAAGACTTTTGGTTTGTAGCTATTTATTAGTGAATTATCATTTAATTTGTTGATTGGCCGTTTGTATTTTTTTTCTCCATGTCCTTTGTCTACTTTTCTTTTTAAGCGTTTATTTATTTTTGAGAGAGAGACAGAGAGCAAGGGAGGGGCAGAGAGAGAGGGGGAGACAGAGAATTTGAAGCAGGCTCAGGCTCGAGCCTGAGGCAGGGCTCGAACTCACGATCCATGAAATCTTGACCTGAGCCGAAGTTGGATGCTTAACCGACTGAGCCACCCAGGCACCCCAGAGGTTAGAGGACTTTTGGGAGGATGAAAGTAACTGAGAAGTTTTTTAGATTTTCACCCTCAAAATAATTCAAGTTGCCTCAGCCATTATCTAGTAGTCTCCTTCTGAGCTACTAGAAATCTCGAAATGAGAGGGGCTTGTTGTGTGAGAGCTGAAAGTTTGGCTCCAGGGAATCACAGCTGTCTCTTGTTTCCATCTACCTTTCACCATTTACACATGAAAAAGTGAACATATAAGACTTCTACCTGATCCTAGAGTATTCCTTTTCTCATGCTCCGTATGTCTTATTCTATTTGCTTATAATCGTTTGATCTACTTAGAACCTACCAGAACCTGCAATTAACTTAACGCATTCTAGTTCCTGCTCATCTACCTCTGCTCAGTTCTAACCCTGAATGCATTTCCTAATCGTATATCCTGCTCTCCTGTTTTTCTAGGAGCACCATTTATTTAAGAGTCTTAGACCTCTCTCTTCTTCCTGAGCACTCCCTATCACCTCTTTTCCTTTCCCTCATTACCAAAAAAATGCATCTTCTCTTCTAACCCAGGATTGTCTCCTAGCTTCCTGGTTTCCCACTGCTACTCCTATGTATCACTGTTTCCTCTAACTGATGTGTTTCCCTGCTCACCGTCCCTCTCCAGTGCTGACTCTTTTTTGTCCCCCTTGCTTTCTGAGGGTGCCACCTGTCACTACCCCAGGCCACTTCTCAAAATTCTGGATTGGGAAGCTAGTTCTTAAGAGTTTTCCTCCTAATAGGTAAATACCTATTTTGTTTGGTTATTTTCTATTCTGGTTATAATAGATTCATTTCTTTTGACATGGGGATCAAATGACACTAGTATTTTTCTCTTCACATATTTAGATGGCAAGCTGGTGGGTGATGAAGTATTAACAACAAAGCAAGAAATTTTTGAATGTGTAGCATCAGCAGCCATGATATCCCCAGGAAGACTCCCTGGGGAAACTCCTTCAGGACAGATAGTTGAAGAAGCTTTGGGAGGCCTGCACATCTTTGAGAAGCCAAAAGGAACAGTTGCAAGGAACAAAATGAGTCAGCTCCCTTCTCAGGAAAGACATCTTAGTCTGGCGGTCTTCAACAAGAAAATCTCCACAGAAGAGAGTGTCCTTGGACATAACGAAAGTGAAAGGACTCTCAGTGTGAACTCAAATGTTGTAACACGACAGAGAGTTCACGCTGGGGGAAAGGTCTACGAGTGCTTGGACTGTGGGAAAGCCTTTTGCCAGAGCTCAAAGCTGATTAGACATCAGAGAATTCATACTGGGGAGAGGCCTTATGCGTGTAAAGAGTGTGGCAAAGCTTTTAGTTTGAGTTCAGACCTTGTTAGACATCAGAGAATTCATAGTGGTGAAAAACCCTATGAATGCTGTGAATGTGGAAAAGCTTTCAGGGGCAGCTCAGAGCTCATCAGGCATCGGAGAATTCACACTGGAGAGAAGCCTTATGAATGTGGTGAATGTGGGAAAGCCTTCAGCCGGAGCTCAGCCCTCATTCAGCATAAGAAAATTCACACTGGAGACAAAGGTTATGAATGTACTGAATGTGGTAAGGCTTTTGGTAGAAGTTCTATCCTTATTGAACATCAAAGAATTCATACTGGAGAAAAACCTTATGAATGTAATGAATGTGGAAAATCCTTCAATCAGAGCTCAGCCCTCACGCAGCACCAGAGAATCCATACTGGGGAGAAGCCTTATGAATGTAATGAATGTAGGAAAACATTTAGGCATAGGTCAGGCCTTATGCAGCACCAGAGAACTCACACCAGAGTTTAAGTCTTGGGTAAGAGTTGTATACTTGTGTCATACTAGGGATTCGCTTTGGGGTGAGACTGCACGAAAGTTAGACGTTTCCTAAGAGCAGAGTTTCTGTCCTTCCTGTCTGAGTCAGTACTTACTGTATGAGCAGATCCACACAAATATGGTTGTTGACGTGTTGAATGAGCACTTACACAGTAAGGCCAAGATTGGGGCAGAGATCCTGAAAGAGCTTCTTACATGATGGACTGAAAGGTGGTGCTTTCAATGGCAAGGATCTCTGCCCAGCAAGAACATCGTGCATTTGGCAGTTGGAGGCATGTGCTGAGAGTCATTCGGTTCTCTGAGGTGTTGAATTGTGAGGTTGTGAAATGTTGAATTCTGTCCTGGATCAGTTTATAGCTCATTCTGCCCCCTTGCCAGTTCTCTCCTCAGCCCTGAGCTTCCAGAGGTCAGTTGAGGTTTGTTTATTTATTGAGCACCTGCTATGTGCCAGCCATCAGGGGCAGACATGGCCATTGCCCTCCCAGAGTTAAGGGCTAATGGGATACATATATATTTATTAAACAGGTAATTACAGTAAAGTGTGATAAGTTCTTTGGTAGGATAAATCTTGGATTCTGTCAAAATACAAGGGGGGCACCTAACCTGGTTTAGGAGTCACTTAAGCTTCCTGGAGGTGATGAAATCTCTGTTGAGGAATAAAGGGTGTGTACAAATTAGGCAGATCAAAGCAAGAGGGAAGAGAACATTATAGGCAAAGGTTATAGCACATACAAAGGTATGGAGAGAGGATCTGTAGAGGTCTCTTCATCAGGATTCCTTTCAAGCAGGAATTTCTTCTCGTAGACCCTGGTTCAGAGGACATGTGTTGATTTCTCTCTTTCTGTTTATAATCACAGATTTGTGTAGCCTATCCCAGACCCAGAGTGACCTAAGAGACCTTGAGCTACTCAGAACAGTCAGTGTAATGGTAGACTTTGGTGCATTGTATGGAAAAAGGCATGTATGTACACCACGGAAAGAAGACATATTGGAGGCTAGAGGGACAGTGTTGGTGTTCCGTGCCCCTAGGGCTCAGGAAATGGGAAGCTCACAGAAGCATAGGAGTGAGAGGTCTGCCTTCCCAAGGTCTACTATTCCTCATTTCCTGTCCCCTCCCCTTATCACCAGCTAGAAGATACTAAGTTACTTGAAGGCAATGAATCCTTATTGAATTACCCCCTTAGATTCCTCAAAACTCTACTTCTCTGTTGATTTTTATTTTGGCAGTTTTAATTAACCCACCATTAATTGCTGAAGGCAATTCCTATGTAAGAGAAAGTTTGATTTCTCTTTTAAGATGTCCTGATTTCCCTTCCAGATACTGTTACTTCTGAAGACTTGGTGATCAAATCTGTTATGGGTAATAGGGGAGGTGAAATTGGGGGAGGCGGACAGTCTTTATGTCCACAGGTTGGGGGATTGTCATTGAATGAGGTCAATCAGAAGTCTAGAGAGACCCTTAAAATGGATGAAGTTGCCCTTTACTATAGGTGACAATCAGATGATTTCATGTTAATTTTATTTAATAGTTTTTTTCCCCTGGGTTGTGAATTAATTATAAATGTTGGTAATACAGAAAATGAGAAAGTAGAAATCACCTTCAATCCCACCACCTACAGAAACGTTAACATTTTGGAGTACTTTCTAGTTGTCTTCCCCCAACTCTAGTATTGGTAAAAATCTTTCTTGGTAAATCATTTTTAGTAATTGATTTTAACGTTTATACTTTTGAGTATATACTTAAACTGTTTAGTGTTAGAATGTAATGCAAGATGTATTGTAATAAAATTTGAATTTTAAGCCCTGCTTTGAAATGATTTGTTCTGGAATAGGGAGCATGGTAACATGAGTGGAGGTGTGCTGGGTGAGGGGGTTGTGGCAAGAAGTCAAGGAATTGGCTTCTTAACTCTTCTTTCCTGGGCCAAAAGGTGTCTGGAAACTGATAGCTATTCCCTGGGGCTGCACTTCACCAGGTGAAGCCACAAAAGTTAGGGGACAGCTGGTTGAAAAACTTTGGGAACCAGAGCAAGTAGCCTCTTTAAACACACATACACATTGCGTCCACCAGAATCACTTAAGGAGCAGGAGTCTGGGAGACTGCCCAGGGCTTCCCCTCCTCTCGCAGCAGGTCCTTAGAAGAAACCTGTGCAGAAAAACCCCATGACCCTTTAGATTTGTGATCATTAGCACCAGCCAACAAGACAGCTGCTGAGGATAGGGTTACTGAGTAACAATGTCTGACCCATCAGAAAGCAAGGGGTGGGTGGGTATCAGTGAGGTCTGCCCATTGAGCTCATCCTTTCTTTTAGCAGAAATGCTCTCCAGGTCAGTTTCTTCTGCATGGGAAATAATTCTAATCGGCAATCTCCCTTACTTTGAGGATTCATTCAATGGGGCAAGAGAAACAAAGATTCATGGGGGAGCTTGGAGAGACCAAGGTCAGATTTGCTTAAATTTCCAATCCTCAGCTGGACAGTTAATTGCTGTCTATGGAAATGAGGGAGAAGGCAAAGGGTAGGAAACTAAGCATCTTGCCTAAATTGCACATCTTTTAAAATCCGTGTATCTGCAAGACCCATTTAAGGTAAACATTACTCCCTTGGATAGCCTCTATACCAAAATATATGAGAGGGCCCTGAGCACAATTTATTTCCTCTTTTTCTGGGAAGGCTGGAGAAGAAAATCTATATTGGTGCCTCCTCTTTCATAAACACAGAATGTTGAAGCTTTAACTATAGATCATCTACTCCACTTCCTTTAAAAAAATATATATATATATTAATGTTTATTTTTTGAAGGAGGGAGACAGATTGTGAGCGAGGGTGGGGGGACAGAGAGGCACAGAATGTGAAGTAGGCTCCAGACTCTGAGCTGTCAGCACAGAGCCTGATACAGGGCTTGAACTCACAAACCATGAGATCATGACCTGAGCCAAAGTTAGACGCTTAACCAACTGAGCCACCCAGGCACCCCTACCCCAGCTCCTTTAAACCGAGGGTCAAGTTGTGAGGTGACTTGCCCATGGCTGCAGAATTCAAGAAGCACTAACGTGAACAAAGAGGCTCCACTTCAAGGTTACTGCTTTTCTCAACTACAGATAACCTTCATACAAATAACTTGTATTTGAACAGAGATTTATAATTTACAGATGGCTTTTGTTGGTACACTAGTGTGAGATGGGTGTGTCTGCCACTGTCACTTAATGAGGACATCATGTGGGAGTTAACAAGTTAACCTCCCAGGACTTGGGAGGGACACAGATGCTACAGAAAGCATGTACTTTTCTTAGTATTTCTTGACTATCCTGGGCTTTCATTCCTTTTAACCTTTTTTTTTTTTTCTCTAAGTTTAAAAGTATTTATTGTAGAAGAGTTTGGAAGACACAGAAAATCACAAGAAAAAAATTAAATCATCTGTAATTTTATCACCAGCTAGCCGGTATAGCAGTCTGAGATTATTATTTCCAGTATTTTTAATGCATAAATATATTTTTACATGGAGTTCATAGTGTACATATTTTTACCCAAGATACGCTGCCATTTCTTTTGACATCAATCAACATCATTTTAACAGCTTTTAAGACTTTGTATACATTCATGATGTTTTCTGAAGCATACATTTACAGGTAGAATTTTAAAGTCACAAGGCAATGCTTAAGGCTTCTGGTATTGATTGCCAGAGACAGTATCTAGTCACATCTCACCAGCAGCACTGAACTCCCAGGTTCCCTGAATTCTCATTTGATGAGGGGGGAAAAAAGTGCCATCTCAACTCTTGCTTTAATACACATCTTGCAAGGCTGACCATTTGTCATCTGTTGGCATTTGTTCTTTTGTGATTTGCTTACTTAAGTACAATCTTTTCTACTGGGACTTTTTCATGGGGAGATTCTAGAGGTAAGTGGCTCCACAGAAAGGTTCTGGATTCCCATTGCCTGGGTTCAAAGTCCGACCTCACCACTTTTTAGCGATACTAACCCATGATCTTAAGCCTTCACTTCTTCATCTGCAAGATATGAGCTGTTGGAGAAAGATACATACATACAAAGCCCTCAGCAAAGTACCTATTATGTTTCTTACTGATAAATGTTAAGAACTCTCTTTATAAACAATCTCTCCCTTTTGTAATATGTTTTATCAATTCCTACTTAATAATTATCTTACCCTCTTCAGTTTGTTTGAGTCCTCATCTTGAGAGGAAACCTAAGAGTTGAATATGAATAGCTCTTACCATGTTACTTTGTTATCCTATCCCTTTGTCTTCACATTCTCTCTCCAAGCATGGGCATTTAGTCCACCTGCCATTCTTCCTGGTTATTACCTGCTCATCTACATATGCCCCAACAGGAGTGCTGTCTACTTATCCTCGTGAAAATTATTTTCTTATGCACAGGATTCCAGATTCCCACAGATTTCTGTTTTTGGTAAGGTGTGTTAGAACTCTTACCTGTTAGGTACTCTGACCACGACTTTCTGTTGCTCACTAACTTAGACACCTTTCTGCATTGCACTGAGAAGCACCAGTCAAGGGATACGTTTCCTGATGGGTTGTCAGAGGTGGTCTCTGGATGGACCATGACTGTTATGTCTACTTCCCTTTACCATTGTCCTTAACAAAATTCACAAGACTGAAATACTGCTGATATAAGACAAAACTGAACACGTGTGAGGTGCCTGTGAGGGGTCAGTCACTCGGCGACTGACGTTTTTTAGCACCTGAGCCAAGGGAGTACACTAGAAATGTGGGGGTGTAGCCCCAGAAACAAACGTGGTAGCCATAGCAACTTCTGACCCAGAGCCTTGGGAGTTAGGACGCAGACAGCAGCTCTGACAGTCTTAAGAACCAGGAGTCCTCTGTTTAGGAAAGGGAAGATTCAGGACTCCCAACAGATGCTTAACCTCTTAACCACTAGGCTAGGCTCTTTCTGACCCCACCCACCCCCAAGGTCTAGTTTAACCTACAGGCCAGGAAACTATAGTTATTAACCCTTTCCCCCAGCTCACACAAGCCCAAGACAGCTCCCTCTACCCTGTGGTCCAAGAACTCCAGGTTTTGTCCAGTAACAGAAGCTTCTCCACTGGCTCCTGTTTTACTACCAGCACTGCTCACCAGGTTGTGGCTACATCCATGCTTAACAGACATGACTCCACCCCAAAAGGAACTCAACAGGAATGCTCCACACATAACAGCCTTTTCATTTCTCAGATATGCCAGACATTCTTCCTGACCTTCGTCTATTGTTCCCTCTACTGGGCATATTGTTCCCTGGCCTGCCTGCCTACTTTCCTGGCTAACTTCTATTCATCCTTCATCGTTTTTCTCAGAAACTTTCCCTGATCCAAGGTTGAGTCAGGTACTCCTAATGCCCCACAGCAGTGATTATACCGTATCACTGCCTGTCTTCCTTGTCCATTAAACTGTACAGACTATCTTCTTTCCCACTGTATTCCTAGTGCCTGGCACAAAGCAGGCCCTCAAAAAATAGCTGTTGGATACATTAGTTTGGATTCTTTCACTACCTCATTTCTGGGCTGTCACAGGCTCAGTAAGTCACTGATGAACTATTTCCCCATCTGTCTTGCTGCCCTGTCATTGTTCTTAATTGGTCAGTAAATTTTTTGTATTCCTGAGACAAAACGTCCCTCATATTGTCCACACCATATCCCAAACCTGGTATGTGGACAATCAGGTGCAGTGACACAGCCTGGGTTGCTGTACCCTCTTTGTGACATTCTCGTGGAAAATGAGGTTTCAATGTTATATTCCCATTTTTCTTATCTCCTGAGTATTCCTAATAGTAAGAGAAAAGCTGGAAGCAGTGATTCTTCCATCTGCTGTTCTGATTAGTCACAGGAAAAGCTTTCAAAGGACAATTTGCAGTAGCATTGAGAAGTGCTGCTTTAAGTCAGAATGACTCAAGATCTGGTAGTTTACCAGTCTGGAGTCTTGTTCCAAAGTAAACCCTTTCAACTAACAAAGATGTAAATCTGACCAAAATATTTACAACATTCCTTGTATTCACAAGTTACTTTACAGTGTGGACTCTCTGATGGCGCATGAGGACTGATCTGTGCCTGAAAGCCTTCCCACATTCATTACATATATAAGCTTCATCCCCAGAATGGATTCTCTGATGCTGAACAAGGGCTGAGCTCCTTTTGAAAGTTTTGCCACATTCATTACACTGATAAGGTTCCTCTCCACTATGAATTCTCTGATGTCTGATGAGGTTTGAGCTCAGACTGAAAGCTTTTCCACACTCATTACATTCATAGGGTTTCTCCCCACTATGTATTCTCTGATGGGTTATCAGTTCTGAACTCTGCCTGAAAGCTTTTCCACATTCATTACATTCATAAGGTCTCTCTCCTGTATGAATTCGCTGGTGTCTAATAAGCTTTGAGCTTTGGCTAAAGGTTTTCCCACACTCATTACACTCATAGGGTTTCTCGCCAGTGTGAATTCTTTGATGTATAATGAGATATGAACTTTGACTAAATGCTTTGCCACATTCATTACATTTACAAGCTTTCTCACCAGTATGAATTTTGCGATGTCTAATGAGGGCTGAGCTCTGATTGAAGGCTTTCCCACATTCACTACATTCATATGCCTTCTCACCGCTGTGAATTCTCTGGTGAATAATAAGATATGACCTCAAACTAAAAGCCTTTCCACACTGGTTACATTTATAGGGCTTTTCTCCAGTATGGATTCTCTGATGTTGTGTTAGAGAGGAATGCTGCTTGAAGCTGTGCCCACATACATCACATCTATAAGGTCTCTCTTCTGTAGGAACTTTCTGATAAGTTATAGAGTTTGTACTTAGAATCAAGCTGCTTTGAGGCTCATGATGGTCTCTCTTTCCCAGAGATTTGTGTGTGAAGATTACTTGACTAAAGCTGTCCCCTTGGGAAGGGGATCGTCTTAACTTCTCCCCTGTAGCATTTCCTTGTTGCCACTCTAAATTGCTTTCAGGTTCACTAATTCCTCCAGATGAAGGTTCCTGGGGAAGTCCTTGTGACTTTTCTCCTGAAATGTCCTTCTTTGTTGCTGTTTCACTGTTCTCACAATCTGAAATGATAATAGCAAAAAACAGACTGTTTTATTTCTCCAGTCACTCTCAATACCTACTTTCCATGTGAGAGGAAATACAGGCTTCTCCTTACAAAAGAGGTCACTGTCCACATATATCTTTCTTTAACGGGCCATACTAGGGTCCCTCCCTCCTCCTTTCGAGTAACTAACGCCTATATCTACACTTTGAAGTTTATTCTTTCCTACTTCCTCTGAAACTTCAATTGATCAATTACCTACTATTCCTTTCCTATTATTTTCAACCTCTTTATCTGCTGACTCCCATTCATCACCATTTAAACAAGCCCAAATTTCTCATCTTTTTCTTTTTTTTAATTATTTTTTTTAACGTTTTTTATTTATTTTTGAGACAGAGAGACAGAGCATGAACGGGGGAGGGGCAGAGAGAGGGGAGACACAGAATCGGAAGCAGGCTCCAGGCTCTGGGCCATCAGCCCAGAGCCCGACGCGGGGCTCGAACTCACAGACTGCGAGATCGTGACCTGAGCTGAAGACCTGAGCTGAAGTCGGACGCTTAACTGACTGAGCCACCCAGGCGCCCCTCTCATCTTTTTCAAATCAAGCTCCTTGCCTACACATCTCCTTCATGCAACCTCACTTCCATTCGGTGTAAAGCTGATGCTGCTTCTTTTTATTTAAAGAGACAGAGACAGCGAGAGAGGGAGCACTTGCACACACATGACCATGAGCAGGGGAGAGGCAGTGGGAGAGGGAGAGAGAGAATCCCAGGCAGCCTACACGTTCAGAGCAGAGCCCCACGCAGGGCTCAATCTCATGAACTGCAAGATCATGACCTGAGCCGAAATCAAGAGTTGGATGCCCAGCCAACTGAGCCACCCAGGTGCCCACAGAGTAAAGCTTCTTGAAAGAGTTAGCCTTACTCATCTCTGTTCTGCAATCTGGTTTCTGCCTCACCTGTGCACCCCCTCCCCACCATGCTACTCTCATCAAGGTCACCAACGTCATAGATGCGTAATCCAGTAAATACTTTCTGGATCTTATTTAGTTGGCTTCCCTGTAGCATTGACACTGGGACCACACCTTCCTCTAGAGACATTTCTCTTCCGGTTATGTTAGCCTGATTTCTGGGGGCTGTTCCTTAGATTCAAGGTCAATCACTCAAACACAAGGTCCTTCAGGTGCTGTTCTGGGTTCTCATGTGCCCTCGCTCTACAAACTGTCTACCACCCAGGTTTCAATCACTACTTATGTTATAAGCTAATGTCTCCCCAGGTCCCCAGTTCTATCCCAGTTCTCCCTATTAAACTCTAGACTATCATATCCAGTGTTAACTGGGATATTACTTGTGAATATCTCACAAGCCCCCAAATGGCTAAACACATCATCAGATATATTTTTTTCCCTTATATTTTCGCATTTACATGAATAGCACCATCATTAACCAAGCTGTTCAAGACTAAAACCTGAGTATCATCCTCAACTCCTTTCCCACATTCTCCACTTTTAACCATGACCAGCTACTGCAATGCAACTTAAAATGCTGGTCAAGAGACAGCTTTGATTGTCCCCATCTCTCACTGTAATACATCTTAATTTATTCACTGTGGCCATTTAGATTACAGCAGTTTCTAACAGGACTCCACTCTCGCCTTCCTCTAATCCATTCTCCACTTTGCAGCTAGATTCTAAAGCACAAATCCAATCAACTACTCCCTTGTCCAAAACCTTTCAACTGTGCTCCACTGCACTCCTTCAAACTACTTAAGATGTCCCACAAGTTTTCACAACCTGGGTCTCCTTTTTCTCTCTGGTTATGTCTCACCATTTCTCCCCTATGAATTCTCTCAAGTTAAATTGAATCACCTGCAATTCCCAGAATGGGTTATATTTTCCCACCTTCAGGACTTTGTGGCCTTTGCTTGTGTGATATTATAATATAGGAAATATATATTTGGTCTTCATCCTCAGCTCCTGGCACAGAGCTTTAAAAACCCTTGCAACTTCTTTCCTAAGTGGTAGAGGTGAGAAGAGTGTCTTTTGTTACCCATAATAAGCCCCTATCAACCAGTACCTCAGTTTACGCTAGTGAGTTAACTCCTGGAGGGTAGGGGCTGGCTACCAAAGCAACCAACTATATGATTAGAAGGTTGGAACTTTCAGCTCTGCCTCCTGACCTCCAGGGAGAGGGGCTGGACATTCAGTTAACCAATGGCCAATGATCTAATCAACCATGCCTATGTAATGAAACTTCTATGAAAACCTTAAACAAAGCGGTTCAGAGAGCTTCCAGGATGATGAACACATCCAAGTGCCATGACAGTGGTGAACCTCTAACTCCCCAGGGACAGAAGCTCCTGTGCTCAGGACCCTTCTGAATCTTGCCTGAAGTACCTCTTCATATGGCTGTTCACCTGTGTCCTTTATAATAAACTGGTAATGGTAAACAAGGTGTTTTCCTGAGTTCTGTGAGCTATTACGGCAAACTATGAAACCCGAGGAGGTGGTCATGTGATGTCTGAATTGCAGCCAAATCGGAAAGAAGGGTGAGTAACCTGGGGATTCATTACAAGCGGAGGTGGCGGTGGGGAGGAAGGGAGGCAGCCTTGTGGGACTGAAACTTTAACCTGTGGGGTCAGCCCTAATTCTGGTGTGTCAGAATTAGTGTTGCTTAATGTGAAGGAAAACCCCCACACATCCAGTGTCAGAAGTGTGTGAGTAGAAAAAGTTTTTCCCTTTAGGATGGGAAAAACTCCCACCCTATTTACCTAGTTTTCTCCTTACTCATTGTTCAAATCTTAGCTCAGATGTCTCCTCCTCTGAGAAGTACTCCTTGAACCTCTAAGGTTGGGTTAGGTGTGTTCATATGTGCCCCCACAGTACCTAAAGCCCACTTTTATTCTAGAATTTACTATACTATATTGCAATTGCCTTTTCACTTGTCCACCCCATCTAGATGTAAAAGTTCCTTGAGGCAGAGACCCAGTGCCTACCACAGTAGCAGACATGTATTAGCACCCTATTAAGTTATATAACCAAGGAGTAAATGAATAAATGCCAGGGAAACTGACACAAGAAAGACTGACTGCACTTCCTGAGGGTTAGTAAATACAAAGCTGCTGAAGTGAATACCTCTGGTCCAGAGTAATAAAGGGGAGGCTCACATGTGGCATGTTTGTAAAATCCAATTAATTCTGTATCCTCAAAACCAGACGCCTGATAATAGTTCCCAGGTGAGTTTCTATTTTCTTACCACTTTTGGGGGAAAGGCAAGGTTCCCAGGGTTTCAGCTGTGTCTTTAAAGGTTGGAGTGGGATGTTTGTTAACTCCTGGGATGTTCCAAGACATGTCAGATCCTTCCATGGCACTGCTGGTCCCTGAAATCAGTTAAAACATGGTTAATTTTGTGAGAAACTCCCTAGGGAAAATGCTTAGTAAAAATCTGAAAGAGGTCAATGACATCCCCAGGGATGAGCAACAGGGGGAAAAAAAGACCTATTTAAGGACAGGGATAGGTATGGGCACAGTAGTCACTTCAAGGTATGGTTCAGTAGAGACAAATTTTCATCCCACTGCTATGAGGATGCTACATGCATCAGTCTGTAAATTTCTCTTCCCACAACATACCACATCTCCCTGTTCCCACCTGCTGCCCTGGATCATCAAATTCCCTCTCCAAATCTTCCAATAGGGTCACAGCTTCCTCGCCGCTTGTTGGGCTATGTTGCTGAACCCAGATCTGCAGCTCCTCAGGCAGGATGCTCAGGAACTGCTCCAGCACCAGCAGTTCCAGGATCTGCTCCTTCGTGTGCAACTCTGGCATGAGCCACTGATAGCAAAGCTCCTGGAGTCTGCCCAGAGCTTCCCGGGGTCCAGGTGTCTCCTGGTAGCAAAACTTCCTGAATTGCTGGCGAAACAACTCTTGGCAGGATCGGGTACTCGCACTCTGCTTAAACTTCTGACCCCAGGAAAAGCTTTCTTCTACTTTCACTAGTATTAGTTCTTGTTCCTGAGGATTCTGAGGTACCAGGGTTGAAACTGCTCTAGATTCCACAGCCATTTTGGCTTGAACAGCTTAGCCAAAAGCTCAGCACAACTGAGTACTGTACTTCACAGTTTCTTTGAGTAATTTCTTCTTGCCTGAAAGATACAAAAGCACTGTTAACTTAGCAGTGGGAAAAAAAAAACAACTCTAAGATTTATAATAAATATCAGTCATGCCAGTAATACATTGAAAGGGAAGAAGTTTGAGACTATAACTAAATAAACAATCAAGCAACAAACTAAAAGTCACTCATCCCATTTGTCTTCCATAGTGGAATTTCTACCACTAATGCCCTAAGAAATTATTTTAGAAGCAAAAGAATGCAATATTAACATGAATCACATACTGAGAAATTTCCTTTTCAATTTTCTTTCAATCCTGATGGTATAGGAAAAAAATCTTTGTCTGTAAAACTTGCAGAATTCCCTTTTTAATGAAGTATAAGCCTCAGACTTCCAAGGGTAACTGTATCTAGCTAGGATTTAATAATACTGGTTTTTAAAATTTTATTTTTAGTTACCCTCTAGCTATGGCAAATAATATTTTCATTTGCGGTAGTAACAACATTTTAAAAAATCATACTGAACAGAAGTTGATTTAAATAAAAACACTTTTTGGTAACTGCCATTTGATCAAATTTGGTTTTCAATGCATTTCTTCAACAAACACAGAGGCACTTACCATGGGCTCTGTCGTGAGCCAGGCTTAAGAATACAAAGGTTTTTGCTTGTGAGTAAATGAATCTACAGAGGAATTAACCAAGAAACGTTTGTTAAAACGTTTACTGTGTGTTCAAAAAGGTATCAATTGTCACGGAGACACAAAATCAGCAAAAACGTCAATCTCCGTTCTAAAACTTAGAATATACGAGAGAAAACATTTAGAGAAAAATACGGGAACAGATAATTATGTATTAAATTTTGTGATAGAGGTCACACATGACCTGATTCTAGGGATGGGTGAATATCCATAGGAGGGTATGCCCTTGAAACAGCAGGACAAATCAATTACAATTTGATCCTAACAGTACAAGTAACTTTAGAGATTAGAAGTATTTAGGCTAACATTTAGGTTTATTAAGCCAGCCCAGCCGCATTAGCGTGTATATGTTTGTATCCCGGTTAAACTTCAGCATTGGCGAAGTCACGGGGTGGGGGAGTAACTGCCCTCTCTGCTGGAAAGCAAGGGCCTAAGGTGGCCTCCTCTGGTCCCCAGGACGCTCAGAAACGCCGCCCGGACAAGGGGTCGCGACCCGGGGACGGACAGGCCGGGGAGCAGGGCTCGTTCACCATGCGCCCGCCGCCCGGGCGGCGGGCCCACCCCATCCCCGCCCTCCCTCCGCTCGGGGCCCGCGTCCCTCACCACGAAGCCCAGCAGCGGCCAGGGAGCAAGCCGCCGACTCCAAACGGCCAGCCACAAAGACCGGAAGTGCGCGCCCGCGGCCTTCCGCTCGCGCAACCTCGGGAGCCTCCGTGTATCCCGCCCCGTGCTCACAGGCAGCCAATCAGCGCCGTGGATCCTTCGTTCCCATCGCCTTCCCTCCGGCCGGGAGCCCCGCGGAGCGTCGAGGCCCGGGTGTGAATGAGTCGGCGGGCGGGCGTCTTTCTGAGAGGTTGCCTTACGAGGGAGGGCGCTGCTTCCAGCCTTGGCTGCCTCCTACCCTGACCTCTCACCGCCACCACTCCCTATCATCTCCCCTGCAGTTTTCCAGAAAAGTG
Source organism: Lynx canadensis (assembly GCF_007474595.2). Taxonomy (NCBI): domain Eukaryota; kingdom Metazoa; phylum Chordata; class Mammalia; order Carnivora; family Felidae; genus Lynx; species Lynx canadensis. The sequence goes on from NC_044314.2 coordinate 37,902,000, forward strand.
TTAGGATTTTCTGTAATCCCAGTGCGTTTCCAGTATCTCCGACAAAAATAAACACGTGGATGAACAAGCCAGACAAAAAGTAACCATTTCTATTGCTCTTGCGTATGCATATCATTTTTGCCTTACAGCAGCTCTGTGCCGTGGCTTTATTATGCCCACTGTACAGCTATAGACAGTGCCCAAAGTCAAGCAGCGCGTGAACACAGACGCCCGAGTCCCCGTTGTTCAAGAAGACTGGCGTCCCAGACTCTGCGACTGTAACGGAGGGTTTTCCCATTTTTTCACTGGAACCCACCAGGCATTAAGACTTAGTGTTTACATTTTTCTTGGCCATTTAGTAGATGAAAAATGATGCTTCATGTTGTTTTAACTTAAGTTTCATTTGGGTTAGTGAATTTGGGATTAAGGTATTTCCCTCTCATGTTTATTGACCATTTATGGTTCTTGAAGGAAATGGCTCTTCCCATTTTTTAAATTGAGGTGTTACTATTTTTTTCTAAACTTGCAAGAATTTGTTTTACTTGCTAATGATATCAACTCTCAGTTTTTACAAACATTTTCTTTGTATTTATTTTTTGAATTTTGGCACAAGGTGATGCATAGTTCGAAATATCTTTTGCGAGCTAACACAATTAGGACGCACATATCTGGGGAAAAATAATTAGCTTTTAGTTCTTAATCATTGTGAACCAACTGGTAATTTTATCAATTAAGAGAATATTACCATATGTTTCAGTTATCTGTTCCTGCATAGATAAAACAGCAGGTGTTTTATTGCTCACAATTCTGTGGTCAGGAATTCAGGGAGGGCTTAGCAGAGATGGCTAGCTCATGCTTTACGGGGTGGCAGCCTGCATGGCTTAATGGAGATCAGAGGGTCCAGGAAGACTTCACTCACATTGCTGTGACCTTGGTGCTGGAGTTACTTGATTCTCCGTAAAACCTCTCTCCATGCAGTTTCTCATCATTCGGGAGCTTAGCCCAAGGAGTTTAGCACTTTATATGGTGCAGGGCTTCCAACAGAGTGAAGAAGAAAGGGAACAGGCTAGTTCTCTTAAGACTTAGGTTTGGAATTGGCATTACATTACTTCTGCGGTATTCTTTATTTTTTTTTAATGTTTATTTTTGTGAGAGAGAAACAGAGTGCCCGTGGGAGAGGGGCAGAGAGAGAGAGAGAGAGAGAGAGAGAGACAGAATCAGGAGCAGGTTCCAGGCTCTGAGCTGTCAGCACAGAGCCGGATGTGGGGTTTGAACTCAGGAGCCAAGAGATCTTGACCTGCGCTGAAGGTGGATGCATAACCAACTGAGCCACTGAGGCGTCCCACTTCTGCGGTATTCTGTTGGCAGAAGGACTACACTCATGGGAAGGGGAAATAGACTCCACCTTTTAACAGAAAGAGCAGCTTGAACATAGAAGGACATTACCCTTGAGTCCAGTCTACCACAATTACTTACATGGAGAAGTAGGAGTGGAACTTAGGAGTGAAACTGTTCAAAGAGAGAAGGAATGCTTTTAACTGCAGTAATAGAAAACCTTACTAAATGTCCTTACTGGTTAAGCCTTTTTATTATTCCACATAGCTCCATGTGTGAAGGTAAGGCCATCCCTGGGATTGGCTGTGAACCAACCAAATGTGGTAAATAGGGCTTGACAATATTGTCGAGGACCCAGGTCCCTTCCCTCTTTTTGCTCTGCCATTGTTTTTAAAGTTAAAGAAGTTTTTTTTTTTAATGTTAGAGGGCACAAGCAGAGGAGAGGGGCAGAGGGAGAGAGAGAATCTCAAACAGGCTCTGTGCTCAGCATGGTGCCTGACATGAGTCTCAATACCACCACCCTGGGATCATGACCCGAGCTCATGAATGCTCAACTGACTGAACCATCCAGGTGTCCCTGTTCTGCCATTTTTAAGTGTGTTGGACTGTTTTCCAGTCTGGCTTCCCTTATGGTCTTAAAATGACTACCTTAGTTTCAGATTACAGATAATATCCAGAGCAGAAAAAGAGAACACCCTTATGTTATGCCTCTATTTATTTATAATGGGAGAGGGAGGGAGAGGAGAGAGAGAGAGAGAGAGAGAGAGAGAGAATCCCACATAGTCTCTGCACTGTCAGCACAGAGTTTGACCTGGGGCTCAATCCCACGAACCATGAGATCGTGACCTGACCTGAAACCCAGAGTCAGATGCTTAATCGACTGAGCCACCCAGGAGTCCCTGTTCTGCCCCCTTTTAAGACTAATGACGACTTTTCTCCCCAGCAGATTTCTTCTCTTATTAGTTAAAAGTGCTTCAACTGTCTGTGCCTATCACCAAAAAGTGGTGAGGCATCCATGATGGGCTCAGGCCAATTGAAATTCATATTCCACATATGAGGGGCCAGTCTCTCCTGAAAGACAATGTGGGGAAGGTAAACAAAATTAGGTTATGTTAAAAAGGCAGAAATGTTAAGGCAGTGTAGGTGTGCTGAGAACACTGATTCCGTCTTTGGCCCTCCATGCTGTTGATGCCCTCGCAGTGACCTCCCTTGGGGGGGTCTACATGTTTCAGGCCCCTTGGAGATTGATGCACCCCTTGACCTGAATGCGGGAAGGCTTCTTCTAATTGTCCCTAAAGGGATGCACAGAAGTTTCCACTTTAGAAAATTAGTAGAGCTAGAACTGGTGCACAGGTGACACCACTTGAGATAACTACCCTATGACCTCACCCCTCATGCCCTTTGCTCTATAGAAGCTAGGGATTAAGAGCCAGACTTAGTGGGGGATAGCTGAATAGGGCTTCGGATCGTCTGTCTGCCTGATTCTCCCTGTACATTACTGTAAGAGTCTGTAAAGGTCAGGGGGTGGCTTGTGTCATTTTTCTGGTCTCAAAGTGCCCTCTCAGTTTGGAGGATACTTTACTGACTCTCGTCTGCCTTCCAAGAGGCAGAAAAAGGGGATAAACAGATGAATGTTGAGTGTGTAATAGCAGCGTCTACTCCAGTAGGTAAGCTGATTCACCTATATAGGTAAGAAAGTGAGACCTAGAAAAAGAAATTGAAATTCTAGTTATTCCTTATAAGATGGTGCATATATTTAAAAGATAAACCAAATACTTAGCTGCAAGAGGTGTAGACGAGAGTTATAGCTAATGTGTAGGACTTGGTTAAAATTCCCAGTGGGATAGCAACTTACTATTCTTAAGAACTTTAGCCATGAGGTCTTAGTCTGTTTGGGCTGCTATAACAAAAATACCACATAGACTCAGTGGCTTATAAACAACAGAAATTTATTTCTCACTGTTCTGCAGGTTGGAAAGGCTAATATCAAGGTGTTGCAGATTCAGCATCTGGTGAAGCCCCACTCCTGGTTCATACATCCGTAATTGGTGAGTAAGGCTATTCAGTAAATTTTAACTGCCTGAATTACTGTATCACATTCAACAGTGCTCTCTTTGAATTTCATCAAGCTAGATAAACTCCTTGAAAGTAGGGGTTCCTGGGTGGGTCAGTTGGTTAAGTGTCTAACTCTTGATATCGGCTCAGATCGTGATCTCAGTCATGAGACTGAGCCCTGAATCAGGCTCCAAGCTGAGTGTGGAGCCTGCTTGGGATTCTCTCTCTTTCTCTCTCTCTCTCTCTCTCTCTCTCTCTCTCTCTCTGCCCCTCCTCTGCTTGCTCACTTGTTCTCTCTCAAAATAAATACACTTAAAGTCTCTTTGGGCACCTGGGTGGCTCATTGGGTTGTGTCTGACTCTTGATTTCAGCTCAGGTCATGATCTCATGGTTTGTGGGTTTGAGCCCCCAGTTAAGCTGAAAGTACAGATGAAGCCTGTTTGGGATTCTTTTTCTCTCCCTTTCTCTGCCCCTCCCTTGCTTGCCAGTGTGTGCTCTCTTTCTCTCTCTCAAAAGTAAATACTAAAAAAAATTTTTTTTAAGTCTCTGTAAACCACTATTCAATAATAAAGAATAAAGAAAATGGCCTCTGATGCTTAAGGCAAATGGATCATTCCCTTATTCTGCACTTATTATAGAATATTAGTATATGTGAAACTCTGGTAAGAAAAGTGAGGGATTCACATGAAATAAAAGATACGCTTCACACTTCACTTACCACTATAACTCCTAGAGTATAAACTCCATAAGGGGTTTCCATGTTGTCTCTGCAGTATGGCCTGGCCTACAAACTTACAAGAGAGCTACAGTAATTGCTATTATGGTAATTAAACAAGGAGCCATTAAGGTGACTCTAACGCCTTAGCAGCCTGGGGAAGCAAACCAACACCTAAGTTAGAGTGGATGACTTTAAAAGCCTCGAAATTAAGAACTTGACACTTAACAACAGCTAATCACAAACAGCTAATAGAGTTCTCAAATAAGGCAACAAGATCAGCAATAGCCAATCAGAATTTCCTTGATTTGCTCCTGTGTCTGTGCTAGAAGCCCTTTCTCTTGGCTCCTGCTGGTGGATTGCCCCTAGCCATTGTCAGCTTGGTCCTGCCTGGTTCTCACTGACGTTTGCTCAAAACAACCCTCAAAATTTTCGTCTACCTCAGTTTATCTTTTAACAGTGCTAAAACTAGTAATATGTATCTGAAGTGTTCAAAGACGGCAAGTTTTCAGAAAGGAAAATTTTGGATAATATGCTTAGACCGTTTGAACCCAAGATTTATTTTAATCAACTATAGTAAGAGGACAGACACAGTGACAACTGCCTTTGGAAAAAAAAAAGTTTTTTACAAGTGTCTAGGGGATGGGAGGCACTGCATGCCACATGGGGTCAGTGGGGTTACTCACAGGGAGAATCAGGGGTGGAGGGAGAACTAGAGCCAATTTTTTTTTTTTTTTATAGTGCTGGGAAGTAGCTGGGGGGGATTTTCCCTACTGAGCAAAGAGCAAAACACCTGGTTGAGGCCTGTGGTTGGAGGGTTTGTAAGAGATTTCAGAGTGCCTGACGGTGGAGGTGTTTGTAAAAATAAATAAATAAATAAATAAAAACCAAAAGAATCTTTGGACTGTTAGCATGACACTGTGACTCCAAGATGCCAAATCATCAGTCACAGAAATATCAAAAATGCTTATTACACTGTATATTCTATTACTGGTACCATGATGTCACCAGTTTAGCTTTGTATTTTTTACAGACAGATAATAGATGTATTAACAGAATAAGACAGTGTTTATTTGTAGTACCCACAATAGTAAAGAAAGGCCTTATTTACTAAGTTGTTTCTCTTTGCATCAATGTCAAAGCCCTTGGGGTTGCTCATGAGGTACATCCATGCACTTGTTGTGCCTGGAACAGAGTTAAAGCTACAGGCAGACTCTTTGCTGTTTTACTCTTTTCCCTTCCTTTTCAGGTTAACCACAATGACAAATCTCATCCTGGCTCTTAATCCTATCAGCCACTTCAGAAAGTGGTTCTGTTAGGACTCTGTTCTGCCTTAGGGTGATCCAGTAGAGATACATTCTAAGATGAGGCAAGGGGAAAGGTGATGCCTTTCAAAGTGCATGGAGTATGAGTAATAAAATGAACAACTTAGCTAAAGAAGCAGAGTGGAACATTTTCTCATGGTTTTGTGGACAGGATCATGAGAGTCTGGAGAGAAAGCTTTTTAAAAAAAGCTGTAGGACTTGGGTACTAAAAGACATTCACCTCATTTCATTTTAACTGTTATTTGTGGGAAAGTGAACATGTTAAGAATCTAATTTGGTTGCCTTGGTTGTAATATTTGCCTCAATTCTTTTGTTGTAGCAATCATTTATTTTTAATTTTTTAAAGATTTTATGAAGTCCTCTATCTGTACACTCAACGTGGGGCTCAAACCCACAACCCTGAGATAAAGAGTCTCATGCTCCATCAACTGAGCCAACCAGGTGCCCCTGTCATAGTGATCATTTAGGAGGAAACGTAGGTTTTACTTGAATTTTTTACAGAACAGTGAATTCATAGAATACCCATTGGTTTCTCTCTGACAGTGCCTAATGAAAAATTAATTTTTAATCTTGTCAGGCAGCATGGTGGTAAATGACTGACCAGTTTATATACTGCCCAATGTTCAGGCCCCTTGAAGGCCAAATATATTGTTTTAAAATACTTTTCAGAAGGTGCAACCTAATTTGCTTACCTTTTCTGGATTTGTTTTGCTTTTTTAAAAATTTATTTTAACTTGTTTTATTTTTTATTTTTTTTTTAATTTACATCCAAATTAGTTAGCATATAGTGCAAAAATGATTGCAGGAGTAGATTCCTTAGTGCCCCTTATCCATTTAGCCTATCGCCCTCCCACACCCCTCCCATAACCCTCCGCTTGTTCTCTGTATTTATGAGTCTCTTGTTTTGTCCCCCTCCCTGTTTTTATATTATTTTTGTTTCCCTTCCCTTATGTTCATCTGTTTGTCTCTTAAAGTCCTTGTATGAGTGAAGTCATATGATTTTTGTCTTTCTCTGACTAATTTCACTTAGCATAATACCCTCCAGTTCCATCCCCGTAGTTGCAAATGGCAAGATTTCATTCTTTTTGATTGTTGATAATACTCCATTGTATACATATACCACATCTTCTTTATCCATTCATTCATTGATGGACATTTGGGCTCTTTGCCTACTTTGGCTATTGCTGATAGTGCTGCTATAAACATTAGGGTGCATGTGTCCCTTTGAAACAGCACACCTGTATCCCTTGGATAAATGCCTAGTAATGTAATTGCTGGGTCGTAAGGTAGTTCTATTTTTAGTTTTTTGAGGAAACTCCATACTGTTTTCCAGAGTGGCTGCACCAGCTTGCATTTCCATGTATTTGTTTTGCTTTTAAAAATTCATTATATTATGCTTTTATGCTTAGGATTATACTGCTGCAGGTAATAACATGTCCCTTTTAAGTGGCAACTTCTTTGGGTGATATTAAAGAGATCCAATTGAATATCGTTTTGTAGATATTCCTTTATGTGGTCTACCAGTTTGAAATTTGTGATCACTTATATAGAGACCACAAGATGACTTTCATCACCAGGAGTAGAAATGGGTACCCAAAGGGACATTTGGGGCCAGTACTTTGGGGAGGATGGGACCAGTGGGAATGGGCAGAATAACAATGGTTAGGAGTTTGGTTTCTGGAGCAACACTGGGTTTGAATCCCTGCTCTCTCTGTTGTTAGCTCTGTGACCTTGTGCAAGCTTCTTAAATGTTCTAATCTTTACTCTTCTGTTGTAAAAAAAAAAAAAAAAAAAAAAACAGGCAAAGTGATGGTACTTACCTACTTAATAAGTTGTGAGCATCAAGTGAATAAATACACTCAGAAGTGTTTGATGAATGTGTGTTGGCGGTATTCGGGGAGGAGGAATTGCCTTGGTGAGGAGAATGTGGAGGCTAGAAGAAACAACAGTGCTGTAAGTCTGGATTTGTCCAATGGTAAGAATTATTTAGCGTCTTTGTTAAAAATACACATTTCTAGGCCTTCAGTTACAACCTTGAGGGAGGGTTCTAGGAATTTGTTTTTGACAAATACCTCAGATGATTCTTACTATCACATTAATTTGGGAAACTGATGTGGCAGAATGTAGACTTCAGAGTCAGACATATGTAGATGCTGATCCATTCTTGAAACAATTATGTCCAAATTTCCACATGTACCAGAGCCTGCTTTAGGTGCTGGGCATACAGCAGAGATTAAAACCCACCAAAATCCCTTATTTTTGTCTTTATAGACTTTGTAGTCTACTGGGATTCCTGTTCTAAGATGTCAACTGGGGCCTATTGGTGTGACTTGAGTGAACTATTTAAACAATAAAACCTTTTTTTCCCTTGTCACACAAGCATTATAAGTTCATTAAAGAAAAAAAAAAAATAAATCAGAAACACCATAGCCCAGTGAGCGTGATCATGTTGGAGAGGGAAATCCTTAGCTGCCCAGAGGCCTGATGTTTACATTAAGTGAAAGCGTTTAAGGGGGAAGAAAAGTGGTGGGGTTGGTGGTTTGGTGGTGGTGAAGATGTCCAAGTGGTTCTACCTTGAAGTAGGAAATTGAGCCACTTGACCACGGAAGGGCCATTTATGACCAGATTTCATTTGCTTGGGTTTTTGTGTTTACTGTCTGATGGCCTGGGTTGCAAACCTAATAGGTTGTTTTGACAAATCCCTTCAAAATTGCCTTTTGCGAGGAAAATTAGGGCAGATGAATTTTAGTTTTCTCTTCCTCCAGGAAGATATGATCAAACAGGAGAAAATATGTTTTCATTGATGGCTTCTTTATATATTTACTTGTGAAAACGGTTTTGTTCCTTTCTTCTAAGGGGATAGCATGGAGTACTTGACAAAGGTTTGAATTGGAGTTCAATTTAATATAACCGGTGTCCTATCTACTCTTAGAGTCAAAGCAGGAGCAGGAACTTTAGTTTGTTTAGTTTGTTTTTTATTTTTAATTAAAAAAATTTTTTTTAAGATTTTATTTTTAAGTAATCTCTACACCCAACATGGAGCTTGAACTTACAACCCCAAGATCAGGAGTTGCATGCTCTACCAACTGAGCCAGCCAGGTGCCCCTTTGTGTTTTTAGTAAATGAATTAAGGGACACTAGGATTAAGATTGATGAAAGAATGCTATTTAATTCTGTAAAAAACAGATTAAAGATAAAATATTGTTTTCTTTGGAGTGTCTGTTTTTATCCTTTGATTTGCAAGTTCGGGATTTATTTCACACTGGATGTGGTGATTTATTACCATCCCTACTTTTGGTTCTTATGCTCTAAGTACATTATAAAAGTCATTAAAAACAAAAAATATAGTTTGGACATTGCTGTTGGGGGAAATGGAAGTGTTCTTTTCAGTGACATTTGAGACTGATAATGCTTGCCTCTTTAAGAGCCAAAGCTGTCACATTTTTTGCACTTTCTTAATGTGCTGCACGATTAGTAAATTAGTGTAATTTACTTTTACACTAAAGTATGAGTTTTTGGAAATTATGGGGATATAGAGATAAGGCTACATGCTTAAACATTACTCATCCTAACACAATCCAGTTTCCTGATACCATTCCTCTAGTGTTGAACTTTTGAAGGTAGTGACCTTGTAACTGCCAGTACCTTGAAGTTGGCTCTTGAATCCTTATCCATTCTGAACAGTAGCATTTGTCACTGTGGACAGCCTATCTTTTTCTCCCACTCTACTGCTCCATCCACACTTTGCCTAGCTAGCTCCTCTTTTGTACCTACTTCCTTTATACAGGCTTCTGCCCAGCTCACGTTCAACACTCCTCTCTTCATATATATTTCATCTACAAGAAATGATTTCACTCTGTGCATAAATGATCCCCACGTTTGTTTTTCCATTCCTGACTTGTCTACTAAAGGAAAACTGTTTGTTTACTCATAAGACTTCTGATACCAAATGTGTGGGTTTCCCCACATCCAGAGGTTCTCCAGTTCCAAAACTGGAGTCTCACAGTTCAGTCCATTCTAACGCTAGCTGCTCAGAGCTGGCACGGGCCCTGCAGGTGAAGGGCTCAGCCCCACAAGACTGTCACTTCACTTCAGATACCAATCATAAGTAGTGGGTTACCAGCTTATCCATGCTTTGGTCCAACCTGGCTACACAGTGGAGGTTCCCACAGCCCCCCAAAGTTTTGATAATTTGTTATGATAGCTCACAGAAATTGAGGGGAACACTTTACTTACTATTGTTGGTTTATTGTAAAGAATACAAATGAACAGTCAGATGAAGAGCTATTAGGGTGAAGTGGGGAAGAGTCCTGGGTGCCAGAGCTTCTGTCCCTACAGAATTTGGGTTGTGCCACCAACCTGGAGGCTCTTAATGCCTTCGTTTAGGTTCCTTTGGAGGTCCCATTTCATAGCTATGATTGATTAAATCATTGACCACTGATGATTAACTTGATCTCTAGTATCCTGTCCTTTTCCTGGAGGTTAGAAGTAGAATGCAAAACTGAATATTCCAATTTTCTAATCAGGTGGTTGGTTCCTCTGGCAACCAGCTCTCGTGTTCCATCTCATTAGCATATATACTCAAGTATACTTGAAAGGGGCTTACTGTGAATAACAAAACTCTTCTCTCACTCCTACCACTCAGAAAATCCCAAGGGTTTTAGGAGCTCTGTGCCAGGAACCAGGGATGAAGACCAGGTATTTATTGCTTGTTACATCACAATATTACATCTACAAAGCCCCAAATCTTAATTCCTGGTTTGTATGAACATCAATTCCAGTATTGGTGAATAGTCCAACAATGCTTCAACATTCACACAGCCAATTCCAATTCAACTACCTTCCTTTATTTTTAATCTTATTATTGATAATGAATTGTTATTGTGGAATTATAATAGAGTAATTGCCTTACTTTACTTTAACTTCCACCCCCCACTTTTTTTTTTTTTTTAACACCTCATAATGCCATGACTAACCAGAAATTTAGGGCCAGTATAGGGGAAAACTGGTAATTTTTAAACTGTGGTCCTATTGAATTACCATCTGAAATAGCTCAAATTTGTTGTCTTTACCTTTCCACGATTTCAATTCAGGCCTTTGTCTTTCTTGTAAATAGATTCTTAATCTCCTTGATTCCTATCTGCCCTCTTATTCCAATGCATCTTTCAGATTGCTGTCGAAATCTTTATATGAATCCGATTATGTAATCATCCTATTTGTAAGTCTTTGCTGCCTTGCTGTATCCTCAGAATATAAGGTGCACACTTTTACCACTTCATTTAGCATCTTTCTCCTGACCGATATTACCTACCTGTGTACTTGGACACCAAAATCATGTTCCATTTCTCTCCTGCTATTGTTTAATTTCTTTGCCCTTGTCCTGACTTTAATAACATTGAGCTTTTGGTTGAAATCTTCAGCATCCTTCAAGGACAATGTATAGGTTATTTCCCTGTGAAGGCTCGCTTAGCCCTTAGGAGGGGCTCTGTTATCATTTGCTCCTCTTAACTTATTCATAATAGTATTCCTTGGACCTGCAAAACACTTGAACATATTATTAAATTGAGAGTACTTATTTTTTGAAATTATCCTTAAATGTTTTTATTACCATTTAGTTCTTGGGTAAATTTCCTTTGTTTGATTTCTTAGCAAACCAAACTACTACCATCACCATTGTCATCCTCACTTTGACACGCATTGAACAAATGTCTGGACTGTTTGCATACGATTGGGGTAGACTGGGGTACAGAAAGATCTAACCATTAGTCCTGCACTTATCAACTCAATGAACTATTCGGTAGACGTGGAATGATGGTAAGTGCGCTTCTCCCAGTGCTGTGCTACCATCACAATGAGTGGATGATCTGCTATACAAGTCTCTGTTTCCTTTGAAATTCAAGGTCATAAACCGATTCATACTCAACACATTTCTAAGCATAGTGGCTACTCCTTTACGTAATTTTAAACAAGTCTCGAGTAAATTATGTGCAGCTAAGCAAGTTTAGTCTAAACTAAACTGTTTTGTGTTTAAATAGCAACTAAGGGGCACCTGGGTGGCTCAGTCGGTTAAGCGTCCGACTTCGGCTCAGGTCATGATCTCACGGTCCGTGAGTTCGAGCCCTGCATCGGGCTCTGTGCTGACAGCTCAGAGCCTGGAGCCTGCTTCAGATTCTGTGTCTCCCTCTCTCTCTGACCCTCTCCCATTCATGCTCTGTCTCTCTCTGTCTCAAAATTAAATAAACATTAAAAAAATAAAAAAAATAAATAGCAACTGATTTCTCAGTCTCCTAGGAAACTGCATGGAAACCAGGGACTCAAGTAGTAACCCTTTAAATAGAGAACATGTCAGGATCTTTTAAAGCTTTAAAATTGAGGATAGTATTAACAGTTTGTGTAAGTAAGCATGACAACATGGTAGAAGGAAATGTTACGAAAGCACACAAGTGAATGCATTCTGCTAATGACTGAATCTAATCAAATCAACCAAAAATAAATTCAAACAAGTGAGTGTTAATTTTTCAAACATAACTTGCCCAACATTTTACTATAATTTTATTAGTCTGTAAAAGGATCATATGCTAGTAAAATCCTACAGGTATAATTAAATGTATGAAGTTGTTGAATGTTCATCTAAATAGAAGTTCCTATGCCACAGGATAGATACCTCTATTTTTACTGAAGTGTTTACTTGCACGAAGAATGAGTAAACTAATCGACCTTAAAATCCTCACTAGTTTTTGTAGTTGATAGTATTATTATTGTTAGTATCTATGAGAATAATGTAGTTATATATGAAGGGTTAATAGTATAAACAGTAAAGTATATCACCTATTAATCATGTTTATTAGAAAGGTCATCATGTGCATATTAGAAGTATTTCAGAATATTCAAACAGTTGTCAATTTCTTATTTCCCACCCTCCCCTTGTTTGTTTATCTCTCTGGCTTTGCAGGAATCTTGTTAGTTTGTGTTGTGTTACACTTGTTGTGAGTTAACAAGTGATAATTGGCAATAGTGGTGATACCAGATCTAGTTGTAAAATGGATGCAACCTTAAATTACTTTTAGACGTGGAAATACACTTTGGCTGGACCCAGTAGAATAAATAGATTTTTGTTTATCCGCAGTTTAGTGCTTTGGCAGTACTACTGCCAAATATTCCGGAAAAACAGTCACGGGATTCTTGAGACTTTTCCCTGGAGCATGCTGCCACCTGTTGGCCAGATAATGCAGGGCAGAGCTACAGTAGGATCCGAGGGAGACTGCAGTATCATTTCTCATTCCCACTAACATTTAATACTTCCAGAACATAGAAAATTTAGATTTTCAATATCTAAGGGATTCATCCTCTTCTTTATAAGGAAAAAATAATATAACAGCCTAAGGAACCAAATAATCTGGAACACTTGGCCCAGAGTTTCATGAATACAAAGCTACTGTAACAGAGTAAATTCTAAAACACCTACTTTTTTTTTTTATTTTTTTTTTATTTATTTTTTTTTTAATTTTTTTTCAACGTTTTTTATTTATTTTTGGGACAGAGAGAGACAGAGCATGAACGGGGGAGGGGCAGAGAGAGAGGGAGACACAGAATCGGAAACAGGCTCCAGGCTCCGAGCCGTCAGCCCAGAGCCTGACGCGGGGCTCGAACTCACGGACCGCGAGATCGTGACCTGGCTGAAGTCGGACGCTTAACCGACTGCGCCACCCAGGCGCCCCTAAAACACCTACTTTTGAGTTGTATAAAGAAAAAATAATTAGCCTTGGAAAGTTTCATAGCAAAACGCTTAAGGTGTGATTTATCTTATGCTTATTCAGTTTTGTATCTCTGTCACCGCTTTTTTAAAAGTGATGGCATATATGAAAATGAAGTAACTTTGGCCTAAATGGAAAAGTGGCATATTTCAAATGTCATTAATAAATAAAATCTGTGCCTACAACACCTACATTTTTGATACTTAATAAACCAATGTTTATTTAGCACCGCTGAGCCAAGAAGTCTACTAGGTTCTGTGACTAGTGCAGTGAATCAAAGACCCAGGGTCTGCCCTCTGGAAACCCATCTAGAGGGTGATGCAGAGGTGGCAACAGAATTCTAGAAAAACAGAATAACGTACAGTATATGCAGAGTGCTTTGGGACCTTAGAGGAGAGACTTCAAACCCCAGTTTGGATTATGGAAAATATCAAGCATATTAGAGCAAACATTCTTCAGTAGTTTACAGCTGACATATATGGACTTCAATTTATGTCCCCATAATAAAAACTTGAACTCCAGTTTAATATTGTCAGATTTCTTTTTTTTAATGTTTTATTTATTTTTGTTTTTTTTGTTTTTTGTTTTTTTAATATATGAAATTTATTGTCAAATTGTTTTCCATACAACACCCTGTGCTCATCCCAAAAGATGCCCTCTTTAGTACCCATCACCTCCCCTCCCCTCCCTCCCACCCCCCATCAACCCTCAGTTTGTTTTCAGTTTTTAAGACTCTCTTATGCTTTGTCTCTCTCCCAGTCTAACCTCTTTTTTTTTCCCCTTCCCCTCCCCCATGGGTTTCTGTTAAGTTTCTCAGGATCCACATAAGAGTGAAAACATATGGTATCTGTCTTTCTCTGTATGGCTTATTTCACTTAGCATCACACTCTCCAGTTCCATCCACGTTGCTACAAAGGGCCATATTTCATTCTTTCTCATTGCCACGTAGTACTCCATTGTGTATATAAACCACAATTTCTTTATCCATTCATCAGTTGATGGACATTTAGGCTCTTTCCACAATTTGGCTATTGTTGAGAGCGCTGCTATAAACATTGGGGTACAAGTGCCCCTATGTATCAGTACTCCTGTATCCCTTGGGTAAATTCCTAGCAGTGCTACTGCTGGGTCATAGGGTAGGTCTATCTTTAATTTTTTGAGGAACCTCCACACTGTTTTCCAGAGTGGCTGCACCAGTTTGCATTCCCACCAACAGTGCAAGAGAGTTCCTGTTTCTCCACATCCTCTCCGGCATCTATAGTCTCGTGATTTGTTCATTTTGGCCACTCTGACTGGCGTGAGGTGATATCTGAGTGTGGTTTTGATTTGTATTTCCCTAATGAGGAGCGATGTTGAGCATCTTTTCATGTGCCTGTTGACCATCTGGATGTCTTCTTTAGAGAAGTGTCTATTCATGTTTTCTGCCCATTTCTTCACTGGATTATTTGTTTTTCAGGTATGGAGTTTGGTGAGCTCTTTTGGATACTAGCCCTTTGTCCAATATGTCATTTGCAAATATCTTTTCCCATTCCGTTGGTTGCCTTTTAGTTTTTTTGATTGTTTCCTTTGCTGTGCAGAAGCTTTTTATCTTCATGAGGTCCCAGTAGTTCATTTTTGCTTTTAATTCCCTTGTGTTTGGGGATGTGTCAAGTAAGAAATTGCTGCGGCTGAGGTCAGAGAGGTCTTTTCCTGCTTTCTCCTCCAGGATTTTGATGGTTTCCGTCTCACATTCAGGTCCTTTATCCATTTTGAGTTTATTTTTGTGAATGGTGTAAGAAAGTGGTCTAGTTTCATTCTTCTGCATGTTGCTGTCCAGTTCTCCCAGCACCATTTGTTAAAGAGATTGTCTTTTTTCCATTGGATATTCTTTCCTGCTTTGTCAAAGATTAGTTGGCCATACTTTTGTGGGTCTAGTTTTGAGGTTTCTATTCTATTCCATTGGTCTGTGTGTCTGTTTTTGTGCCAATACCATGCTGTCTTGATGATTCCAGCTTTGTAGTAGAGGCTAACGTCTGGGATTGTGATGCCTCCTGCTTTGGTCTTCTTCAAAATTACTTTGGCTATTCGGGGCCTTTTGTAGTTCCATACGAATTTTAGGATTGCTTGTTCTAGGTTTGAGAAGAATGCTGGTGCAATTTTGATTGGGATTGCATTGAATGTGTAGATAGCTTCGGGTAGTATTGACATTTTAACAATATTTATTTTTCCAACCCATGAGCACGGAATGTGTTTCCATTTCTTTATATCTTCTTCAATTTCCTTCATGAGCTTTCTATAGTTTTCAGCATACAGATCTTTTACATCTTTGGTTAGATTTATTCCTAGGTATTTTATGCTTCTTGGTGCAACTGTGAATGGGATCAGTTTTTTTATTTGTCTTTCTGTTGCTTCATTATTAGTGTATAAGAATGCAACTGATTTCTGTACATTGATTTTGTATCCTGCAACTTTGCTGAATTCATATATCAGTTCTAGCAGACTTTTGGTGGAGTCTATTGGATTTTCCATGTATAATATCATGTTATCTGCAAAAAGTGAAATCTTCATCTTTGCCAATTTTGATGCCTTTGATTTCCTTTTGTTGTCTGATTGCTGATGCTAGCACTTCCAACACTATGTTAAACAACAGCGGTGAGAGTGGACATCCCTGTTGTGTTCCTGATCTCAGGGGGAAAGCTCTCAGTTTTTCTTCATTGAGGATGATGTTAGCTGTGGGCTTTTCATAAATGGCTTTTATGATGTTTAAGTATGTTCCTTCTATCCCGACTTTCTTGAGGGTTTTTATTAAGAAAGGATGCTGAATTTTGTCAAAAGCTTTTTCTGCATCGATTGACAGGATCATATGGTTCTTATCTTTTCTTTTATTAATGTGATGTATCACGTTGATTGATTTGCAAATGTTGAACCAGTCCTGCATCCCAGGAATGAATCCCACTTGATCATGGTGAATAATTCTTTTTATAAGCTGTTGAATTCGATTTGCTAGTATCTTATTAGAATTTTTGCATCCATATTCATCAGGAATATTGGCCTGTAGTTCTCTTTTTTTACTGGGTCTCTGTCTGGTTTAGGAATCAAAGTAATACTGGCCTCATAGAATGAGTCTGGAAGTTTTCCTTCCCTTTCTATTTTTTGGAATAACTTGAGAAGGAGAGGTATTATCTCTGCTTTAAATGTCTGGTAGAATTCCCCTGGGAAGCCATCTGGTCCTGGACTCTTACTTGTTGGGAGATTTTTGATAACTGATTCAATTTCTTCACTGGTTATGGGTCTGTTCAAGCTTTCTATTTCCTCCTGATTGAGTTTTGGAAGCGTGTGGGTGTTTAGGAATTTGTCCATTTCTTCCAGGTTGTCCAATTTGTTGGCATATAGTTTTTCATAGTATTCCCTGATAATTGCTTGTATTTCTGAGGGATTGTAATTCCATTTTCATTCATGATTTTATCTATTTGGGTCGTCTCCCTTTTCGTTTTGAGAAGCCTGGCTAGAGGTTTATCAATTTTGTTTATTTTTTCAAAAAACCAACACTTGGTTTCATTGATCTGCTCTACAGTTTTTTTAGATTCTATATTGTTTATTTCTGCTCTGATCTTTACTATTTCTCTTCTTCTGCTGGGTTTGGGGTGTCTTTGCTGTTCTGCTTCTATTTCCTTTAGGTGTGCTGTTAGATTTTGTATTTGGGATTTTTCTTGTTTCTTGAGATAGGCCTGGATTGCAATGTATTTTCCTCTCAGGACTGCTTTCACTGCATCCCAAAGCGTTTGGATTGTTGTATTTTCATTTTTGTTTGTTTCCATATATTTTTTAATTTCTTCTCTAATTGCCTGGTTGACCCATTCATTCCTTAGTAGGGTGTTCTTTAACCTCCATGCTTTTGGAGGTTTTCCAGACTTTTTCCTGTGGTTGATTTCAAGCTTCATAGCATTGTGGTCCAAAAGTATGCATGGTATGATCTCAATTCTTGTATACTTATGAAGGGCTGTTTTGTGACCCCGTATGTGATCTGTCTTGGGGAATGTTCCATGTGCACTCGAGAAGAAAGTATATTCTGTTGCTTTGGGATGCAGAGTTCTAAATATATCTGTCAAGTCCATCTGATCCAATGTATCATTCAGGGCCCTTGTTTCTTTATTGACCATGTGTCTAGATGATCTATCCATTGTTTTAAGTGGAGTGTTAAAGTCCCCTGCAATTACCACATTCTTATCGATAAGGTTGCTTATGTTTGTGAGTAATTGTTTTATATATTTGGGGGCTCCGGTATTCGGCACATAGACATTTATAATTGTTAGTTCTTCTTGATGGATAGATCCAGTAATTATTATATAATGCCCTTCTTCATCTCTTGTTACAACCTTTAATTTAAAGTCAAGTTTGTCTGATATAAGTATGGCTACTCCAGCTTTCTTTTGACTTCCAGTAGCATGATAAATAGTTCTCCATCCCCTCACTTTCAATCTGAAAGTGTCCTCAGGTCTAAAAGGAGTCTCTCGTAGACAGCAAATAGATGGGTCTTGTTTTTTATCCATTCTGATACCCTATGTCTTTTGGTTGGCGCATTTAGTCCATTTACATTCAGTGTTATTATAGAAAGATATGGGTTTAGAGTCATTGTGATGTCCGTAGGTTTCATGCTTGTAGCGCTGTCTCTGGTACTTTGTCTCACAGGATGCTCCTTAGGATCTCTTGTAGGGCTGGTTTAGTGGTGATGAATTCCTTCAGTTTTTGTTTGTTTGGGAAGACCTTTATTTCTCCTTCTATTCTAAATGACAGATTTGCTGGATAGAGGATTCTCGGCTGCATATTTTTTCTGTTCATCACATTGAAGATTTCCTGCCACTCCTTTCTGGTCTGCCAAGTTTCAGTAGAGAGATCTGTCACTAGTCTTATCGGTCTCCCTTTATATGTTAGAGCACGTTTATCCCTAGCTGCTTTCAGAATTTTCTCTTTATCTTTGTATTTTGCCAGTTTCACTATGATATGTCGTGCAGAAGAGTGATTCAAGTTACGTCTGAAGGGAGTTCTCTGTGCCTCTTGGATTTCAATGCCTTTTTCCTTCCCCAGATTTTGGAAGTTCTCAGCTATGATTTCTTCAAGTACACCTTCAGCACCTTTCCCTCTCTCTTCCTCCTCTGGAATACCAGTTATGCATACATTATTTCTCTTTAGTGTATCACTTAGTTCTCTAATTTTCCCCTCATACTCCTGGATTTTTTTATCTCTCTTTTTCTCAGCTTCTTCTTTTTCCATAATTTTATGTTCTAGTTCACCTATTCTCTCCTCTACCTCTTCAATCCGAGCTGTGGTCATCTCTATTTTATTTTGCAGCTCATTAATAGCATTTTTTAGCTCCTCCTGGCTGTTCCTTAGTCCCTTGATCTCTGTAGCAATAGATTCTCTGCTGTCCTTTTTACTGTTTTCAAGCCCAGCGATTAATTTTATGACTATTATTCTGAATTCACTTTCTGTTATATTGTTTAAATCGTTTTTGATTAGTTCGTTGGCTGTCCTTATTTCCTGGAGGTTTTTTTGAGGGGAATTCTTCCGTTTCATCATTTTGGATAGTCCCTGGAGTGGTGCGGACCTGCAGGGCACTTCCCCTGTGCTGTGGTGTATAACTGGAGTTGGTGGGCGGAGTCGCAGTCAGACCTGACGTCTGCCCCCAGCCCACCGCTGGGGCCACAGTCAGACTGGTGTGTGCCTTCTCTTCCCCTCTCCTAGGGGCGGGATTCACTGTGGGGTGGCATGGCTTGTCTGGGCTACTTGCACACTGCCAGGCTTGTGGTGCTGGGGATCTGGTGTATTAGCTGGGGTGGATCGGCAAGGTGCACAGGGGCGGGAGGGGCAGGCTCAGCTCGCTATCCTTCGGTGATCCTTCGGTGATCCGCTTTGGAGGGGCCCTACAGCACCGGGAGTCAGACCTGCCACCTGAGGGATGGATCCGCAGAAGCACAGCGTTGGGTGTTTTCACGGTGCAAGCAAGTTCCCTGGCAGGAACTGGTTCCCTTTGGGATTTTGGCTGGGGGAGGGGCGAGGGAGATGGCGCTGGCGAGCACCTTTGTTCGCTGCCAAACTGCGCTCTGTCGTCAGGGGCTCACCAACTCTCCTTCCCGTTGTCCTCCAGCCCTCCCACTCTCCAAGCAGAGATGTTAACTTATAACCTTCCAGATGTTAAGTCCTGCTTGCTGTCGGAACACACTCCATCCGGCCCCTCTGCTTTTGCAAGCCAGACTCAGGGGCTCTGCTTGGCCGGCGGGCTGCCCCTCCGCCCCGCCTCCCTCCCGCCAGTCCTTGTAGTGCGCACCCCGCCAGTCCTTGTAGTGCGCACCGCCTCTCCAGGCCTCTCGTCTACGCTTGGCTCCAGAGAATCCGTTCTGGTAGTCTTGTGGTGGTTTTCTGGGTTATTTAGGCAGGTGTGGGTGGAACCTAAGTGATCTGCAGGACGTGGTGAGCCCAGCGTCCTCCTACGCTGCCATCTTCTGCTCCAGATTTCTTTTTTTAAAGGGTTTTTGTTTATTTATTTATGAGAGCGAGTGCGTGTGTGAGACCAGGGTAGGGGCAGAGAGAAAGGGAGAAAGAGAATCCCAAGCAGGCTCCACCCTGCCATCACATTACCAGCACAGAGCCTGATGCAGGACTTGAACTCACGAACTGTGAGATGATGCCCTGAGCCGAAATCGAGAGTCCCGGATGCTTAACTGAACCACCCAGGTGCCCCACACTGTCAGATTTTTATCCAAACTGTATTATTCATTGTAAATTTTCTTGTTTTTTTTTTCTCTCAAGGAGAAATACATCAATTTAGAAAAATGGTGCACTATTTCCATAATTAAGATGTAAACAATTTAATAACTAAAGCTTAGGCAGAAATGCAAGCAGGCTATGCAAGCATGCATATTTATAATTTCCCTGGGTTTAATATTCAGTGACTGAGGAGTGATCACTTTTGCTTTTCACGATCCCTTACCAATACTGTGAATGTGTTATTTCCTGTCTTGTAATTTAGGTTAATGTGCTGTAAAGGACTGCTTCTCTAAATTTTCATTTCTTTAGATACGTAAGTTTCTAAAATAGAGTTCCCTTCTACTTTTAAATTTGTTGTGTTTAAAATGAAAGGGCAAGTTACCGGCCTAGAATAAATGAATAAAATAAACAAATGAACACATGAGTAAATAAGCATGCACACAGTGCACACACAGTACACAAACACGCACAGATCATGAGCTGTTGGAATATTTCTCTCAAGCGTTAGGTTACTGCTGTGGTGAACTGTGGCTCTTTGTTGATTTGTTTATTTTTAAGTAGGCTTCCACCCACTGTGGAGCCCAACACAGGGCCTGAACTCAGGACCCTGAGATCAAGACCTGAGCTGAGATCAAGAGTCGGATGCCTAATCTACTGAGCCACCCAGGCGCCCCTCTTTGGTATTTTTCTAGTAGTCCCCTTCCTACTGCAGAAGCCACTTTCGTTCCACTGCCAATGGACCACTTTCATTGTCGTCTTTTTCGTATACCTTATGTCCCTTTAAAATAGCGTGGCCTTTCTAGATCTCAGAATTTCATAAAAATTTGTTGTTAATGTCTTTAAAATTGGCTGAAATATTAGATTATTGTTCCTTTCTTGAAGTACATCTTAACTAATTTTTTTAGACTATTGAATGGGAAGTCATTTTTCAGCATTTTGACTGGGGGCACTTCAAAGCATCTTAAGTTCTAGTCTCTGATGAGAAGAGAATATTCTAAGTCTAAAAAAATTGCATGGGATACCTTTTAATAGAGGTTAAAATGAATACGATAACCCTTTGAAAATCTACTTAAGGGTCACCTGGATGGCTTGGTTAAGCATCTGACTTTGGCTCATGATCTCCTGGTTCATGAGCTTGATGACAGTGTAGAGCCCGCGTGGGATTCTGTTTCTCTCCCTTTCTCTCTCTGCCCCTGACTCACTTGAGCTCTCTCTCACACAGAAAACAAAACAAAACAAAACACACACAAAAAAAGCAAAAAATCATTTCATTTTATTTTTTACATTTTTTTAAAATTTATTTTTGAGAAACAGAGTGAGACAAAGAGCAAGCGGGGGAGGGGCAGAGAGAGAAGGAGACACAGAATCCGAAGCAGGCTCCAGGCTCCAAGAGAGCGGTCAGCACAGAGCCTGATGGCAGGGCTCGAACCCACAAACTGTGAGATCGTGACCTTAGCTGAAGTCGGACGCTCAACCGATTGAGCCACCCAGGCGCCCCAGCAAAAAATCATTTTAGAGAAGATGAAAATCTACTTAGAAGTTGTTTTGGGGGCGCCTGGGTGGCTCAGGTCATGATCTCGCGGCTTGTGAGTTCAAGGCCTGCATCAGGCTCTGTGCTGGCAGCTCAGAGCCTGAAGCCTGCTTTGGATTCTGTGTCTCCCTCTCTCTGCCTCTTCCCCAGCTTATACTATTTCTCTCTCTCTCTCTCTCTCTCTCTCTCAAAAATAAATAAACGTTAAAAAAAATTTAAATAGGTTGTTTTTAATCCAAGTTTAACATATATTTTTGAAAGGTTCTAAAAGTTGTTATAAAATGAAAAATTTTTGTTATCCACTTGGTTCCCCCTACATGTCTACCTTCTGGATAGCCACTATAAATGTCTTCTTATATACCATTCTAGAATTTATTTGTGCATAATAAGCAAATAAAATAGGTTTTACCTCTTTTACCCAAAAGGTAGCATACCATATACTGTTTTCACTGTGCTTTAAAAACAAAAAACAAAAAACAAAAAAAAACTAAGAACATACATAGAGATCTTTCTGTGTTATTTAAAGAGCTTTCTCAATTTTTATAACTGCATAGTGTTTTATCCTGTAAAACTTATTAAACCATTATATTCAATCAATCAGCCTCCTACTGATGGACACTTAGATTGTTTTCAGTCTTTTGTGATTATAAACAAAGCTACCAAAAATAACCATATACATTTAAACATAGGATATTGACTTTGTTTTTTGTGAATGTTTTTCCTCGTGTGTGTATGTGTGTGTGTGTGTGTGTGTGTGTGTGTGTGTGTGTGTGTGTTTTAGGCTGTTTTCCATGCAGAACTTTTTTGATTTTTATATAGTCAATTTTGTCAATGGTTTCTTCTGTGGCTTCCTTATTTTGTGTCATGGTTAGAAAAACTGCCCTTACTTCAAGGTTGTAAATAAAATGTTTATTTTCTTTGAATATTTTTATTGCTTTGTTTTCATATCTAAGTTGCTGATCCATTTAGTATTTGTCCTGATGTAGAGTGTGGGTATAACATCCTTTTTTCCATCTAGGTGGCTATCCAGTTGTTACAAAACAATTTATTAAATAATCCCTCTTTCCCCAACTAACTTCAGATGATACCCTTTTCATATACTTAATCCCTATATATGTATTTGATTTATTTATTGGCTTCCTGTTCTGTTTTTCTGTTCTTTTTTTTTTTTAAGTTTATTTATTTTCAGAGAGAGAATGAGTAGGAGAGGGGCAGAGAGAAAGGGAGAGAGAATCCCAAGCAGGTGCCATGCTCAGCACAGAGCCAGATGCAGGGCTTGATCCCACGGCTGTGAGATCATGACCTGAGCCCAAACCAAGAGTCAGACACTCAACCAACTGAGCCACCCAGGCACCTGTCTTCTTCTGGGTTTATCTAGCAAAACATATGTCAGTTTTCCTAATTAACTTTTGATTTATTAAACATGAATATAATTTTTGTTTGTTTTTGTTCAGTGAATAATGTGGGGTTGTAAGCATTCAGTGCTTGGGGAGGCATATTTTGACTCTCAAGTTAAGGCATGGATAAAGTCCAAAGATAGAGCCACCCGTGCTATCCATGCCTGCACCTTCGTACGCTTAGTGTCCAGTCCTTGTGTGTTCATCCTCCAGGCCAATGTTTTCTTCATGTTAGAGAGATGCTGAAAACATTTTTTAGCTGTACAGTCTGGACATGAACTAGATGTTGTACATAATCAAAAATTTAAAAAGGGCTTGCTTTTGCCCAGCTCAACAACACAGAAAAATCAGAAAGTCACAGGTGTTTTTTTTTTCTTTTAATACATTCTTTTTTAGTTCTTACTGTAACTTAGTAGATAATGTTTCTTTATTTTATGGATGACAGAACCAAGAGCAGATTGGTTAAATGAGCCCAAGTTCACCCAGGGAGTGGTGGAACCTGGATCTGAATTTAGGGAGGGCTTTGTCTATTCTGTTTTTGAGATTACTACAGATTCACAGGAAGCTGCACACATTGTACAGGGACCCGGTCCTGTGTACCCTTTACCCAGTTTTTCCCAGTGGTTACATAACATGTAATAAAATGACCGGGAAAACTAGGCAAAGGGTTATATCTTATGTAACCATAGTACAGTATTAAAACTAGAGCATGAGCATCAGTACAATGTGTGTGTGTATCTATGTCATTCTATGACATGTGCACATTTGTATGACCTCTGCAGAAATTAAGATACAGAACTATTCCTACACCACAAAGATGTCCCTCATGTTCTTCATTTATATTTACCACCCCTCCCCGCTTCATCCCTAACCCCTGGCAACCACTAATTTCTTCTCCGTGTTTATAATTTTGTCATTCGGGGAATGTCACATAGTGGAATAGTATAGTATGTGACCTTCTGAGATGGGTATTTTTTCCACCCAGATAATGCCTTTGAGGACCATCCAGATTTTTGTGTGCAGTTTGTTGAAGACAGCATGTAGTCAGGTTGGGATTTTTACCTCCTCTGACAATCTGGTGAATTTAGACTGTTTTCATTTAATGTAATTATTGATGTCAGGGCTTAAATATTTTTCATTTGGTCCTGTTTCTCCATTTTGCCTTTTGTGGGTTACTAAAACATGTTTTTAGAATTTCATTTTGATTTATCTATGGTGTTTTGAGTGTATGTCTTCATATAGTTTTCTTAGTGATTGCTCTTGGCATTATATTACATATATATAACTTACCACAGTCTACTGGTATTGACAGCAGTTTGAATAAAGCATAGAAACCTCTGTCTCCCTCATTTATAATGTAATTATCTTAAACATTTGCTGTACCTCCCTCTTCTATATTGAGAATCACATCAAATAATATAAAGTGTTTTTTTTTTTTTTTGCCTCAACCCTAAAACACAATTAACAAAACTCAAGAGGTAAAGGAATGTCTATTGTAAATTGTTTTTTAATGTTTATTTATTTTGGAGAGACAGAGACAGCATGAGTGGGGAAGGATCAGAGAGAAAGGGACACAGAATCTGAAGCAGGCTCCAGGCTCTGAGCTGTCAGCACAGAGTCCAATGTGGGGCTCAAACTCACAAACCACAAGATCATGACCTGAGCTGAAGTCGGACACTTAACTGACTGAGCCACCCAGGTGCCCCAAGGAACGTCTATTGTATGCACCTAAATTTTTACTCTTGTTCATTTTTCCTGATGTTCCAAGTTTCCTCCCGTCATTTTGTTTCTGATTCAAAGACTTCTTTTAGCCATTCTTTTGGGGTAGGTCTGCTGGCAACAAATTCTCTTATTTTTCTTTCATCTGAGAATGTCTGATTTCTCCTTCATTCTTGAAGGATATAGAGTTCTTTTCTTTTGGTACTTGAAAAATATTCAGTCTTCTTATGTATGTTTTACATATAATATCCAGGGATTTTCTCTGTACTTCGGAGGAATAGGGAGAAGAACATTTATACCATCTTGTCCTGGAACCAAAAACACGTGGAACAGTTTTTTTTTTTTTTAATATTATTTGTATTCCAATTTGGAAAATGGGTACTCTGTGAATTCTCCAACATATAGTTGATTTTTTTCAAGTATTCTAGAATTATCACCAGTGATATTAAAATTATATGTACTAAAGTCACCGGAAAGTGATGTCAAGAGCAAAGCTTAAGATATCGGATGCAGGAAGCACCTGGCTGGCTCAATCTGTAGAGCATGCAACTCTTTTTTTTTTTTTTTAATTTTTTTATGTTTATTTATTTTTGAGACAGAGCATGAACGGGGAGGGGAGGGTTAGAGAAAGGGAGACACAGAATCCAAAGCAGACTCCAGGCTCTGAGCTGTCAGCACAGAGCCCGACACGGGGCTCAAACTCACAGACTGTGAGATCATGACCTGAGCCGAAGTTGGACACTTAACCAACTGAGCCACCCAGGCGCCCAGAGCATGCAACTCTTGATCTCTGGACTGTAAATTTGAGCCCCACGTTGGGTGTAGAGATTACTTACAAATAAAATCTTAAAAAAAAAAAAGACATCGGATGCAAAATCTAGATGGATTTCTAGGGAGTGTAAAATAACTTGGTTTATCAAAAGAAAAAGATACTAGAAAACAAATTAAAAAATGCCAGCTGTTTGTCACCCATTCTTTTTTGGACTGATTACTTCTGGGAGCTTAATGAAATAATAGCCCTTTGTGAAAGGAAAGAACCTTAGAATCATTGAGGACTCTTTTCCAAAATTACACGTGCAGGAGTTCAGTGTGACACATTCATTCGTGTTGATTGGAGTTATGTAATTCCTATCACCCAGGGTATTACAGCTCCCTTTGCTAGTGTCTAATCTAGTGCCAGACTCCCCAAAGACCCTGAATCTGGCAAGGCCACAGTAAAATGAAATGCATAGTCGTTTCTTAAAAAAAAAAAAAAAAAAAAAAAGGCAGTCCAAGCTGTTCTCTAAGTTTTAAGCTTAGATTTAATCAAGTCCAGCCAAAATTCTTCCACCCAGGAGCTATTATCACATTCCTCCTTTTGAAAACAGCTCAAACCACGGAATTGCTGGCAGCCACATCCAATCCTTTAGAAACAAAAAAATTCTTAGAGCCTCCCAGTCTCTAGCTCTTACTTCCTTTTCCTGTTTAACATGTTTGCACAGTTATTTGGGAAACAGCAAAAAAAGATTTGAGTTTTAATTTGTCAGTCCTCAATTTAATGCAGGATAACTTCATGCTAATAAAACAGTGAATCTGGGAGAAAGAGTAATTGGAAAACTGATGTGTATGGGGATTAATACAGAGAAGTATATATCAATAGATATTGCTATAGCTCTGTATTAATCCCCTTGTCAGTCAGAGCTATATGTATGTCTGTATGTGTGTGTGTATATATATCTACGTATGGTAGAAAAAGAAAACCTGAAACAAAACCCAAGAGATAATGGCAGTAACCTCAGACTGCCATTAAAAACGACCAATTTTTATTTATTTAGATATTTAGAGCTGCAACTCCTTGGAAAAATTCAAAGCTGGACTGAGCCATAACCCCTTCTGTCCACATTTGTTTCTTCACCTTGTTTTTATAGATGTTAATGTGAGAAAGAAAATACTTAAAGATATATGTATTCTGCTTGTACCTTGTCAGAAGTCTCTATGGCTTTGTTTGGGATCTCTTTGTTATAGATGATGGCCGATAGCCACTTGGAGTTGAATAGACAAGATACTTTTTTTTAATTGTATTGGACAGTTCATGCTAGGGAAGGCCTTATAGAGCTGATCATGAATGGTACAGGATGTCCTTATTCTGAGGAAAATTGAGAAATACTCAGAGGCATGCTTTTGACTCCTTAAATCAGTACTGGCTTTTCTTAAATGAGTTCACCCATTTCCACCCATGAGCTCTGTTCTGAGGCCTGATTCTACTTTGCCATGGCTGTCAAAAAATTTTTGCTGACATTGGCTTAAGGTGTATATAAAAAATAATTTAAGGAAGGTATCATTCCTCCCAATCTTTTTTTTTCAACGAGATGTTTGGAAGATAAAAAAGTACTTCTCTTCTTCTGCTCTGCCTGCCTGTGGCTGGAAGGAAAGAGTTTGTTAGCATACTATCTTGAAGATGCAAACACCCCTGGTCTGTGCTTGTTTGATATAAACACTTGGGTTTTTATGAATTATGGAGGCCACTTCTGGGAGGAGAAGGGCTCGAACCTGAACAAATCACTGGAGTCCAGCCATCCCGGCCTTTCAAGGGAAGAGCCGAAGCTAAAGACCTTCCCTAGTTGGGCCATCAATCTGAATCAGAAAAGTACCTGTTCATTAAATTGCAAGTGGCCCTCTGCTTGCTTAATCATGTGCTTCTTTTTTCTTTTGCGCTGATTATTATGGTCTGATCTGGCCCCTTTTACTAATTAGCGTAAGCTTGAGCTTCAGGTGAACCTCTTTCATTTGGTTAAGCCGTTTGAAGGGGGGAAAATGTTGTTATTCTTAAGTTTACAAGGCCTGGTTATTTGGAGTCTGAGTTGATATTTGGCTTTTGCTGAGTACATTTGAATACTCCTGTATGAATTGTTATATTTTATTCTTTTTCTCAGCTTGGCAGTGTAGATAGTAATGTTTACATTTATGGTTTCTTAGAGCTAGACGGTATTCTTTGTTTCTTTATTAAGATACATATTGTAAAAGATTCAGTTGTAAAGTTTAGATAACCAGCGCTAGCCATTTGGTCTGCATTCTTTTGCTATGTTTGTAAAATACATGTTTGTGTGGGATGGGCTAGATATCTAAATGTAGCAAATAAAGCTATAGGAGAATATTTCCAGAATGTGATGGGGTGGAATGTGGAAGTGAAGGAAGGAAGCTTCTTAAGCAAGATGGAAAACCCAGAAGCTTGGAGTCAGATTTGAATTGAACATTTAAACTTTCTGAAGATGATATCCAGTTTGGGAAATTGTTTATAATTCCCAAACAATTGATTGTTTATTTCACTAAGCATAATGTTTTCAAGGTCCATCCACGTTGTTGCATATGTCATGCCATTTAGGCAAGGAATCTTAGGGTTATGGGGACTCAGGGCATATTCTGGAAGGGGGATGCCTTTATGTGGGTAGAAGTGGAGTGAGAGAAAAAATAGAGTGGAGGCCCAGGGAAATATACAGTGCATGAGGATGGACATTGTATTATTTACTGAAGCAAGTACTTAGAAATATTGAACTGCCGAACAGTAGAGGAAAGGTTGAGTATATCCCCTTCATAAGCCAGCCACGAAACTGTAAGCGACAAAACCCTTAATATTGGAGACTTTATAACAACATGGAAACTACTTACTGTAATATCCATTGTGAAATATCCAGGCTGAAAAATTGAATGGACACTATGACTTTAACTACATAAAACATCAATTAAAGGAGGTTCACTTCTAGGAATTTATCCCACCAATATACTTGCATATCTGCATTAAGATAGTACCAGAATGCTGGTTGTGGCCTTGTTTGTAAAAATAAAAAATTGCAAATGAGTGATTTGGTATGCTACTGGGTCAATAAATTATGTAACATTCATACATTGAAATAATATGCAGCCATTAAAAATAGTGAGACAGCTCTAAATATATACATACATATATAATTTTTTTTCAAAAGAATAGATCCCCTAATCTTCTATTTCCCTCTCATACTGTCACACTGTTAAAAATTTGTTTTAAAATCCAGCATAATTAATGTATGGTGTTATATTAGTTTCAGGCATACAATACAGTGATTCAACAATTCTGTTCATTATTCAGTGTTCATCACAAGGGTACTCTTTAATCCTCATCGCCTTTGCCACCCCTCCCCTCTCTCACGCCTCCTCTGGTAACCATCTGTTTGTCCTCTGTAGTTAAGAATCTGTGGGGCACCTGGGTGGCTCACTTGGTTAAGCATCTGACTTCTGCTCAGGTCATGATCTCTCTGCTCATGAGCTTGAGCCCCGTGTGGGGCTCTACGCTGACAGCTCAGAGCTCAGAGCTTGCTTCAGGTTCTGTATCTGTCTTTCTGCCCCTCCCCTCACCCCTCTCTCTCCCTTTCTCTGTCTCAAATATAAATGTTAAAAAAAAAGAATCTGTTTCTCTTTTTTCCCTTTGTTCATTTGTTTCTTAAATTCCACATTTGAGTGAAATCATACAGTATTTGTCTTTCTCTGACTTATTTCACTTAGCATTACATTCTCTAGATCCATCCATGTTGTTGCAAATGGCAAGATATCATTCTTTTCTTATGCCTGACTAGTATTCCATTGTGTGTGTGTATGTCACTTCCTTATCTATCCATCTATCTATGAATCTGTCTTCATATTCTTTGGACAAATACCCAGTAGTGGAATTACTGGATCATATGGTAATTGTATTTAAAAAAAATGTTTGTTTATTTTTGAGAGAGAGCATGAGTTGGGGAGAAGGAGAGAGGGCAGAGAGAGAGAGAGAGAGAGAGAGAGGCAGAGAGAGAATACCAGGCAGGCTCCATGCTGTCAGTGCAGAGCCCAATGCAGGACTCAAACTCTCAGACTGTGAGGTCATGACCTGAGACAAAACCAAGAGTCAGATGCTTGACCAACTGAGCCACCCAGGCACCCCTGGTAATTGCATTTTTAATAAAAAAAAAATATTTTTTTTTAATTTATTTAAGTAATCTCTGCACTCAATGTGGGGCTTGAACTCATGACCCTGAGATCAAGAGTTGTATGCTCTTCTGATTGAGCCAGCCAGGCACCCCTATTTTTAACTTCTGAGGAAACTTCATACTGTTTTCCATAGTGGCTATACCAGTTGGCACCCTACCAACATTGCAGGAGGGTTCCTCTTCCTCCACATCCTCACTAAGCCTTGTTGTTTCTTCTGCTTTTCTGAGTTTAGCCATTCTCACAGGTGTGAGGTGATACTGTGGTTTTGGTTTGCATTTCCCTGATGATGAGTGATGTTGAGCATCTTATGTCTGTTGGCCATCTGTATGTCTTCTTTGTAGAAATGTCTGTTCATGTCTTCTGCCCGTTTAAACTGGTTTGTTTTGGTGTTGAGTTGTGTAAGTTCTTTATTCTGAATGTTAACCTTTTATCAGATATGTCATTTGCAAATGTCTTCTACCATTCATTCAGTAGGTTATCTTTTAGTTTTGTTGGTTGTTTCCTTTGCTGTGCAGAAGCTTTTTTAGTTTGATGTGGTCCCAGTAGTTTATTTTTGCTTTTGTTTCCCTTGACTCAGGAGACCTAGCTTGAAAAATGTTGCTATAGGGCCATTGTTAGAGAAATTATTACCTATGTACTCCTCTAGGATTTTTATGGTTTTAGGTCTCACATTTTGAAATTATTTTTGTGTATGGTGTAAGAAAGTGGTCCACTTTCATTCTTTTGCATGTAGCTGCCCAGTTTTTTCAACATTGTTTATTGAAGAGACTGTCTTTTTTGCATATTCTTGCCTCCTTTGTTGAAGATTATTTGACTGTATAATCATGGGTTTTTTTCTGGGCTCTCTATTTTGTTCTGTTGACCTATATGCCTATTTTTGTGCCAGTACCATACTGTTTGGAATACTACAGCTTTGTAGTACATCTTGAAATCTGGGATTATGATACTTCCAGTTTTGTTCTTGTTTTTCAAGATTGCTTTGGCTATTCAGGGTTTTTTTGGTTGCATACAAGTTTTAGGATTGTTTGTTCTAGTTCTGTGAAAAATGCTGTTGGTATTTTGATAGGAATTGCATTGACTCTGTAGATTGCTTTGGATAATGTGGATATTTTGACAACATTCTTTCAATCCATGAGCATGGAATATCTTTCCATTTCTTTGTGTCATCTTCCAATTTCTTTCATCATTGTTTTATAGTTTTCAGAGCATAGGTCTTTTCCCTTGTTAGTTAAGTTTATTTCTAGGTATTGCTATTTTTGAGCAATTGTAAATGGGAAGGTTTTCTTTATATCTCTTTCTGCTGCTTCATTACTAACATATAGAAATGCAATGGATTTCTGTATATTGTTTTTGTATCTTTTGACATTACTGATTTTATTTATCTGTTCTTGTAGTTTCTTGTGGGGAGTCTTTAGGGTTTTCTGTGTATAGTATCATGTCATCTGCAAATAGTGAAAGTTTTACTTCTTACTAATTTGGATGCCTTTTATTCCTTTATCTTGTCTGATTGTTGTGGGTAGGACTTTCAGCACTATGTTGAATAAAAGCAGTGAGAGAAGACATCCTTGTCTTGTTCCTGATCTTAGGGGTAAAGCTTTGAGTTTTTTTCACTGTTGAGTATGATGTTAGCTGTGAGTTTTTCATGTATGGCCTTTATTATGTTGAGATATGTTCCTCTAAACCTACTTTGTTGAAGGTTTTTTATCATGAGCAGATGTACCTTGTCAAATGTTTTTTTCTGCATCTATTGAAATGATCACAAGGTTTTTATCCTTTCTCTTGTTGATGTTATGTGTCACTTGATTGATTTACAAATATTGAACCACCCTTGCATTCTGGGAATAAATCCCACTTGTTCATGGTGAATGCTTTTTTTTTAACGTGTTGTTGATTTTGCTTTGCTAATATTTTGTTGAGGATTTCTCATCTGTGTTCACCAGAGATACTGGCCTATAGTTCTCTTTCATTTGTAGTGTCTTTATCTAGTTTTGGCATCAGGGTAACACTTGCCCTGTACAGTGAATTTGAAAACTTTACTTCCTCCACTTTTTTTGGAATAGTTTGAGAAGAATAGATATTAACTCTTTAAATATTTGGTAGAATTCAGCTATGAAGCTGTCTGGTCCTGGACTTTTGTTTGTTGGGAGTTTTTTGATTACTGATTCAATTTCATTGCTGGTAATTGGTTTGTTCTTATTTTCTGTTTCTTCCTGATTGTGATTCAGAGGTTATATGTTTTTAGGAATTTATCCATTTCTTCTAGCTTGTCCAATTTTTTGGCATATGATTTCTCATAATATTCTCTTATAATCCTTTGTACTTCAGACGTGCTGAATTTTTTTTTTTTTTACTCTTTCTGATTTGTTTATATAAGTGTGTGTGTGTGTGTGTCTGGCTAACAGCTTATCAATTTTGTTGATCTTTCCAAAGAAACAGCTCCTGGTTTCATTGATCTGTTCTATTTTTTTTTTTTTAATTTTTCTTGTGTTTATTTCTGCTCTAATCCTTCTGATTTCCTTCCTTCCTTCTACTGTTTTTGGGTCTTCTTCTTTTTCTGGCTCCTTTAAGTATAAGGTTAGGCTGTTTATTTGAGATATTTCTTACTTCTTGATGTAGACCTGTATTGTTATAAATTTCCCTCTTAGAAGAGCTTTTGCTGCATTCTAAAGATTTTGGACCATTGTGTTTACATTTCCATTTGTCTCCATGTATTTTCTGATTTCCTCTTTGATTTCTTCATTGACCCATTCATTATTTAGTAGCATGTTAACTAACTTTTGTGCATTCGTTCCCTTTCCAGATTATTTCTTGTGGTTGATTTCTGGTTTCATGGCATTGTGACCAGAAAAGATGCATGGTTTGACTTTGATCTTTTTGAATTTGTTGAGACTTGTTTTGTGGCCTAATATGCAATCTGTTCTGGAGAATGTTCCATGTGCAGTTGAAAAGAATGTGTATTCTGCTGTATTAGGATGAAACGTGCATATTTATGTTAGATGTGTCTGGTCCA
Source organism: Lynx canadensis (assembly GCF_007474595.2). Classification (NCBI taxonomy): domain Eukaryota; kingdom Metazoa; phylum Chordata; class Mammalia; order Carnivora; family Felidae; genus Lynx; species Lynx canadensis. The sequence continues at coordinate 37,934,541 of NC_044314.2, forward strand.
ATGTGTCATTCAAAGCCACCATTACCTTGTTGATTTTTCTGTTTGGATCATCTGTCCATTGATGTAAATGGGGTGTTAAAATCCCTTCCTATTATTGTATTACTATTAATTACTTCCTTTATGTTTGTTATTAACTGCTTTATGTATTTGGGTGGTCTAACCCTGGGTTGGCTCTCTTTGCTTCCTATATCTGGATTTTTGTTTCCTTCCCCAGATTCAGGAAGTTGTCAGCTATTATTTCTTCAAATAAATTGTCTGCTCCCTTCTCTCTCTTCTCCTTCCAGGATCCCTATAACGGGAACATTGTTGTACTTGATGGTGTCGCTAAATTCTCTTAATCTATTCTCATTCTTTATTAATTTTTCTTTCTTCTGGAAAGAAGCTTGATTTGCTTTCCATTACTCTGTCCTCTAGGTCACTGATGTTCTTTTTCTTCTGCTTCCTCTAGACTACTATTCCATCTAATGCATTTTTAATTTCAGGTATTGAGTTCTTCATCTGATTGGTTCTTTAAAGTTTCTGTCTCTTTGTTGAGACTGATGTCCTCCACTCTTTTCTCAAGTCCAGTGAGTATCTTTATGACCATTACTTTAAATTCTCCATCAGGCATATTATTTATATCCATTTTGTTTAGCTCTTTCACTGTGGATTTGTCCTGTTCTTTAATTGGGGGCATATTTCTCTGTCTCCTCATTTTGTCTAACTCTCTGTGTCTGTTTCTATGTGTTAAGAAAGCCAGCTACATCTCCTGCTCTTGCAAGTAGTAGCCTTATGAAGAAGAGGTCCTATAGTGCCCTGTAGTCCAGTGTCCCCTGTTCGCCAGAACCTGGTGCTTCAGGAGCATCTCCCGTATGTGCTGTGTGCAACATACTGTTGTGTCTGAGCTGCATTGGCCTTCAGTCCGGTCATCTTCAATGGCTCTCTTTGCCTGTCGTGGACAGGGTTTGGGCCCTCTGGTGTTAATGGGCCAGTCGGTGTCACATTGGGCTTAAGTTGGATCAAACCAGGTGTTTGCCAGAACTGTGGTCCCTCCAAACTGCAGGATGCCTTCCCTGTGTTGCTCTCTGGAGGTTTTCACTGGTAGGCAGAGCCTGCATTCAGGCCAGATGTCTGCCCCCAGCCCACTTATGGGGCTGCAGTTGAACTGGTGGTGTGTAATTATTTTCCCCTCTCCCAGGGGCAAGAGTCTGCTTGGAATGGTACTGGCTTCTGTTGGGGCTGCGTGCACAATGCCATACTTGTTCTGTTGCTTTGGGTGTATTCCTGTCCTTTCTGGTTAGAGGGGCATGTCTGCAGAAGAATGCAGGGACCCTTCGTGCTTTTAACAAGCTAGGTGGAGAGTGTTTGTGTTGCAATAGTTTCCCAGGTGTCCTTTTATGGAGGCTGAGGGGGTGGGTGGTAGAGGGAGCTGGCATGTACTAGCTCCTTTGTTTTTGGAGTAATCTCCTAATGATACCTACTCCTCTGAGATTATTAAAGAAATTTCCCTCTTGGGGCACCTGGCTGCCTCAGCTGGAGGAGCACATGATTTTTGATTTTGGGGTCATGGGTTTGAGGCCAATGTGGGATGTAGAAATTACTAAAAAAAAAAAATTAACTTTAGAAAAAAAATTTCCTTCCAGTATACTCTGGGCATTTTTTAAATTGCTGCTTCTATGCTGTATCTTGACGGGGCTGTTTGTTGTGCTCTTTAAGCATGGGGACTCAGTTTCCTCTTGCCCTCCTGGCTGTCTCAGAGTTGAGTGCTGATTTTTAAAGTTGTAGGCATGAAGCCTGGAACTTTAAAAACTATGATTGTAAGAATTCGAGAAGTTAAGCTCCTCTGGTTTTCAAAGCCAAATGTGATGGGGATTTGTCTTCCCAGTGTGTGTCACCTGTGCCTGGGGTGCCTGGTTTGGGGTTTGTTCCTCTTCTTTCTCTATGTCTATGGTGTCCCTCCCTCCTGTGGACAGTGCTGCAGGTCAGCTTGGCTCCCTACCACGTCCCTGCCCTTCCTAACCCTCTTCAGTGTGGCTTCTTCTCTACATTTAGCTGTGGAGATTTGCTCTGATAGTCCTTGGTTTATTTATGCTGACGTGGGTGTTATCTAGTTGTATCTGTGAAAGGAGATGAATTTAGGATCCTCCTACCCTGTCATCTTCCTATCACATTCTAAATACCAATATGAAAGCACCTCCAATAAATATTTTGGTATAAAGTAAAGGACTTTGCATACATGAAAAAGCAAGCCTGAACAGGAATATTATAAATGACAGTACTTTTAAGGTGGCAGGGATGTCGGTAATGGCTTTTCTTATTTTTTATACATTCTTTAGTGCTTTTGTTACTTAAAAAGGAAGATCAAGGAAAAATAAATGCCTAAGCAGCCATGAGAGGAAAGATTCTTAAGCTCTAATTACCTCCCCCTATGCTGTTGAATTCTGGTGCTACTTAAATTTAAGCACACTTTTCCGTTTCACAAGTCTTCATCGCCCTTGTTAGGTTCAGAAGCAGAGTGCTGGGACTTGGTTTCTGTTAACAGTCATTTTAGCACCTAGCATGTCTATGCATTATAAAGTGGGAGTTTCATGATACAGCTACATGCAGGAGGAAAGACAAGTTGAGAATAATCTTGGGCTTTGGTTGAGATTTCCTAACTGGTTTATTTCTGTTAATGATATCTTATACAGTGCCATAAATAAAGTAAGCCATCTGGATGCCTTTCCTGGCTTTCATAACTGAGGCTTAACTGGCATTATTTTCCCTTTAGGCGTTGTACTTCCATTTGTACCTACATTTGGGACTCTTGACAACAATTTAGTCCTAATAGAAAAATTAAGGCAGGTAACTTCTACAGCAAAGTGATCTGGTACTATTTTGAGAATAGTGTTTGGGGGTATTGAGGTAATAAAATCAGTTAAATGCACTGAATTTTTTTCACTCTCTGTGTTCTGTGAGATTTAGCAAAATCATAAATCTTTATCTTTCATTGGCCTGTTTTGCTATACTGATGAGATTTCAAGGGCTAAGCTGGTAACTATTTCTTATTAGCAGTACCTATGGAAGTGCCTGGATTATTAGCCCATTTTAGATTGCCAACTGATGCTGAATTTCTACTCTAGTCCTATAATTACAATACTTTTAATTTTTTCCCAAAGTCTTGGTAATAATTACATTAAAAAGTTACTACTTTTTTTTTTCACAGATTAAAAGGAAATGATGCTAGATTGATTAAATTTTATTCTAGACACAGGCAAACTGTTTATGATTGTAGCTTCCTTAATTGGCACATAAAGTAACTTTTAACTATGGCTTACCTCCTAAAAGATATGATTCATTAAAATTGGAGAAATTCTCTTGATTTATGTATGGTTTTCATGTGTCCTTTGCTGTGTTTCATTCAAATTAGTAAGTAATCAGATTGCCAAGTTATGCTCACAACTGGTGTTTTAATTAGTTTGGGCTGGCAGCTCATTCATATGAATGTAATAAGCCAGAAAAATGGTGTTATTTTTTTAGTTGTGGTCTCAGATCTAAGTTTTATTTATTTTTATCTTCTGTTTTTTGAATTTGAAATCTCTCTATATACTCAAGAGACATTACATTCTGTATATTTATTCCTTAAACTTTGCCTTCCCCCACCCCTCCAGGAGGTTATCAGATTGATAATGGAGAGAGTGAGACATTTTATAAGCAGAGATCCTGACTGGTTGAAAAAGTATATATATTTTATTGTAAAGTTTGACAGGTCGCAGCATATGGCGAAAACAAGATGGGTTTTTAAGTTAGGCCAAGGTTGGAATGCTGATGTACTAATTACTGGTTACTTTTTAGAACTAGATGTGTACATTGGCAAATTGAGCTTTCTAACACACACTTGCTTTGAACATAAACCTTTGTCCTGCTCAGAACTTGTGAGACATAATAGAAGAGAATACA